>NC_138508.1:54250826-54589050 GCF_964252035.2 Podarcis erhardii | reverse complement strand
GTAGGACCTGATCCTGTGCAGACATGTGTTTAGTTTTTGTCCTGAGTTGTACTGGCCCAAGGATTACTGAATTTTGCCAGCAATTATATCGGATAGCTCTGAGCCCTTACTTTTACAAAGGCTAAACATAATTGTACAAAACCACTACTGTAGGCCTTTGGGGATGTTAATGAGGAAATCTGGAACAAAATGTGATGTACCCTTGGCCTGAGCCCCGTAGCACACTCCATTTGAGGGCTACTTGGACCAGTTTGCTGCTGTGCTGTGATGCAATTAAACTATTGGTAGCAGAAAGCTCCAAGCAGGAACAAGTGTATTGGACTAGAACCACTGATCTGGTCTAGGATGCCAAGGGTATCATGACAGTTCTTGGTCTACCTATTTTTGAGGGATTCCTTTTTTTGGGGGGGGGGAGTATTTTTCTGCCTACTTATCTATGCAGATACCCCCTTTTGATATCTGTTGGTTGGCATAGAAGCACTTGCTTGGTTATTTTATTTCTAAAATTGATCCTCTACATTTTTAGTGCCAATTCCCACATCACTCTTTGAGGAAATTATTGTCTCCAGTTGTTATCTTTGATTCATTGGTCCATATAGAGAGCTTTATCGCCATCTCCCACATGTGACTTAAATTTTGATATTTCCAGGTAGTTCAAAGAGCCAGGCAGGTGAATTGCAATGTATCAACCTACATTTGAAAGGCCCAAATTGACCCTCACATCGTTAGGAATGAAAGGTTGTAACCATGGCTGGCCTTCGAAATGACATGTTGCTATTTTTAAATGCCATGCTGCTGTATAAATATTGCGGGAGGAGAAGAATAGGAAACATAAGTGCCCCTTCCTGCTTCCTGTTTCCATATACCATCATATGCAAAGTGTAACTCTAGCATCTCTGCCTACAGTCAGATGTTTGGCAGGAACAAGCATAATGTTTGGCTTTATCTCTCTTCCCTACTTAGTCCCTTCCATCAGCTAAAGCTATACCTTTGCCTGAGATGGATGAGGGGAAAATCATACAGAATGTAATTCATTGGTTTTTGTTACATGGTGCTCCAAAGAATGAAGAACTAAAAGCAAATTTTATTTATTTTTTAATGTTCAGGCTCTTGCTCTAACAACAATAACAAAAAGCTTACTAACTGATAATTTGTTTATCTATAAAACTGCTGTATTTTTCTTCTAGGACTAAGATGTGGTTTTGTAAGATCTAAATTTATAGTCCTTTTAAATAACCTTAATAGTTGCCATAGCTGCTTACATACTTGGCATCTTCTTACATACACTTAAGAAATGCAAACTTGTATTTTCAAATATATATTCTGTGCTGTTTTACTTTTAAAATGTTACATTTCAAATGATTCCAATGTGAGTCCAAGCTTTAGGCAACTTCAAGACTGCAGAAAGACATGGAAATAGGTATATGAGCTAGGGTAGTATTCTTGAGTATAGTGCATAAGGGTGTTAACCAACCAATCCTCAGTTCATATCTAATCCCACCCAAATTCACTAGCCTTTGTATATGGTGCTGTTTCTGTTCTTAAATGGATGTAATGAAGATTACCAATATAATGGTTGGGATTCAGAGAACCAGTTAGGGCAATGAAAATAGGTTTGCACTAGCTCAGTGGGTTTTGTTTTTTGCTTTGACCCCCATATTATCATATACCTTTTTAAACAGTTTGCCATATAGATTGGAGGCTTACTGTTTTGAGAATTGCTTTAAAATTCCTGTGAGCTTACAGAACTAGTTTCATGGTTCTTTACATCTTGACTAATGCAATGCATTTGGAGCACTTGAAACGTACCATATGAATGCTATCCTTTATTCTTGTTAGTAGTCACTTAATTTCATTTCCAAATCCTGAAAATAATGCTTGGATCAGCCACAAGGGGGTGAAGTAACACCACTTACAGTATTTGCAAAGTTTGTCTGAAAGAGAATGCTTGTGCTTTTAAAACTCTGTTTCTGCTGGTGTGTATAATTTGTCAGATATATTCCAGATAAACTATACATCTGACCAACCTCTCCTGCCAAATAGCCACAGCAGTTACTAGCCTTCAGACCCGTAGTAGGTTAACTTGCTATTCACACCTATATTAGTCATATGTATCCATGGCCTCTTTGCCTGAATGGAGCTGAAAGAACCTAGAGTGCTTTCAGACAAAGGGCTCTTAGTGCTTTCAGTTCTGCTTTCTGCTGCATCCAGAATTGCAAGCAAGCATTGACACATGAGAGTTATAGCACTCTTTCAGTTGTGCTTTCTATTATGTTTAAATAGTGGGCATGACTTATCGTGTGAGAAGTATTTATCCCTCCTTTTCCTCCCACTCCTCATGGTTGTGTTCATTATTCATATCCTGATGTTGCTTTCTGTCCTTCTACCCCCTTTCTCAGTAGTAACTAAATAAGCACTGTCAGCCATTAATTGTTTTTCTCCCCCACCTTGCTATTTCCTTTTTTTTTACTGCTAACTCATGCAACAGAAAAGGGTTTGGTTTTTTGAGTCTCAGTAGCACAGACTTAAATTTATTGCAAAACTGTTGCCACCCAATCCCCACCCTGCCCACAGTCTTCTTGCTGCTTATTAGTATTATTATTAGTAGTAGTAATTTTTTTGGATTGCTTATTTGCCCTGCACCATAAGGTCCTGGCAGATGATTGATAGGTGGGTGGCCCCATGAATCTCACTGAACTGTTAATCAAAGACTTGACTGAAGATTTAAAAACAAAGGTTGCAAAAGAGTAGGTACACCAAGAGAATGACTGTTATTTGGTTCCTGCTTAACTAAGAGAGTCAAGGTTTTAAGTAAAGTTTAAGGTGCTACTTCTAAAGGACACTCAGGATCTCGGGGCTCTCAAAGGCCAAGCAATAGGTGATATGGTGTTCTTTCGATTAGGTTAGGAACTGGCAGAAGATTCAGTGATAACAATGTCAGGTGGAGTTTCCAGGCTAGGGTGTAGAGTAAGGGTGGCTAACCTGTGGCCCTCCAGATGTTGCTGGAGTACAACTCCCACCACCTGTGAATATTAGCTCTGTTGGCTGGGGCTGATGAGAGTTGGGAGTCCCAACAACATTTGATTGGTCATTGGTTAGCCACCCCAGGTGCAGGGAGTGTGGGCACCCTCTTGTCCATGTCAGTCCAAGTCTTCACTCTCAGGGGCAACCTTCTGGGGGGCCTCATGCCAGTAGTGTGTGGGACTATTGTTTTTGTCCGAGAGGCTAAATTCCAGCCATACAAAAGTCACAGGTTCTCTCTCTCTTTCTCTTTCTCTTTCTCTCTCTCTCTCTCTCTCTCTCTCTCACACGCACACACGCACGCGCGCGCACACACACACACACACACACACACACACACAGAATCCAGACAAACAATAGGCATTCTAAGTTTTCAAAGACAGATTGAAGCCAGCAGACAAAAGCACCCAAGAAAGTAATGGAGCAGGGCCAGTGAATAGTGTAGTTCTAGAGCAGCGGTTCTCAACCTGTGGGTCCCCAGATGTTGTTGGACTACAACTCCCATCATCCCTGAGCTCTGGCCTTGCTAGCTAGGGGTGATGGGAGTTGTGGTTCAACAGCATCTGGGGACCCACAGGTTGAGAGAGGCTGTTCTAGAGAGTCCCCGAGGGCTACACAAAGAGGCCTCTGGGGCAGCATTCATCCCTTCAGTACATTGTTTCAGCTGGAAACTTTCCAAATGCATCTCATTTTGGTTCACTAGATCCTTGCTAGCTCATCTCCCAAAGGCAAAATGTAGCTAAGATGTTTGTGAGGAGACACAAAATGTCTGTGAAACTGTGCTCTCCAGCAGTATCATATTTCATACTGCTGGTCACACTTGTTTTTTTAAAATAGAGTAATTTGCAAGCATGGGAAAGTTCTGAAGAGGTCTGCTAAACGATTTCTTAAAGAGTTTTAGCACATTAATCAAGCATTTGACCAGTGCAGAAATATGGAAGATAAATACAAGTTTATTCCACTCATGATGTATTTTCCCCATTCCATTACCCTTGGTTTCCTTTTGAAGTTGAATTTTTAGTATTAAAAGGAAAAAACTCTATAAAAGGTTTTCCACTTCCATTATCATCTACTCCTTCCTTCTCCCTTTTCACTTCCACTATCTTTTTCTTAAAGAATATACCAGAGTTGTATATAGGGCAAGGTCTGGTCATGTAGTGGATTTCTATGATGCCTCATGGTTCTTTTAGTGGCATATTTAGTAGCTGTTATAACTTTGCTAAAATGCCATACCTGTATAGACAAGTATTCAGTCTGTTTGCTAGTATAGGCGTGCATTCCTCTGATTTGTAACATTGAAAGGAAACATGTGGATGGCTGGCACTGGGGTTCTATCAATAATAGAGGCCTCTTGACTTTTGTCCCCAAAGTTCTGATACGATGAAACTACTTATCACACCCTTTAAAAACTACCCTGCTTGAGCTTTGCACGTGTATTTTTGTCACATGTCATTGGAATGTTCTCACCAGCAGAGGGCACTGCACAAGCAGTCACACAGGGCCTGCTGCAGAGGGAGATGTCTTGGCTGAGAGGTAGCAAGCACAGCTTATTTGTCCTTGGCCAATCCAAGGAACCTCTGGGTGCCTATGTGAAGGCTGTCACTCTATTCCAGGAGCTCTTAGGATATTGCGCTTATTCCTTTTGAACTTCCACTGCAGGTGGGGGAGCGTACAGTCACACTCAGGTCCTGCTTGTGGGTTTCCCATAAGCATCTGGTTGGCCACTATAAGAAGAGAATGATGGACTAGATCTAGCAGGACTCTTATGTTATATATATGTGCAGAGGAGGAGATTTTTTTATCAGATTCAAGTTCTCCTATACAGTGGTACCTCGGGTTAAGTACTTAATTCGTTCCGGAGGTCCGTTCTTAACCTGAAAATGTTCTTAACCTGAAGCACCACTTTAGCTAATGGGACCTCCTGCTGCTGCCACGCTGCTGGAGCACGATTTCTGTTCTCATCCTGAAGCAAAGTTCTTAACCCGAGGTATTACTTCTGGGTTAGCAGAGTCTGTAACCTGAAGCATATTTAACCTGAAGCGTATGTAACCCGAGGTACCACTGTATAATCCTTAGGGGGAAATCTTCAGATTGTCCCCCTCTTTCTCTTCATGAAAACATGAGTTTGACAATTGTAAAGATTCCATAACTTGGATTCAGAAAAGTGCAAGCATAATGGCAGGTGTTCCTCCTCTCCACCTTTGCAGTTCCCTGTGTCCTATGAAAAGCTGCTCTTGAAGGTCAGAGAACCCTTTGGAATGATGGAGTATGGGAAGTGGCCAAAACCAGGTGAAGGTACCTTGCACATCCATTTGTACATGGTCTCTCTACCTGGTTTTGGCTTATCCCCCCCCGCCGCCCTTCCTGAACCCTATCCTGTGCTGTTACAGAGGGTCTTCTGACTCTGGAGCAGATTTTTAAGGAGTACCAGGCTACAGTGAGGAAGAAACTCCCTTTGCATGATTACCGTAAGATTTACCGTTAAGATTTATTATATTTTCAGAGTGACCAAATAAACAGCCTGTTCTACACTTTCACATTTAAATCTTACTTTACTAATGCGGTCTGGCAAATTCTGGAGCTTACTACTGTTTCCAAACCACATTAGTATGGAGTGATGTGTTTTCAGCACCTCAAAAGATGTATTTTTCCTCTAAATTTGTATATGCTCAACCAACTTCCCCAGTTGCAAGAAATGTAGGAGTGATTAACAGTTTCGGAAAGTTTAAAAATTGTATTTTTCTGCATTACTAGTTAATATTATTAATTCTGGGACCTGCAGCACCCGAGTTAAATAAGCTTCCCCCAACCCCCCTGTAACATAGTTAAATTTATATTCTGGTGGTAGTAGTAAGATTTGTTTGAAAATTGTGGCTGCCAAGTCCAGAAAGAGCTTTCCATAATTTTGATTCTTCTTAAAGATCATATTTAGTATACCTTTGCTTTTTCAGGCCATAAGAGTGTTCCTTTGCCTAGAAGATAGCAGTTGTGTATCTGAAGAAGTGTGCATGCACACGAAAGCTCATACCTGGAACTAACTTAGTTGGTCTTTAAGGTGCTACTGGAAGGAATTTTTTGTTTTGACTATGGCAGACCAACACGGCTACCTATCTGTAGCAGTTGTTAAGATAAACTTTTAAAAGTTTTGTCTACAGTATCTGCAAGTTTCTCTCAATTAAAGACACGATTTGCAGATTTTAATTTTGCAGATATGATTTCTGTCAAGTCTCTTTCAGATTAAAATTAAACTTAACATTAGAAGCTTGGGAGTGCTAAGGAGAAGTAACAAGAGGAAGACAACACAGATGATTATTATTAGATGCTTCAGATGCTTGGTAAACAGGAGGGCCTTCCTTCCCCTTCCCCAAATCTGTCTGCCAAGAGATAGCGAAATTTAACTCCCCACCTTTTTTCAAGTTACTTCCACATGTCTTAGCCCTCTTGCATGGACTTGAATGAAATATAATGTAAGGGGAAAGAGGATAATAGGAAAGTTGAGGAAATTGACCCATGAATCATTAACATATCTTGGAATTTTTTTTCTTTGCTTGAGGAAACCAGTTATTTATAGCTTTGCAGTTTGCATGATTCTAAGTTTCCATTTGATGCTTTAAGAAGATTATTCCACTTAATCCTTTGTTACTGTGTACTTAACCAGCTAGTTTGTAGCAGCCCAGCCTTAAGGTATCATATGACAACTTATGTTAAAGGTCAGTTGTGTATTGGGAGGCTCTGTTCTTTGGGGAGAAACTCCTTTAATAGCACTTCTAGTATATATTGCAAGTATATATTGAAAGAGTGATGCAATAACCAGTTTTTCTAGCCTGGATAGTCAAATAGAGCAGAAAATTATCAGACCACCATAAGGGGTCATAACGGTCTGGCATATAACCAATGAACAGAAAATTTATTGTATGCCCATCAGCCTGTATGCACATCAGTATAGCTTTCACTCTGCATTCCATTTGCTAATGAAATAGTTCCAATTATTTTCTAGTTTACATTGCCTGCTTATAGTTTTGGAAGGGAATACAATACCTGGATGATCCCACTGCTCACTTTCTTCAAATCCCTCCTCAAAACCTGCCTTTCCCATGAAGCCTTGGGTCCAACCCCTACTTCAGCTAAGCCTCTAACCAAATCTAAGCGTATGCAAGTGAAACAACTGCATATTCTTCCCTGTTTTCTTTTGCCCCTGTTTCCTCCCCCCTGTTTCCCCTGTGTCGAATTTTAGATCACAACTTCTTCAGAGCAGGAATTCTGCAAAGTGTATACTGCAAAGTGCCAGGCACATTGATATTGCTATTTAAATAGGTTTTTTTTAAGCCCACCACTTTAAGCCAATCATGCTCTTTTGCCCACTGTTCCAGGGTATGCAAATGATGTGAGAAAAATAATAGATTCAATTATAGGTTAAATCTAAACATAAGCAGCCAGAGAAATGAGCAGGTAGTATATATGAGTTAGCTAGGAAGATTGTGCAGTTTCCTTTGGTTGGTTGGTTGGTTGGTTGGTTAATTAACCACCTTTATCTTCCAAGGATCTTAAGGTTGTGTGCATAGTTCTCCCCCCATTTCATCCTCACAACAACCCTGTGAGGTAGGTTAGACTAAGAGGTGGTGACTGGCCCAAGGTCATCCAGTGAGCTTCATGGCTGACTGAGGATTTGAACCCTTGCTCTCCCAGATCCTAGTCCAACTCTCAAATCATTACATTACACTGGCTCCCCTGTCATAAAGTGGGTATTGTAGCTAATACATCTTTATCCGGAAGAATCCATCAATATTGTTTCGTAAGTTAATAAAAATCTATTATCTATGTCAGTGGTTCTCAATTGGTGGTCCGTGGACCCCAGGGGGTCTACATAATGCACCCAGGGTGTCCGTGGCACCATTCACATAACAAAACCTACCATAGAGGTATCAGGGCTATGCAGTACTTAGCTAATTGGGAACCACTGATCTAGACAGTATGCACAGTGGTGTTGAGGGAAGACTGTTTTGATGGTAAGATCCTTGGGGCATTAGTTGGTGTTGATTCTGGTAGAAGTAGTGTAAGTTTCAAATTTGGATGTTAATTCAGTACTTAACAAACTCTCACTTATAGAAGAAGTTGCTTGCCATTTTCTAAAATACCTACTCATCCACAGGAAAAGATAAAGTATTGTTTCAAAGCTAGTAAATTACAGCACAATCCTAACCATCTCTGCTCAGAAATAGGTCCTTCAGTGGGGTTAGAACTGAGGTCTTAGATTCAGTCATTTGATAATGATTTAGTTACTACTTGCTGAGGTTGGCAGTATCATAGTTATGCAGGTAGTTGATCCTGTGCTTCAGAAAACTAAGCTATACACTGTCCTTTGAAACTAATTTAGTAATTCTGTGATGCAGAATATTTTCAGTCTGAATGTCCCTTGGGAGCTCAAAAGCTTGGTCATTATTTTGTGACAATTAAACTGGTTCTAGTAAAGGTATTGCCCAACTGTGGATTTTAGAGGTTTTTCTTATAGAAAACTTTATTTTTTTAATGTTGCTTTTGGTAGTTGCGTTTTCAAAGTTTGATTATAAGCTAGGAATTGTTTTGGGGGAAACATTTCAACATTTAATTTTACTTGTATCCATGTATTCTGTTGCTAGATAAATAAATCAGCAGTTACAAAACACTGGGGGTTTATTAAAGTTTTATTTACACTTCGATGTAAAAAGGGTTCTGAAGCAGCAATTACAATGTTTAACTATATTTTTCAGGAAACCACAATCTTTCAAATATATTTTCCATTAGGTTAGTGAAAGAAGGACAGGAAGAGCAGTTTCAATAAGAACTGTGGTTTTTTATATAGAATTGAATAAGAAACAAAACCAAGTAATTTAAGTCACTCAGATTAATTAACCAACTACAATACATAAATGTAGTTGGAAAAGTAGGTGAAATCTACAATTGAGATCCTGAAGTTCTTGTGAGTTGCTGCATGAAGTTACCGTATTTTTCGCCCTATAGGACGCACCGGCCCATAGGACGCACCTAGTTTTCAGGGGGGGGAAATCAAGTAAAAAAATATGATTCCCCCCCCCCCCCGCAGCTCTGGGAGCAGTGGACAGGCTGCACGCAGCCTGTGCGCTACTCCAAGACCTTCTCCCTGCTTTTGTGGGAGGTGGCGGAATTCCGCCACCTCCCACAAAAGCCCACAGGAGCCCAGCGTGACTCCTGCGGGCTTTTCGACCAGGAGGGAGAAGGGACTGAAACGGCCAGTCAGTCCCTTCTCCCTCCTAGAGGAAAAGCCCCCAAGAGCGGCGCGCTCTTTAAAGGGTGCGCGGCTCCTGCGGGCTTTTCTAGGAGGTGGGGGAATTCCTCCCCCCTCGTAGAAAAGCCAGCAGAAGCCGCGCAGCCCCTTTAAAGAGTGTGCGGCTTTTGCGGGAGGTGGGGGAATTCCCCCATCTGCCGCAAAAGCCCGCAGGAGGGTTGGAGAGTAGCGGGAAGGCGTTGCGCGCCTTCCTGCTGCCCCCCATCCTCTGGGGCTGGCAATGGGGGAAGCGCTGCTTTCCCCACCGTCAGCCTCAAAGAGCAGACTCTCCTGGCTTCAGCGGAAGCAACGCGAAGCCTCCGGAACGCAGGCTTCGCGTTGCTATCGCTGAAGCCAAGGAGCCTGCATTCGCCCCATAAGACGCACACACATTTCCCCTTCATTTTTGTAGGGGAAAAAGTGCGTCTTATAGGGCGAAAAATACGGTAACTGTCAGTTGCTTTAAAGACCATTGCCCTGATCACCTTAGTAATGTTGCATAGTGGCTGATCTGCACTACATGTCAGCACTGAACTGAATATACTTTTATGTTTCCAATAACTGAACTGAAGGCAGCTACAGTATACAGAAAATAGTAATGAATATGTGTAGGTACCAATTGCGGTTTTTGTAGTTTTAAGATATGCCAGTTTGAAGAGGAGCTAATACTTAAGAACATGACAAATGTGTGGTGTAGCAGCTTGTCCTATCTAATAATTATCAAATGCTGGGTAATTCTGGTATCCTAGTTTATCTTCATTCATTCTGATTTGTACAAAAGATGGTTCCATATCAAAAAACCCTGGTATGAGATGAAAAAAGAGTTACAATTTTTGTAAACTGGCCCAACTTTCAGTGATATTTCTTTGTCAGAAAATATAGTTACCGGTATATATTTTCAGAAAATGTCAGAAGATATATATACAGTGGTACCTTGGGTTACATACGCTTCAGGTTACAGACTCCACTAACCCAGAAATAGTACCTCAGGTTAAGAACTTTGCTTCAGAATGAGAACAGAAATCGTGCTCCGGCGGAGCAGCGGCAGCGGGAAGCCCCATTAGCTAAAGTGGTGCTTCAAGTTAAGAACAGTTTCAGGTTAAGAACGGACCTCTGGAACGAATTAAGTACTTAACCTGAGGTACCACTGGAGAGAGAGAGAGAGAGAGAGAGAGAGAGAGAGAGAGAGAGAGAGAGTTCAATGGGTTTTTAAAACTGCCTTATTTTTACAATGAAAGGTGGTCTCTAAATTATTTTAAGTAAATATACATGCCAAGATTCCAAATTATTCTTGAAGCAGCTCCCTTAAACAGAAAACAAATCAAGATATAATTGAACAGACGTGAGATAGTCAGGCCTATGTATCACTTAGATTAATTAAACCCAGTTATAGCAGTAGCAATAAAGATGTCTTATCAAAGCATCTTATTCTGAAGTACAATCATTGTTGTTTTCTGTTTTAAACAGAAGAATCATTATTGTTAAACCATATCTCATTTAATTTAATACAACCAAGGAGTCAGAAGCAGTGGTCCCTCTCATTTAATCAACTGTTGCATAGTAGATAACTCATGGTGTTAGGCAGGAGAGGGGCAATTCTCCTGTAAGACAACACAGGCGTAGTATCCCATAAGTGCAACTGCACAATGGCAGTCGGAAGAATAGCCATTACAACTCAGTGCAGCACTTCTTTACATAGCTTGGGAAGCCTTCTGAATAGAACAGAATATAAATAGTAATATCTTTTGAATATTATCCTCTAGTTTAGAATTAGTTTATTCCATTATAGTTTTATTGTGTTCTAGTTAAATTGATTCAATGCTTGTCATGAATCTTGGGGTCATTAAAGAACAATTTTTTTAAAAAAGCAACACCTCTGACTTGACGACCTTTGCCTTTGAAAAGTGGATGGTGGAAAGAATTTTTAAAAGTTTCATTCATGACTTGTAGAGCACTTTGGGACACTTTTCAGCGGTGATGCTTACAGAAGGTCCAGTGCTATGCTTTTTCCATGGAAATTTTCCATTCGGAAAAACATTTCTCATAAACATTTAATTCATATTGCGTAGTCTTGTGTTGCGTGAATGAACCCTGGGATCTTGAGAAAACTCTGCTCCTTTTTCAGGCACAGTCTTAAATAGGAGATCAAAAGCTATTGCGATGCATTTATTATGTTAACAGCTTTACTGCATTAACATTAAAAAAATAAAAACAATGAAAGTGAACTGAGGGAGGAAGAGCTACATTGACCACGTTAACTCGCAGGGCTGGGGCCGATGGAGCTCGTTCCTCCACGTGCCAGCCACTGGAAGGAGTCGCTCCATAACCAGCCCGCCAAGGGAAAAACAAGCTGCATTGGCTCGTTCCACCCTTGGTTTGAGGGCCAGAGTGTGATGGCGCCTTCACCCAGAGGTATATCGTGTAGGAAAGCGCCATTGCACTCTGGCCCTCAAACCAGTACTAGGTGATGTATCGATACATCACCCAAACCTAATCAGATGACATTGGTATAATACTGCAAGGTTGCTCTTTTTGACGCATCTTAAGTTGGAGGTTCTGAAATGCAGAAAAGTCAGGGCTGGCACACCCATGAGGCAGGGTGAAGCAGCTGCCGCTAGTTGTATTGGTGCCAGTTTCCCTCACCAAAATTTCACCAGAACCTGCTGTTATCACCTTTGCTTTATGCCACTGTACAACCTAGGCAAGGGATGCTTTGGTGGGGGCATTATAGGGGCACTTCCTGTTTTGCCTTAAGCAGCGAAATGGGATGCGCCACTCCAGAGAATAATCATTAGGTGGTCCACAAAGACCCTAAGCAATTTTCAAGAGGTCTATGGGATAAAAAGTTTGGGAACCATTGTCTGAATTGAAACTCCCTTCCTTGAAGTCTCCAGAGGCAGTGATTGAATCTGTGAATAAATTTAATTTTGTGAGGTACACTGATCTACACCTGGGGATAGCTTTGTTTCTTTATATGCTCATAACTGCTATGCTTAAAAAAATGGTTTAAGTTCTATAGGATGAATGAATGAACCTATGAATGAGAATAAAATTCAGTAAGCAGTCTTGGATCTCATTCTCCCTTGTGCTTGGTAAGCATAGCAATTCTGAAAGAAGGCGATTATGCCTAGGGTCCATAAAAAGTCAGTAAATTGCGAAGTATACTGTGATGGCAGCAATAGCTTAGTGAATCGGAGGATTTGACCTGTGTTCCCATCTCAAGCTGCATTTATAGCAGATATAAACATGACTACATGTTCTTAAAGGTTTCCTGTGTTTTCCATCCAAAAGGGAGCAGTCTGTGTGAAATGTTTTTCCAGCTTGTCTGGAAACTGGAATATAGCTGTGAATCACTTACGGAAAATGCTATGCATTTTTATTTTATTTATTTTTTGTTATCTGGAAACATTGTGACTTTCCATAGTTTTATAATGTAGTACATGTGGTTTAATAAGAAAGGACTGCAGGAAGTTACTGGCCAGTTCTTCAAATTAGTTCATAATCTCCCACCCAAGCACTCTTGGTTGCAACTTCCCATGCTTAATTCTTTCCTCAAATGGGAAACTTTAACGTAAAGAAAAACACTTGCAGATTTTTTTTTAGCCTAGGAAAATAACGTGCAAACTATTTTTAAGAAGGTAAGGGGGAGACTTCTGAAGATGTTTTTTAAGCCTCTAAAGGTATCTTAATAGTCCATTAACTGCTCTCAAACAAGCTCTTTTTAAAAAATAATAATTAAATATGCAATTTCTTAATCTTTTAAGATTTACCTCATATTTGCATGATATTTGTGCTTCTGTTATGACCCACCTTGGATCAGGCTGCGAACCACTAGTGGTCCCAACCCACACGTTGAAGACCAGGGGTGTAGGAGATACTATATCTCTACGTTCATGGAGCTTTTCCAAAAAAAGCATACTGAGTAAATGTTGTACAAGGCCCCTTGTATCCTGACTCTATTCTGGAAATGAAAGACTTCCTAACTCCTTGTACTGCATTCATATTAAAACCTCCCACTGGTATCTAGTGTCTATTCAACAGTAATTCCATGGATCCTGATGGTCCTGAGCCCCAGTAAAGGAATTTCACCTGGGCTGTTGGTTGTGATAAGATGCACACCACATTGAAGAGGAACAGCTGTCTCTCATACACACACACACACACAGAGAGAGAGAGAGAGAGAGAGTAGAACCTCTACTTACAACCACCTCCACTTGCAGACATTCCAAGTTGCGACCACGACAAACCTGGAAGTAACCGGCAGGTTTGCTGCCAATCGTGCATGCGCAGGAGTGGCAATCACCGTTCACACACAACGGCGCCTCTCCCAGCGACCCATTTCACCATAAGGACGGGCCTCCAGAATGGATTGTGGTCATCCACTGTGTACACACACACACACACACACACACACACACACACACACACACACTTTCCTGTTTTCATACCTCTTCTCCAAGGAATTGATATATAAAAACAAAATGCAGTTTAACTGGGAAGGTGAAGCGGAGCTTGTTTAGTAGATAAAAGTGAGATGTGACAGCCTGGCTTACAGATGAAAGGAATGTGTGTGTTGAATACTTCTGCTCTGTTAGGTACTGTACTTTAAGAAGATAAGAATAGCCCTGCATGATCAGGTCAAAAGTCAACCAGATACTTTCATTGTTTTGGAAACATTAAGTTTTGCGTTCTTTTTAAAATTGAAAGTCTGTAATTACTCATTTGCACATGAGTAATATGCTTTGTGGGACACGGGTGGTGATGTGGGTTAAACCACAGAGCCTAGGACTTGCCGATCAGAAGGTTGGCGGTTTGAATCCCCGCGACGGGGTGAGCTCCCGTTGCTCAGTCCCAGCTCCTGCCAACCTAGCAGTTCGAAAGCACGTCAAAGTGCAAAGATAAATAGGTACCGCTCCCGCGAGAAGGTAAACAGCGTTTCCGTGCGCTGCTCTGGTTCACTAGAAGCGGCCTAGTCATGCTGGCCACATGACCCGGAAGCTGTACGCCGGCTCCCTCGGCCAATAAAGCGAGATGAGCGCCGCAACCTCAGAGCCGGCCACAACTGGACCTAATGGTCAGGGGTACCTTTACCCTTTACCTTTAATATGCTCTGTGGTGAAAAGAGAAGATCTGGAAACTTAACGGTAACTTGACTGTCATTACTGTGACTTCATTAGATTAGTATGTACTTAAGATATACTGATAGTTGTCTTTCAAAAATCTGCATAAATCTACTGATAAGGTGTGAGACATCCTTTTCTGACAAAGCCATGTATGATAGCAATTGTTAGAAGTCCTAGAACATCTGGCAGGAAAGCGGTCATGTGGGTTTGTTTGCTTTTGTTCAAAAGGACTTACTGTACTTGGTCCTTTCAGCATGACTTTCCTCTCTGGGAATTTGTTTGTGATTCCACAGGGCTATGTGTTGATCTCGAATGCTGTTTAATGTCTATATAAAGCTTTTGGTTCTCAGTGGACTATATGTTTAACAAAGAAGCAACTATCTCTGTCCTGAACCAATGTTTGGATGAGGTCAAGTGGCTGAGGGGAAGTATGTTTAAATTTAATCCAGACAAGACGGAGTGATGCTGATAGCAGTGCTTGTGATTTGAAGCAGGGTGGATTGCTGTAAATTAAGACTGTTTTAAATCGTTTTGTTTCTATCTACCCTGAATTTGAGCAGATTAGGCGGTCTGTGATTAATGCAGTTTCTGTAACTTTATATTGGGTAATAGCAGTCCTAGATCTGGATCTACTTTTTAAAGAAGCAGACCAGATTTGTTGTTACAGGTCCCGATTTCCATTGTTGACTCATTTTGGAGGCTTTTACTTTATTGGATATGTCAAACTGTCATATTCTGGTCTGTGCTACTGTAGTTTTTTAGTCTGATTACTTCATATCTGACAACCTTTGAAGATGACAGAAGCTTCAGGCAGTACAGAACACCATTGCCTAACTTAAAACAGGTGTTGGAAGGCACAGCTGTATGAAACCTGCTCTGTTTTAACTACCATGGTAATAGACTGTATTGTCTGTGCAATCTGTATGCAAAGTTGAAACAGTAAAAGGCTGGATGAGAGCTTTTACAATGACTGCTTCAGAACAGTAGAGCCCCTCCTATGAGTAGAAATTAGTTGTTTTAATCCAGGGGTAGGCAACCTAAGGTTAAACCCATGGGTTTAACCAGTCCACGAGCCGCCCCCAAACCGAGCTGCCCTCTCAGAGAGTCCCTGCACACTGTGCTAAACTGGCGCAGTGCAGTGCAGGGGCTCACTGCCGCGGTGCCGGAAATCGCGTCTGTGCATGCTCAGATGCCAAAAATCACGTCTGTGCAGATGCAGATGCTGGAAATCGTGTCTGGCGAGATGGAAGATGCTGGAAATCGTGGCCGTGTGCGGATCTGGCCCACGGAGGGATCTCTGCTGGAGTGAACTGGCCCAGGCGAAGTAAACCTTGCCGACCCCTGTTTTAATCTCTCTCTTCCCCCTCCTCCCAGTCATTGAGCCAGTATCTTCTATTGCCCATACCTAGTTTGGAGATTAGTTACTGTTTTTAGCCGAGATTTCCAAGGGTTGGCTTGTATTTCAAGGCAAACCACTGTTAATCACGTTCCCCACAATTTCCCCTAGAATTGATATTTCAACAATACATAGTAAAACATCAGACTGGTTTCCCCCTGGTTGTATGAGTGGGGAGAATACCTCATGCTCCTCTTTTTTAATACACCATTCAATTAATCTAGAAATTTTATAATATGTCTTTTGAATATCTTGGAGAAAGCTTACTTTTACTTTGTCACTCTTGCAAGCGATTTTCAGTTCAAAATTTTACAGGCCTGTTCTCTGAATGGCTTTTTAAAAATGTTTTGTTTTGTTGTTAAACTACTGGCTGTGAAAGAGTTAAATGTTTTTCTTTTTAAATGGTATTCAAAGTTGAGCCCTTACATCTGGAGGTCTGCCTAACCTCCATGAGTTCACCAACCTACAGCCTACACAGTTTCATTTTTTTGTGTCCAGCCTACTCCACTGATAATACCACCATAGAAATCTTCCTGCTTTCCTTTTTCCATTTAGCCACCAACAAATGGCCTATGCCTTTCCCCCCTGCAAGCCCTCCTCGTAGGTCCTTTCTTCAGCGTTGTGCTAAATGGCGGGTATCCTTGGAGTGCCATTGCCAAAAGAAGGGAGCAAAGGTTATGTAGTACAATGGGGTGGTACAAATTGACCTGTGCATCACCTCCTCTCATTGGGTGTTCATATCCGGGCCATGAAGTGTATCTGGCTGTGCTTCCTGGCAAAGATGAAGAAAGGAGAAGGATAAACAGAAGCTCCTGTTCTCAGTGCACATGCAGTGTGTGTGCCCTTACATCTCCTATTCCCTTTATTAGTGTACACAGGGGTGGGGTGATTCAGTTTTAAGAATGCTAGGGTTCATTGTAACTTAATCAGAGAATGTTTCCCAATACAGGACTGTGTTCCAGAATATGTGAACAAAGTGTCACTAAGCATATGCATCATTTTTTCTTTCTGCCACTGAATCCTCCCAATACTCCTGTTCAGAGGATAGAATAATGTAGCCTTCACACAGGGCTGAGCCCAGAACCTTTCCTTTAGAAGTTAAACACACACACACACATTTTGCTAGCATACCATGCAATCAGAAATGCATTCATCTTCATATAAATCCTCCCTCTCCCACTTTCAGCAGACATTTACCATAGTGCATTTCCCCCCATAGGCTCCTGACACTTCTTCTTCCCCAGCAAGTTATCCCTTCTCTCCCCTGATCCAGTCAGACCACTTCTTTCCTTTCCAGCTACAGCTGCAGAGTTGTCCGCCACCTACTGAGAAGGCAGGAGCTGTTATGTATGCACTTGGATCGCCACCCATGTTGTGTCTGCCCAGTGACTGAAGGAGGAAGGCTAGCAGTGGTGATTCTTTATCTTTGAGCCAAGGAGGACGATAACTCTGAAGTGGCCTCCTTTTAGAAATGATGCTGCCACACATCTTACTCTGCCTTGACCCAGTTAACTAGCCAAGAGCATTCATCTCCAAAACACACACAATTTGCATGTTTTGGAGAATGCAAAACCCTGGAGAAGATTTCAGATCTGAAAGAAATGCCTTTGCTTTGCTTAGGAAAATTGCATGTAGTACTGACCTCTACTTCCAATGAATATTTACTTAGCATACCTCATAAAATTAATCTTCTTTAATGGCTGCCACATTACTTCTATATTTTCGAAAAGGAAATGGTCTTGGTGTTTCATTTGTCCCAGTAGCTCTTGATGCAACCCGAAGTCTGTTTTGCACCCAGCGCAATCTAATGTACAGTCATACCTCATGTTGCGTCTGCTTCATGTTGCGTCTTTTCGCGTTATGTCCTGCGGCAACCCGGAAGTACCAGAACGTGTTACTTCCAGGTTTCGCCAGATGCACAGAAGCGCTAAATTGCACCGCACGCATGCGCAGACGTGGCACTTCTGGATGCAAACACTTCAGGTTGCGGATGTGCCTCCGGGACGGATTACGTCCGCAACTCGAGGTTCCACTACATGACACATACAGCGCTCCATCTTAAAACTGTTACAAATTTCAGTCCTGAGTTTCTCCATAGCCTCTTGCTTTGTATGCCCCTTCTCCCCTACTCTGTTTTTCAGTTTTTAAAAAACCCAGTCTTGAGTTCTGGGGAATTCACAATCTTACTCAATATTTGGATGCTTTAGTTGGGATCTCCGTCCCTAGCTTTAACTGTCTTGTGTCCTCTTCAAATACTGTTTTTTCTCTCTGCAGTGGAGCAGGAAACTGTAGAAAAGAAGCCATTGAAATAATTCCCCACAAACTGCAATACCAGCTTCTGGTTTCTTAATGTCTTCAGTGACACATTGTTTCACCAAGAAACAAATGTTACTCCTTGCATACTGTTTCATCATTCTTTCATATAAAACTACTTGCTGCTACAAATTCTATTGCTACTAAATTAACTTTTCATAGGTATTCTTCCTGAAAAAGCGAAACAAACATGAACAAAGTATAACATGTTTTTTTAAAATATCCTTACCAAATAAACTTAGTAAGTAGCAGGATAATTTTATTAATTAAAATTTGTTGCTTTTCTCTTCCACATAGAAAGCACGTAGCAGTGATGACCTATTAGAAAGAAATTCACAAGGGTATTAAATTATATTATTACTGGAGCCAAATGATGTTCACAATTCAGTGAGTGAGATTTCAAGGTACCCAAAACTTTTGCTCAGGGTGAATATTGAAGGAAACAATAAAGGGAAAGATTTTTTGAGAACATGATGTAGTCTTTAAGTCATGTCCACTGTTTGTTTCAGTCTTTAAATGGTAATAGGAAGCCCATACAGACTCTGTACGGTTAC
Source organism: Podarcis erhardii (assembly GCF_964252035.2). NCBI lineage: Eukaryota > Metazoa > Chordata > Lepidosauria > Squamata > Lacertidae > Podarcis > Podarcis erhardii. The sequence continues at coordinate 54,570,363 of NC_138508.1, read as the reverse complement.
CTCTTATTGGTAGCAGTGAGAAATTCCTATTTTAATATGACTTCTTGTTCAGTACACTTGATCAAGTGCATTTTGATTGCGATCATCATTTAATAAAAGTAAAAGCTGAAGTTACTTGAGGAAGAACAGGAATCAAAAATGTTTTGTGAAAAGCATGGATTAGCATGTGATGTGAGTATATAGATGTCAAGTGACATCTTTGAGGCCGAATGACAGAAAGTGAAGGGGGATAAAAGTAAATTATGAAAATCTGATTTTACTACTTTTAGGATAAAGGCTTGATTTCTCCTTCCTGTACCATACCTTCATGTTAGTCCCTTACCATTTTGCAATACTTCAAGCTTGCATAAGTTGGAAAGATTATGATGGGGAGGAGGGTGGGGAAGGAATTTCAAAGGGCACTCTTTTTTTTTTTTATCTATTCAGGTTTCTGCTTTGTACTCATGAACTGTGAGGTGTAGGCTTGCCTATCTAAAGTGGATCTATTTGCCTCCAGAGTCAACAAGAAACCTGTTTTTCAAAAGGCACGTGGATTTATTGCCATTTGGAGTGGATGTTTTAAGAATTGCCCAGGAGCCTCATGTCTGTATTCCCACGTCTGCTGCTCCTGGGCACACGTGATCAAGATCGGAAAGGTTTGGGTAATCTTAATCCTCCCATAGATTAACCTAGCAGGTTATGGTTTCCCAAGCTGATAGTCATGACAATTGTTTCCCCTTTCAGGCCACAGTTCACTGTAGATACTCTGCAACAAGACCCAGCTCATATATTTGACTTAGTGTAAGAATATTGGGTACAGTGGTTAACTTGGTAGTCGAACAAATTGGCTCCCAAATGTCGCAAAAGTGAGTGTTCCGGTTTGCGAAAGTTTTCTGGAAACCGAATGTCTGACGCGGCTTCTGTGGCTTCCGATTGAGTGCAGGAAGCTCCTGCAGCCAATCAGAAGCCATGCCTTCATTTTCGAACCATTCCAGGAGTTGAATGGCCTCCTGGAATGGATTAAATTCGAGAACCATGGTACCATGGTACCACTGTACTTGGCTCAGAGGGAGTTTTAGGGTAGTGTGACCAGTTCAGTCACACTGGGCACTGGGTTGTAAGACGCGTCAAAACAATGCTGTAGAATGGAGTGCAAGAAGTTGTTGGGGGGCGGGGGTAGCATTGCACAGGATGCCACTGAAGTTGTTAGTGGCCCAGTATCCTATTTTCAATTCAGAGTTAGGATACAGATAACTCACATTTTACACACAGTTATCTTGTGCACATTCAGCTTGAAAGAAAGAAAGAAAGAAAGAAAGAAAGAAAGAAAGAAAGAAAGAAAGAAAGAGGGAACATCCACACTGGCAATCCCACCCACCACTGACCCCAATGTGTTTTTGACTATACATAAATTTGGGCTTTATGTGCTATTCCTGGAACATAACCGCTGTGTAAGCTGAGAGTCACCTGCATATGAAAAATAAACTAGTAAACAGTGCTTTAAAAATCACACTCTTTTCCTTTGAGGGTTGTTTTTGGAAAGGAGAAGTGGGAGAACGTAACAGACTTAAAAGGGAAATGGATTCTTCCAGCGTTTGAAACATTTTGTGTGACACAGGAACACTTCAAAAGAGGCTTTCTTCAGCCTTCATTAAAGAATTCAGTTAACTCTGGAAAGTACAAGCCTGAAGTCCTATACTCACTTGGGAGTAAGTCCCATTTAGTCCAGAGGGACCTGGTTCTGGGTAAACATCGGGAGGATTGAGTTTCACCGTGACTAAGATTTAGTATGCTTTCCAAAACTTTGCAGTGTTTTCTGCCAGCTAATTGCTGTTTATTGCACTAAACCTTGGTCCTCAAACAGTAACTTTTTCCATCTTAAAGTGGGTTGTCCCATTCAAGTGAAGAGCATGTTGTCTGAGTGCTAAATGGAATTACTACCAATGGAAACTATGCTGCAAGAGGAGTTGATAAAGCAGCTGCCTATGCAAACCTCAGCTGTTTTTTCCATTCTCCAGAGCAAAGTTAATTAGCATAGGGAAACTGACTAATGTGCTTACGTCACCTCTTTCCAGTTGAAGCTTATATTTTGTCCCTGACTGCCTGAAAGCATGTGGCAGGACTTTGTTCAGGAATTTGCTGTCGCATACAGGATGCTCTGAAACCTTCCCCCCCCCCTTCTTTTTTTCTTTTTTTGGTTGAGGGGCTGGACTTGGTCCTTTTTATAAACTCTCACTCTACAGTACAAAACTGCTTCTTCAAAAAAGGACTTTTTGGTGATCTTGTACTGAGCTCTTAGCATTCTTTAAGAGAGCAGAAGATGCATTTTAGGAACTTTGATTACATTTTTGGCTCCTTAATTGCTTGCGTTCCTGACAACAAGGTTTTCAATCAACCAGAAATTAGGGTAAGGCTTTGTAGATTTTTGTTTCTGGTGAGGAATATAGTTACTGAAAAAATGTAGGTGTGTTCAAATGACTGACTAGGTTAGGTCTTGATATAGCAATGTCAAAATAATCCCAAACTGCAGAAGCTGGTGTCCATTTGTGTTTCTGTATGCTTTATAAATTCTTACAATAATGCCTTAAGATTATGCTAGGGTTGTAGCTCAGTGGCAGAGTACATGCTTGGCATTCAAAAGCTCCCAGGCTCAATCACCAGCATCTCAAGGTAAAGACAGGAGAGACCTCTTTCTGAACCAGTGGAGAGCTGTTGCTAGCCAGTGTTGAAAATACTGGGCTAGATGGACTAATGAGCTGATTTAAGAAGCTTCCTATTTCCTGTGGGGTAATTTGTATGATCCTTTAAGTACTTTTGTGTTAACTGCCTACAAATTCTCAATACTTCTAACTGTAAGTGTGAACTTTTAAATATTCTTCTAGTTTAAATAATTTAGCCTTACTGTTTACCAATTTCATCCAGCTTTTCATTTGTGAAAGTAAGGTGGAGGGAAAGTAGCAGGGGGTGGGAACTGGGTTTGAAACTTTGAACAGGGCTCACTGTAACTTGTTCAAAAGTTCAGTGCCTGGCTTTTTGCTTTTTTTGCTAATAACAAAAGCCTAGTTGTAAGTAGAATGAAAACACATTCTCTATACTCTTTAAGAGAAGTAGCTCAGTTTTGGGCTGACAACTTTCTGTACAAAGTTGTATAGTATTTCCATGTGTTACATACTTGTTTGAAAGTTTAAAGAAATAATGTTTTGTTATCTCCTTCATGCAAAACCTATTATAGACTTGTGACTTAACTGAACCCAGCAAGTTCAGTATTCTGTGATTCCCATACAAGTTAGTCAAATTATAATAGGCAAAAGAAACTGTGGTCAGTTCCTGTTAATGGCTTGTGAAAGAGGAAATTATAACATACATAGATACTCAGCTAATGTGAGTAAGAACTATTGTCTCCTTCTCAAACTCCACTCCTAGTTTCCTTATTCTCAATATTAAATGGCAGACACCTCTGTGAATGATGCATAAATAAATTTGAGTTGATTAGTTGCCCAAAAGTTTCAGTAACACATGCGCTAAGCATGCACCACTACAGTATGGAGCTGTCAGCTGGTGGCGGATTTGCCACACCTGAAGTTCCACAGATTATTTGTTATCTGGGGTCAGAAGCAATTGTCTTTTTTCAGACTTTCTGGGGTTTTTTGTTGTTTTTTTAAATGCAAAGTAGATAACCACCACATCTGTATCTCCACTATTTCTTCATCCAGCCACAGCCTTCCCCCCACCACACTGGTGTTCACGCTTGCTAAATAGGGCCACACATTGTTTTTTAGCGGCTGCATGGTAGTTTCAGCTAGTGTAGATTTTCCTGGCATCGTGGTGAAAACGAAGGCTGACACATTCACTTCATGTACATTGTTAAAGATACAGAACCAGTCAGGAAAAAGACTATATTCAAAGGCATGATTCCTATTAATACATATTAATTGATACTGATTCTCATCAATGTAGCAAAGGGTTTGTGTTTTGTTGGGTTTATTGTATGGTACAGTGATGACTTGTTGCTTAAAGCCATTAGGGCTTACCTCTTGAATTCTACCATTTGGTTATCAGGCTGATTGCACATATCCTTGAGTGAAATAGCTGGAATGGAAACATTTTAACCCACATAACTGAACTGCAGTTTGAGTATCATGTTCCCTGCAAATAGAGGTGTGGCACTGGCAGAAGAGAAAAAGCTATATAATACACTATCCCCCAGAGCCCAAAAGTTGCAAAACCCCCCAAAAGTTCCCTTGTGTTTGTTTAGGTCCAGGGACACACATTCCCCACAGGGAGAGGAGGGATAATATTTACAAGTACTTGGTTGTAGCTTTGCACTGAAATAATTTTTAATGGTTTATGCAATACAAGATAGCTTTTTAACAAAATGTTTCATTTGTCTTTCAGGCAAGATTTGAGGCACTCTTTAGAACATATGACAAAGATGTCACATTTCAGTATTTTAAAAGTTTTAAAAGAGTACGGATAAACTTCAGCGACCCTTTATCAGCAGCTGACGTTAAAATTCAGTTACACAAGAAAGAATTTCTCGGAAAGGAATTGAAATTGTATTTTGCTCAGGTAAGACAGAGAAACCTACTTGGTAAACATTTAATTTCATTGTTGCTAGTTTCATTTCACATCCTTCCTCCAGTGAACTCTTGAGTAAAGCATTCTCGCCCCACAACAACCCTGTGCAGTAGAGCTAAGCAGGGCTGTGGCCCTAGGTTTCAGTTATGCAAACTCAAAAATTACAATATGTTGCAGAATCTTTTCATAAACCACCTGTCTTTCATAGAACTACTTTGCAGTGATTTGAGCAGCTGAATTGTGACGCCTGCTATTTTTGATGTGTTCTTAAAGTACCGCTTCCGAGAAAGGATGACATCACACATTCCAGTACCATTTTCATTTTCACTAAGGCCCTAATGATACGGATTTGCTTAGGCAGTTTTCTGGTTACCACTTTACAGCTAAACTGTTAGGAGATCTGGCATTTGCTCTACTTCTTTAATGGTATTGAAGTGTTCTGTTATAAGACACAGTCCTTAAGGATTGCTTCTTTTGATCATGTCACTAACAGACACTGTGGAACCTCAGGAGAGGAGATATGAGGAATAACTATATTTTATGTATGATTTCCCAAATCATTTGTATTGAAAGAGGACAAGCTTTTATTTTCTATCTTGTGTTATTTGAAAGTGCAACCAGATAAGCTTTCTCAGAGATTTCTAAAGAAATTCATGGAAGCTGAAGTGGGATTAATCTGAATGTCCATTTCAGACACATTTTATTATTATGTGTATTAAAAAAAAAAACCTCAACAAAAAAGAGTGAGATCATTGAGCAGCTTAGTTAGTGGAATCTGGGCAGCATACAACAAATTTGTAATAACAATTTCTATACAAAATAAAATATAAAAACATTAGAAAGTGCATGAATACAATAAGATATTAGTAAGAGAAAAGTTGTGAATTGTGAAGGACACATACAATCTAGAAATTGTGACTTTTTCTTTTTAAAATACATGTAAGCTGTAACTAGAAGAGGATTCTCATGTATCTGCAAGTATCTAGAAGGAAGACACTTAGAAAGAAGAGAATCTGATTTATACATGTGTATACTTACCATAATAGTGCATCTGTCTTGTGATAGTCTGTTAAGTTCAAAATGCTTCATTAGAAGCAGCCTTTATTCTGCTCTTGAATTCTTCTAGTTAAGACAGCCTTGTAAATGAGCTCACAAAAGTTTCTGGCCTCCCATTTGTTTTACTAGCCTACATTCCCACGCTGGCTACAAGGGAAGATTTTTAAAGTTCCCTGCAGCCAGTGTGGAAATGCAGCAGGCTGAGGGACAGAGTAATCCATCCTCCCAGGAATCATAAGATTATATCTTAAAGACCAAACTTCAGTATCATTTTGTTTTTTATCTTTTGGGTTGTTGTTTAAAATGTTCTATCATTATCTCTATATACCAGGTGGGTGCAGAAAGTTCCTGATTTCATTAACCTAATATTGTCAGCCCAATAGAATGGATCCACACTTAGTCATGCTTAGAGCAGACCACTGAAATCAGAGAGACAGATTATTCTAAGCATAACTGACTCTGGATCCAATCCACTGTTCTGTCTAATACCATTACATACCTCTGCCATGAGCATGACATACTTGTATTCCATGCATGTGCTTTTAAAAAATCAAAGTAAAAAATAAAAATCTGTTTCATCTCTCCAGACTTTGCATATTGGAAGTTCACGCTTAGCACCACCAGATCCAGAAAAACAATTTCTGATTTCACCTCCATCTTCTCCCCCTGTTGGTTGGACTCAGTCTGATGATGCTACACCTGCCATTAACTATGATCTTTTATATGCGATCTCCAAACTAGGACCAGGTAAGAGGCATGTATGCCTAAAGTGTAATGGCTCAAGTTAATTTTCCTTTTATTGTTGATTTACTGTAATAGGTGTGGCCGCATAAGAATTGAACTTATTCACTATAACACCTGTGATCTGAATTGAGAGTTGTTAGGAGACCTCTATTGTCTTCACATAATTAGTTTTCAGAAACGTTTCACAATTCCTCTTCACAGAGAGCTCTGGGAATTGTAACTCTGTGAGGGGAAAAGCTGTATTCTGACAACTCTCAGCACCCTTAACAAACAAGATCCTTTGGCAGAAGTCATGACTTCTGTATGGTGTGAATGTGGCCTTCACTCCTTCAGCAGCCCGCTTAGTTTCTGCAGTAGGTACAAACATAACACATGGAATGAATGTTTCATCCCTCCTCCACCAGCCCCCACACTCACTTGCATAGAATTCCTTCTTGCCTATGGTTACCGGGCAAGTGTTTTAATGCAAGGCTGATCTTGCAGAGAGGCTTAGTAAGAACAATTGCACAGCCTCTAGTAAGGTCACATTAAGGTACAATTAATGGACAAATGTGGCCTGCAACAAAATGTTGCAGTGCAGATTGCCCCCTTGCAGGGTTCCATCCAGCCATTCCCTCTCCCCACATTTTCCATTTCCCTTAACCATGAAACATGCAGTATTTTATTACTATTCTGTGTGTCTCAGTCCTTATTGGATTATGTGGTGTTTTTTGATTTTTTTCTCTTTCTAAAGATCTTTGTAATTCTGCAAAGTCAGGGTTCCCCTTAATCAGGCCACACAGTTTCTGTGTGAGTTCTGCCATTTTGACCACATAGAGATTGTCACTCATCTCTGAACATTGCAGATAGAGGGAATGATGCTGGGGGAATCTAAACCAGCTGAAGTTTATAAATTTGCTGATAGTATATATGTTGATTCTGCGTTACATTTGCTTGTTAATCATAACTTTCACCTGCTGAAGAAGCAAAATTTGAAAAGGAGAATAAAACGCCCCATAGCTCACCAGGATGTGAGAAACTATTGCTGATTTGTGAGTTCATTACTGGAAGTTGAGGGGTAGCAATCAGGATTAAAAAGGGGTAATCCATGATCATGTTATCCCACTGTTTAAAAACAAACAATGTTCCATGCAACTGCTCTGAAGATCTGGGAAGAGGAGCAGGGAAAGGAGCTCTAATGCCTCCCTTTCCTCACCACAACACAGAGCTATTAGTTCTACTGGGGGAAATGTACAAGTATTTTATATCTACCATTGTCTTACCACTGTTGCTATTTTTAAAAACATTTTAGGGGACCAGTATGAACTTCATGCTGCAACAGAAACTACTCCCAGTGTTGTTGTCCACGTGTGTGACACGAATGAAGAACGTGAGGCAGAAGCAGAGAAAAAAGACGCCATGAAAGCAAAACCCAAACCAAAAATTATTCAAACCAGAAGGCCAGACTATACTCCTTCTTACCAAAGTTGAACTACGTAGAGCTTTGAAATGTTCCAAACTTGCATGCTCAAGGGAGACATTGAGGAAATGATGTCATAAATCTGATGACATTAGAGGTGGAAGCAGCAATTCTAACATACAGATGTTTTAAGAAAGGGAATGTCTTCATTTGTTTGTTTTAATGCTGCACGTTGGCTGACAAGACCAATCCCAAAATGAACTTCTGAATGGTTGTCCTGGAGAATGATTAAATAGTGGCATTGGGGCAAAAAGCATGTACTGTTGTGCTTTAGGGCTATTTTCAGATACTCCAGACTTTTGTTACAAAGCAGCTGAGGATGCCTTCCCTATTTATGTATGTCCCTGATAAAGTCCTCCAATTCATAAGGTAGCATGGTTGCCATTCTAAAATACACTCACTGATAAATACACTCCATTGGAATCAGTAGGGCATACAAGTAAGTATGTTAGAGATTGCAGCTTGTATATGACTTATGATGGTAAAGAGATGGTTTTAATGCAAAAGGGTGATGTCCAACATTAGTCATAAGCCAAGTTGACCCATTGAAATCAGTGGACTTGATGTGTCTACTCTGAGTATGACTAACATTGAATATTAACCACAGTAAGATATATTTAATCATTTTTCCTATTAGATTTTGTGCATGCCTGTAAAACTTGAGAAGTTTAACTTCCTCTGCATTTTCCAGTTTTACATTATCCGAAATACTGATTTCTCAGTTTTCCTTCTGAATTATGTTTGTATTGGCATTCATTTTTCAGTGGGGACAGATTTTTAGTGAAGTTATGTGCAATATCCCCTTTTAATGTTAACTGCCAATGCATGGTTTATCTAGAAAACCTATAAAACACTTGTGCACATTTTAAGTGGGTTGACAATTTTAAATTATTCTAAATGACATTATTTAATATTGATTTAAATTACCTTGACTTCTTTACCGATCAGAAGTACAAGAAACCAGCAGATAAAGCTGATACTGTGTTGTTACAGTTCACAACTGAAAGAGAATATAAGCTTGCCCTAGCCACAAACTTGTAAATTTATAACTGTTGGTGTTTAAATGTTGTTAATGGTGCTTGAGCACATCTAGTGTGAAAACAAATGTGAAATGTGGCATTTGCGAAGGTTGGAGTGCCTTTTTCTCATGAATTCCTGGGAGGATTGTTGCACTAGCTGTAAGATTATTTAATTTTTTAATTGGCAGTAGATAGTTATATCAAATATTTTCTGCTAAAACATCATCAAGTAAGATGTGTTATATTTCCCATTGTTTGATGCAGAGCCACAATGCTTTTTCTTCTCTTTTTAGTGCTTTGTGTCTGAGCAGCAATTTATTAGCTACTGCTAAAAGTCTAGCGGTAAATGGTGTTCAAGCTTTTTTGTACCATATTTACAAGCAAAATTTACTGCACAGCGACATCCCACTTCCAAGTATTTCTAGGAGTTTTCTTTTAGAATGGATTATTGAAATGAATTTTAAAAGGCTTTTAAAAATAAACATTTCACAATTTGTGATGTCTAAGCAAAGGTGTTTTCTCTGTTTGTTTTTTTCCTAATATGAGGGATTTCATGCTGCTTGTACATTTCTAGAAACTATAAGAAGCTGGATATTTCCATACAGATGTCAGTGGGAGCTCTGTTTTAAGAGAACCTGTTCTGTCAGAGAAATTTTAATGAGAGGTTTTTCGCTATGAGGTGTACCATCCTTCTCGGAACAGATGTAGCCAGGATAGTATAAATAGCTTGATTAAGTCAGCAGTACAGAGTGTACTGTATTTGTAATATTCCATCTTTGCCCAAGATGTGTGTTTTTAAAAACTATGAAGTCCATTCAATACAAGTACAAATGAAACAACAGTATGCATTTGTTTTCTTTCAAAGGGCAACCAAAAAGCTCCAGGATGTCATGCTGCAGATCTTGATTGTATTACCGCCTTTTTCTTATACTGTATAAACTGCTCCTATATTTGTAAATGTTTTAAATACCCACTCTACAGACCAGTTAAGCTGGATGACTATTTAAGGTTATTTAAACTTACAAGTAAATGCTGTTGAGATCATTAGGGCTTAATTTTCTTTAAGTTGCAATCCTGCAAATAGGGCTCCTTCAGTGCCGTTGATATCAAAGATTTAAGCTGTCTAACTATATAGGAAGAGCTGCAGTCCTTAGTCCCAATGAACCCAAATGGGACTAAATCAGGTATGTCAGCTGGACTGCTTTATGGAGTTTACCTACACTAGGCATGGCCAAACTTGGCCCTCCGGATGTTTTGGGACTACAATTCCCATCATCCCTGACCACTGGTCCTGTTAGTTAGGGATGATGGGCGTTGTAGTCCCAAAACAGCTGGAGGGCCAAGTTTGACTATGCCTGATCCTACACTGATGAACAACTACCTAATTGTCATTTATTAAATACAGAATGTAAACAAGACAAATACAGTATGCTATTTGCTTATAAAACCAGTCCACCTTATGACATGCAGCCCTTGGAAAATACTTCACTGTGGCAAGATGTGATATTGTACATTGCAACAAGAGAGGAATGGCAGGAGGAGAGAATGCTTTTGTGCTCAAGTCCTGCTTCTGGGTATCCCACAGGCATCTGGCTGGCCACTGTGGAAACAGGATGCTAGACTAGAGGGGCCACTTGCCTGATCCAACAGGCTCATCTTATGTGTTAGCCAATGCTCCACTCATCCTGTCTCATGTCAGTTCATTCAGCTGGCATACAGGGCTTGCTATTGAAAAAAGGCAAGGCTATGTGGTTTGCTGTAGCCTTACTCACTTTAGATAGCCCAGGAATGGACCAGAGCAACAGCTGAGCTACTGTAGTGCATTCTTTATCTAAATATCTGTGGCCCTCCAGCTGTTGTTGGATGATAGCTCCCATCATTCCTCATCATTGGCCAAGCTGGCTGATGGGAAGACCACCTCCCCATGCCTGACTTGTTACTAGCTTGCCTGCACTTGGCAAAACTTTCTGGTGGTCCTTCCTCTTGTTGTACAGCTTTTGATTGGAATTTAGTAATCGAATAATTCTTCTGAACCTAGGAGTGCTCCTTTGCATCCCACCTAATTTTCTTTAATAATAATGAGAAAACACATAGAGGTGTGGTTTCTAGTGTTACGTCTAAGATGCCGCATGAAGCAAATGGGCATTCGGAGGCTTGGTGAACTTAAGTAGGCTGAAATATTACACAAGTTTAGTTGGTGTGTAAAGGAGCAGTATTAAATAGAAGTGCTCCTGGGTCATGGAGAGTGGGGACTAGGAAGTTCCAGGAGTTGCCCATGCTTGCATCTTAATTTAATTACTACTTACTTATTGCTACGAACACACCTTTTTAGCACAAGTTTATTATTTGCAGAAATTTTTTATGACAGCTTTTTTAAAAAAATGTGCACAATTTTGTCCATATTTAAATAGACATATTTTTATATCAAATGTAATAAATTCAAAAGGAATGATGGTATGAATTGGTTGCAGGTCGTAGAAATAGGGCACATGTTCAGAGTCATGTAAAATTTAAAATATCTGCACCCCAATTTTCTAGTTTACAAGTAAAATATTTGAAATGTTAGCAGCAAAGTCCTTGCGTTTGAGTGGAACATTCCAGCCCTTGACTTTTCATTTCAGATCTTTTCCTTGCTTGTTTCATTTGCATTGATAAAAAGGTTATGAAGGAAGTTCATGATTCTTACAAAATAAATACTCAGAATATACATTATCTTTCCAGATTTTTTGGTTTGTTTGTGTTTAAACTGTAGAGCAGGAAACTCAGCAGTCACAGAAATAACCATATAAAATGCCACGTATGCATAGAAATCCAACCTAGCCTATTTATTTTTATTGCTCCTGTGGGTGAAATGGGGTCTGCTTGAGATAGCCAATGTTATATGTTTTGTTCAATTGTTATGGGCAAATGTGCATAGAAACTTTCATACTTTATAATATAAATTATACAAAAAGGCATGTCTTTGTGTTGTGTTTATTATTAAATCTCCTGAAGCAGAAACCGGAAAGGAAAAAACTAGATGCTTAACTTATAAAATTATTCTATTCAAAATGACCAGTCTGAAAACTTGTTAGTAGATACTTCCCTTGTCCTGCAGGTGGAGCTAGATATCCAGGAATATAACACTGATTTTATTTTATTTTTATGATGATGATAAGCTAGAGGCTCTGTCCGCCAAGAATATTTAATAAGAACCTGATCAAGAGCAACTTGTTTTGTCAATACCCTTTAAAAACATTACCTCTATAGCAACAAAAAAGCTGAAAAACACTGCAAATATTCAAGTTGTCCCAGCATATTGCATAAGTTCCTCAAAAAGCAGGGGTGTAACGTAGGTTGTTGGCACTCGGGGTGGGGCCAGTGTTGAACTGGACAATGGTCAGTCCCTTCCCTGGCCAACGTCTAATCAAGGGAGTCTCTTCTTGCAAACTAGCCCAAACCTGGGAGCAGAGATAAGGCAGAGAAATGTGAAGCCAGGAGCGCCACTGTGTCACCTCACTCTCCTGTCCTTGCGGCAAGGCATTCTGGGCAATGCATATGGCTCTGGCAGTGCTTTCCCACCATCCCCTCTCTCCTTCCCTCCTCAGTGAGCGGCACAGCTGCTGCTAGACTCATAATCTGGGGAACCGGGTTCGCGTCCCCGCTCCTCTGCATGCAGCTGCTGGGTGACCCTGGGCTAGTCACACTTCTTTGAAGTCTCTCAGCCCAACTCACCTCACAGAGTGTTTGTTGTGGGGGAGGAAGGGAAAAGGAGATTGTTAGCTGCTTTGAGACTCCTTAGGGTAGTGATAAAGTGGGATATCAAATCCAAACTCCTCCTCCTCCTCCTCCTCCTCCTCCTCCTCCTCCTCTTCTTCTTCTTCTTCTCCCTCCCTCTTGGGTAACCCAGAGGCAGGCTCGGCCTGCCTCCCTGCAGCTCTAGCCTTGATGAGGGAGCCTGGTCACACCCCCTCAGAAATTTGCACCCAGGGCCACAGCGCCCCTAGCCCTCCTTTGCTACGTCACTGCTATTGACCAATCTAGCCCAGTCTTATATTTACACTGACTGGCACTAGCTCTCCGGGGTTTCAGACATTCCCAGACCTACAAGGAAATGCCAGGAAATCAGGAACTGCATGCAAAGCAGATGCTCTGTCACTGAGCTATGTAGGGCCCTTCCCCTGGTTGAAATATCGCCTCAGCTATGAACTTTACCAGGTTACCAAGGGGCAAGTACCTTTCATTCAGATTCAGCCTTCCCTTCATCCTTCCATCTTCGATATAGAACTAATAAAGAACTGCAGTAATTGCTGAGAATGTATGTTGAGAGTTGCCAATGTGGTGCCCCTGGGAACATGGTTGGCACAGCAGCTTTTTGTTCCCAACTGAAATTAGGCTTAGAAAAGCAATCTGTTATATCCAATAGACCAGGTTGCAACTGCATGCCTGGCTAGTCTGGTGTCCATGACAGGTTTTCTGGTTTGCAAATGTGCCAACAGGACCCAAAAAGGTTGTTGACTACTTCTACGAAGCAAAAAGCAGTTGTCTGGGAATCAGGGGTGCCAACCTGAATAAAATATGGGGGGGGCGGGTAAGATCCACCCTGCATAATTGATCACATTATATGGTGCATTCACACCATTTGAATGGCAATGCCCATCAACTGGGGGGTCTTGGCCCCCTCAAATATTTTATTGGGGGTGGGTTGAAGCCCCCTTGGTTCCTAGGAGTTGGCTCCTATGCTGGGAATAGGAGGGAAACTGGCTGAGCTCACCAAGTTTTAGTGGCCCTGTTCCAAAACTTCAGCCCACAAGAAATTTACCCAGTGAAGCTTGTTCTGCCACTTCTCACCAGAGTTTTACCTGCTTACTTTCTGTGTATGTCACATAGCTGTTAAAAGCACAGAAACAGCACCAGTTGGGGGGGGGGATATGTTAGTAATCCCATGGGGGGAGAAGTCAGTCAGTAGGTCAATTCATGAGGTTTTTGGGAGAAGAATGAGAGACAATGCACCTTTCTATGTTGAGTCATGGAGCTCTCTCACCTCCTGCTAGTCAGGGCCTTGCTAAACTTTTGCAATACATGACCTGGGCAAATCAGTTGGTAAACTCCATGACTCTGAAATGGCACAATTAGGCCATTTTAGACTCTGGGCTTAATGGACATATGGAACCTCCCCTCTTTTGTTGATCCTGCAACCAGGGCTTTTTTTAGCAGGAACTCGCCAGAGGTGGACGCCATTGCCATTATAAGAGAACAAGGGAGGTGTTTATGGTAAGCTCCAGGACCTCTTTTTCTAGAAAAATAGCACTGCGTACAACTACAGTTACTTCAAAATGTGCCCACTTTTCTACATTTGGAGCCCCTTCACATTCTGCTGAGCAAAGCCCTGGATTTCTCCTCCAGTGTCCTGTTGTGATAACACCATGGGTGAATTCACTATATGTGAAGATTCTTGAGAGGCATCATGAAAGGAGAGAGGGGATAAGGGCCATCGGGTCAGGATAAATAAAGCTGCAAGCTAACCAAATTCCCCAAACATAAAATTTTAGTCAAAACTGACAAAAATCAAACCGCATAAGTACAAAGTGGGAAACATACTGGTTAAAAGGATTGTCAAAGCCCATGAACTGTCTACACTCCAGCAAAATAAATTATTGTGGATTATGCTTTTCCAGAGCCCCCCAATATTTTGTTCAAGTTGGCGCTTATGTCTTAATGGTCTGTTGTCCCTCGGTCTGTTTGTTGTCTTCAGTGTCACAAAAGTCCATGATCTGTGAGGTGTGGCTGGAAATAGGCTTACACAAAACACGAGGATAAAAAGTTCCAAAACAAGAATTCACTAGTATGGTGCTAGATAAGACTGATATATTTTATTCAGGGGCAGAAGTTGCTCACATTTACTGCCATTTGTCCTATTTTCCTTTAATAGTTTTTATGATGATCATTTCTTCCGAATTAAACAAGGTATTTTACAGCCTAACACAATGACAGCCTAGAGTTAAACAAACCCAGTCAGAAAATCAGATAAAAACACTCTTGCCAACAGATCTTCAGATCTCAGCCACAATTAGCTGAGACCTCATTACTCTTCAAAGCCCATCCAAACAAACATAATTTTGCCTGCCTCCACAATCATGCCAAAGGAGCATTGCACCCATGCTTGTTTGTCTAGACATGCAATTATCATAACAGCTGAATTCACCACCAATTTACTGAAATGCTGATGTGGTTACTTTGCAGCATTGCACCTCTATGCAATAATAACTTTATCTTGTTCTAAGCACATCTGTTTGAATAAGAAAAGAAAGGTATAAACAACTTGTTCCATTTCATATGTGGAAACATCCATACAAACTCTTTTCTTTTCCCTTCCAAGGCTGAAGGAGAGTGGTGACTGGGCTCCCATGTCACTTGAGGCAAGGCAGGATGGGAACTCAAGGTGCTTCCAGATGACCTGTTTATGGAGCTTTCATCCCAATTTCTTTGCAGGGAAATTAGATGATGATGTTGACCATTGATTGAGCATTTGTTTGTGGGGAGATTAGATGACATTGCATCAAAGTAAGTGTCAGCCCATGCTTTCCAGCACATTTTCTCATGATTTTCATCATTGCAAAAAAAAAAGTCTGATGGTTGGAGGCAGCTGGCTGGTTGTGCAAGACCTCACAATCAACAATAAATGCACAACCTGAATTTACTGGTATGTGATTGAATCCCACCCTAAAATAGGAACAGTCTGAAAGCACCCTTCTCCTCCTCTGAAGTCCCATCTCCTCCTCTGCCTCTTACTCCTAGAAAGAGAGTTCTTAGCTCAAATGCTTCTGTACTCAAATACAGTTGAGCCCCAAACTCTCTCCCCCCACCCCCGCCTTGCAATTTTATACAAAGTGTCCCCTGGTATAACTGAGCCCTCAAACCCAGCCCTTTAGAGGTTCATCAACCACCATCAGCACCTTCTGTTATGAACTGGTACATAACAATCCTGCATTTCTCTAACAATGTGTTGCATATGGAAACATTGATGCAACTTTTAATTATAGCCTGTCACTACTAATACAGTTGCAGTATGTAGGTCAGTAAATCTCCCCTCATAATTCTTTGGTCTCGTGTTGCTGTGTACAGTAATCTGTGCAGAATGGCTGCTGTGTCTGCTTACTTTAACGAAGCACATATTATTTTACAAGCGAGCCTTTGTAGTTGGTGTAATGCATCTCTTATCCACGTTGCATTACAAGTTCATCCATCAGTATGCAGACAAAAAGTTCAAAAGCAAGGAGTGTGGTGCAAGACAGCACAAACAACTTATTATTATTCGGAAGAATAAGTTATTCAACAAGGCACAAATAATAGTAGATTTGTTTTGAAGGGAATTTCATTTTGAAGTGTTTGTGTTATCGTGTCCTCGACTCCCTCCAACTTGTCTCAATCCACCACAACTTAATTTGCCTATCTATGGCCTCGGGTTGCACCTCTGAGAATGCTAACTATGCTAATGAGGAAAAACAGATGTGCCTCTTTCAACAGCTTATTGGCCTGTTCCTTGCCCACATCAGCACCTTTCAGGATCTCAGCGGATGCGGGGGCTGTACGTAGGAGTGTTTAACAGAGGAAGAGGAGTCACCTAAGTTAAAAGCTATTCTTATTATGCAAATACAGTCATCCCACATCAGGTGCACCAAACATGCCAGCTCATGCACTTTGTTCTCCTAGTGAAGGAAGGAAGCCAAGGGCATTGTCACAGACCACAAAATCAAAGCCCTGGATTATAGAGCAGGAAGAGACGCCTCTGGCTCAACTGCTTGCTCTAAGGCAGGAGCCACGCGAGCTGCGGCCTGACTAACATGGATCCACTGTTGGTCACTTTATGATAATATATTTACAGTTTACTCCTTGATAAACAGGAAGCAAGCTGCTTGATGAACTCCAGTTAAGTTGCTCCAGAAAAATGCGGCTTAACTAGCTAGGAAAACTGCTTCATGTTTATCCAGGGGCAAATGA
Source organism: Podarcis erhardii (assembly GCF_964252035.2). Classification (NCBI taxonomy): domain Eukaryota; kingdom Metazoa; phylum Chordata; class Lepidosauria; order Squamata; family Lacertidae; genus Podarcis; species Podarcis erhardii. The sequence continues at coordinate 54,553,548 of NC_138508.1, read as the reverse complement.
TTTGGGGATGAACATGACTGCAAAGAACTAAAAACACTTCTAATTGTGAAGAGAAGTGTTTTTTTAAAGGAAGCAATTCAGTAAAAGCCAAGATGTGACAAACTCTGGCAGTGAGCCTATGCGCACTACTTGTGAGTAGCTGCCATGCACAGGATCTTTCTGACAGTACACCCATATACAGCCCATGTCTTCAGCGCCTGCATGGACTGGGTGTCGGGAGCACCTTCTTCGACCTTCTGATCACAGGAACACAGGAACAGCAGCACAGCATTCCCCTGGAATAGGTCCTGGTGCAGTGAACTTACATTCGCTATTGTGAGCACCTCAAAAGCAGCAGAGTAACGGAAACAAAACTGTGGAGGTTTTGTTGCATACCTAATTTTATTCCTACTGATTAAACAAAATAAAAGAACATAACAAACATGCACGTGAGAATCAGCTCTCTCATACTGCCATCTAGTCTCTAGACAGACCAAAAAAACCAGGACACAATGCTAGGGACAGAAGTCTGGAAGAGTGGTTTCCGCCCCCTCCTTTCTCAGAGACAGAAAGTAAAACAAACATGATCTGGTGATCTTTGCAATGGGAGGGGTGAAAATACTGACACTTTCTGCATCATCCCCAGTGGTTTAGAACAGTGCTTTTCAAACCGAGTTGTGGGGAACAGTGGGTTTCATCAATGCTAAGCTCAGGAAGGGTGGCCAAATTTGACTGAAAGACAACTTGCCCAGATGGTTTGGTGTCAGTGGTGACCTGTGAAGAAAGAGACAGGCCCATTTTGGTGCCTCCTTTCAGGCTGTTTAAACTTATTCCAGAAGGCAACATCGAACTTCCATAAATACAGCTAAAAAGAACACAGAAGAGGCCCAATGACCTAATGCGTGTGAATTCTAATACACTTCCTAATGGGATAGCCCAAAGGTTGGAGGGAGAGACCAAATGACTGGGGCATTGCATTTCTCCCAGGGTGGGTAGCCCAGCCCCTTGCACCACCAACCGCAGGCATGCAGACTCCTTTACACAGACATTCTGTGGCAGCTACACAGAAATTCCTAATAAGTCACATCACTTTTATGAGTTGGTGGGTGCCAGACTCCTATAATTCCTGGATCCAGTAAGTGTTGGGATTTAATCAAGGTTTTGGGTGTTAAACTGGATGCTGGACATCTAATCCCTGTATCCAGCAAATGTTAAAAGTTAATCAGGCCAGGCTCGCTTCCTAGGAGACCAAAGGAAGGGGATCTGTGGGAGACGCAAATGGGAGCCTCTCCCTCAACTCACAGATAGTGGGAAGGAATAAAGCCAGAGTAGCAGAGAAATGGTTGAATCCAAAGTTGTGGCTATGGGAGAAGCAAGAACTTTTGGAAGTGCTGACACTGTAAACCCCCTCTATTGTAGGCTCAGGTTCTATATGTTTGTAAATAAACCATATATCAGAAAAACACCAGTCTCTACTGTGCTTCGTTCCCAAAAGGAAACATGGCACCTGGGTAAGCACCTGGGACCCCTGGAATCTCACACTGCTCAGAGATTGGGGTGGCATGCAACAGTATGTTCGTTTGATTTACAGATGTGGACAATTCAAAGTTTAATGTTAGTCATTTCTGTAATGTTTCCAAAGCATTGAATGCCTTCAGAAATTGGGTAAAAACTCCCAACTACTGATTTGGTTTTGGTAGCTAACTATTTTATTCTCTTTTAATAGGTCCTTTAACTAGTCCACTAAAACTTACTGGGCTCAGATGGATCTGAGTTAGGATATTGGTCATCTACACAACTTCTGAATTCCTTTGCAGTGGAAAGGGCAAAAAGTTGTGCACACGTCACCCAACAACCATACTAACTCAAAAAGGCCGTGTGCCTAAGCTTATTTACTTGCGTTACTTAATGCCCACTCAGCAATCTGTTTCCGCTAGTGCCAGAATGACAGTGCATATTGGTATAAATCACTGGCAGCTTGACATTATGGATGACATAAAAGCTTGGCTGACCTGGATTCCTCCAAATAACTGCTGATGTGTTTACAACAGCGTCATCCCTGCATATAAGATTACCCAAGATACAGAGCAGCAAAGATTGTGCCAAGCTTAAACTTAGATCTTGGAAAGTGAGATTGCAGAAAAACAAAAAAACAAAAGCATTTCAAATTCTCTTAGACATAGAACACACTCATATTGCCCTCTTAATGTTGGTTTGGTGGTTCCAGAGAGCAATAAAATTGTCCCCGCACTCTACCCATCCCCTTTTCAGTCTTCCTATTAGACCTACCTAGTTTGTTTTCATCTTTGTTGAATAATATAATCAAGATTTTTCTGGATGTAGGTAGAGCCAGCATGCTGGAGATGAAGGGTGGTACCCAACTGAACAGTTCCACTAATGCGGGCACTTTTGCCTACCAAAGAACAATCCCCTCTTTCTCTCTCTTCTCTCTCCACATTGCCTGTCCTGGCCTTCCCCTCACTCCTTAAAGAGCTTGAGGAAGGGGTGCCAGGAGAGGAGAAAGAGGACTGTTGTGCAGTCCAAACTGCTTGCACTAGCAAAACTGTTTAGTTGGACACTGCCCTCCACTCTCACTTATTGTAGAGTACTCACATTCGTTCTTTAAAAAGATGGCAGTGAATTCCAAAAATTAAGTGTTGTATGAGGAAATACATTATGGGAGACAGAAAGAAAAAAGTCTATCTACTTTGTCCATGCTGTGAATAATTTTATAAACATCTAATGTCCCTCCTAATGCATCTTTTCTCCCAGTGCATATTACCTTCCATTTAATTCAGTGGTGGCTGCAGCCCATTGGGCAGAAGGCAGAGAGACCAACAGTAGGTGGAGCCAGACTCAATGACAGACAGGGTCATCCCCTGAATGGTTGCAAGTAAGGAGGCAGGCTGGTGGGGGCTGTTTAATGGCAAACTAAAGCTCATGGGGAAATGCACTATATGTCCAAATAGACATATACTGTACTGTCCACATTTACACTGTTTGCATTTGGTGGAATTGTAATGCCAACTCCTTGATCTCATAAATGCTGTGTGTGCTTTCGCTATCCACCTACTTGCTGTTTTCACATGACTATTCCTGATTTCAGTTTGAGCTCTTGATTCTGCTGTTGCTGCAACAATTTGCTTTATACCATAGAACTATGGTCCTTCTGTCCTTCAGGTCAGTAGTGATATGGAATGAAACCTCAGGGTCTGATTCATCACTGATCCACGTTTTTCCCCTAAGCCACACCTCAGAATAGTCACCTGTCTTCAAGACATGCCTTGAAGATAGGATCCTGGCAATACAATATTGCAGAGAGCAAGTGTAATCTAGTCTGTTTATTGGTTTCTCAAATGAATTGCTCTGTTTTTATGATACTGCCTCTAGCTTTGACTTTCATACCTACTATATAAAGCAAATGGGTCATTTATGTCAACACACTTAATTGATTTACCCATAAGAATTATTAAATTTTATGAAGTATGAGATAAACCTACATGTGATGAAAAACTAAGTTTCCAGATCTGTTACAAGCACACAGAAGGCTGTGCAGAAGGAACTGTTAAATATAACTCATTGTGTATTTTGCTTCTAATATCTCCCCCCCCCCAACACTTAAGCTTTTATTTTGATAAAGTTAACTGTCAAGGTTAATTGAACAATAGCTAAAAAGGACTGTCATTTTATATAACAAAAATGAATGACACTTCTTGTGACAGGCAACTTGGATGAAGTAAATGACACTTAACATTATGCAATTCTTCTGTGGATATGCAGTCCCCACCCCTAAGATTAAAAGAACATGATTTGTCAAGTTCCAAAGGCAAATTATTACAATTAACAAGTAAGTTATTATAATAATATATTTTGCTGCACCTTGTAATTTCATTCCCCCCTAGCCCCAGCTTTCATTCCTCAAACCGAATACAATCTAGAGTACCAATAGTTCCATTAGAGGGTTGGTCTATCTTTCAATGTTCTCTGGCATGAATCCCAGGAACATCATGTATAACAGCGCATGATGTCCTATGTACACCAGTGCCAATTTGTTTGTTATGGTTTAGGCTGTTTGTATCTTCTGTTTTTGACCACATGTTCTGATTCCTTACTGTATTTACTATTATGAAATAGCTGAATCCCCTGAGGTTTCTCCTTGACAAGGCAAAGGACAATTTGATCAAAAGATGTTGGGACAAAATGGATACTAAGCTGAGGCTCAAGGCAGACGGGGAAAGAGGATTATCTTTGTATCCTCTAATAAGTAGCATTTCAGGACCAGCTATCAGTTCTTTTCACGTTATTTTATTTATATACTGCTCTTCCTCCAAGGAATGTAGAGTATTGTACATACATATAAACACACTCCGCAACAACCATGTGAGGCAGATTACACTGAGGGTAGGTGACTGACCCAAGGACACTTAGTTGTTGGAGTGTCATTTTGAACCTGAGCCTTCCCAGTCCTAGTTTGACACTTAATGGTCTAATCCCAGGGGAGTCAATTGTTTTTCTGTTACATTCTAGGACTGGCATGAAAAATGGTCAGAGCCAGAGTTGAAAACGGGTGGGGTTAGAGCCAAAGATGGGGGCAACCCCACTTTTCTTGCTGACACCTCCCTTTTTATCTCTCTTTCTCACACACTCCTTTTCTTTTCCTTGCAACCAGGAGTGCTAACTTGGCCCCACAACTGTGGGTGCCTAGCGCTGTGGATGCCATGAAGCATACATGGCCCTGGCACTGAAATTTGTGGGTGCCCAGTCCCTTCATGGGGAATTTTGTGGGTGCAAGGCCCCAAGGAGTTGGCGCCTATGCTTCCAACCCACATAAAATTAAGTCAATGGTCACATAAAATTAGACCACGGATTGTCCACTCCTGGTTTCTCCACTAAACCACACTGTGTTTCTTTCTTGTTTGCTTGCTTTTTTCTGATGTAACTAAATCTTATGTGGCAGCTAATGTAGAATAATGGCTAGGAGTGTTTGCTATGCACCAAAAAAATCCTTGGTTTGAATTTCACTATGATCTGATGAGGTGTCCTTAGGAAGCTGCAGTTCTTAACTCAAGATTATTTATCAACATGTTCATGAACAAATTTAAGAGCAGGTCCTCACACTAATGTTTGAGGGACTTCAACTTCAACGTCCCTCCAGTGGGAGAACCATTCTTTCTCCTTTCTACACCCCTTAAACTAGCCTGCTGCTTTTAGGTGTAGTGGAATCTTGAAGTAAGCAGTCTTGATGTAGGATTCAACTGTCAGTTGACTTCTAGTTTAAAGACGCTCCCAAGGCAAATCTTAACAAATCTAGTACAGTGGTACCTCGGGTTAAGTACTTAATTCGTTCCGGAGGTCTGTGCTTAACCTGAAACTGTTCTTAACCTGAAGCACCACTTTAGCTAATGGGGCCTTCCGCTGCCGCCGCGCGGCCCGAGCATGATTTCTGTTCTTATCCTTGAAGCAAAATTCTTAACCTGAAGCACTATTTCTGCGTTAGCGGAGTCTGTAACCTGAAGTGTATGTAACCCGAGGTACCAATGTATGACCATTGATAACTAGGAAACACTGGCCTGTGAGTGCTCCAACTGGAGAACAGCCTTTACTAAAGGTGTCATGGACTTTGAAGAAGCACGAACTCAGAGCAAAAAGGAAAAACAAGCTAAGAAAAAGGCACGTTTGACAAACCCTCACCGTGCTCAATTCCCACCCGGAAACCTATGTCCCCACTGTGGAAGGACATGTGAATCCAGAATTGGCCTCCACAGTCATGTACGGATTCACTGTTAAGACCGGAAGACAATCTTACTCGACTATAAGTGATCGCTGGTGAAGAAGAAGAAGAAGAAGAAGAAGAAGAAGAAGAAGAAGAAGAAGAAGAAGAAGAAGAAAGATACATGAAATGAGTGGTGTGTGCTTTGCTTCAGGCAGCAAAATGTATTGCCCCAGATAAATTTATCTCTCCTCTTCCTGGTAGTATGTTAATCCTTTTCCCCACATATACTCAGCTCCTTTGTTATAGACATTCTCCTCCCTCCCTGCATGTACTGAGAATAACTCCAAGGATTAGGGCCCAGGTATCAATAAGTACTTATCCGATTATCATTTCAGTTTTTTCCTCCTCAGGCAAAGATAATATCTGGGGAAAATACCTCACCCTCCACTCAAGGCAAGTTCTGTGTCATAGGCTACCTTCCTGTGGCTCAGTGGGCACCATAATTCAGCAGCACTGTAAACCACTTCTCCTCAGGAAAATGCTTTGGAAACGCACAGCTGCTGCATTCCTCAGAAGTCTTCCTTTCTCACCTCAGGCATCTGTGACCCCAGGCATATTCGTAGTCTTTCATATCTAGATTGACAAGAGTGGGATTCTTTCCCTTTTCTCTCTCTTCACCCTTCTGCTCCCTTTGAAAAAGGGGGGGGGGGAACCTCCACAACACAACCCCTTCCCAGGTTGCAGCTCTCAGCCATGTAATAAATAGCACACAATCCTAGGCTGGGCTACAGTAACACACCGTTTGTGCTGCTTTGGAATTATATTATGCTACGTGCTTTGTAAACTGCAGAAAAGGAGAACATCATCAATCAGAACAAAACAAATTCCTTCCAGTAGCACCTTAAAGACCAACTAAGTCAGTTCTTGGTATGAGCTTTCGTGTGCATGCACACTTCTTCAGATCATCAATCAGTTTAGTGGCAAGTGAAGTTTATTTGACAAGCATAAGAGAGTTCTATATATAAAAAAACCCAACTGAGCAGGAAGACTCATAGAGCCTGATCCTGAAAGCAGCAAATCCTTTTAGTACTGTTTAAGCCACTATTGGTTCACATTAAATTAAGAAGGTATGTTCACATGTTATTCCAGAGACATATAACTTGGATTGATGGTGCTGGGCCTGATCCAGAAGTGTTTCAATGCAACAAAACAAGTCAAAACCCTGCTGCTTCAGGGATCAGTTGTGTGTTTAGAGGCTATCCCATAAACGCTGGATTCAGAATGATGCAGTTCGCCTTCAGTAAGCCAGTGGCAAGTCTGGGCTGATAAAATTCGCCTCTCTGACTTATCTGCATGCGGAGGATGTTGTGTGCCAAACATGCGGCATTTAACAAACACTTTGAAGGGTGATGTGGTAGATCTTATCCTAAAAGCTTTTTTTTCTAAGATGTGTGAGTTGAGTAAACACATGAGTAATGTCAGGTATAGTTTAGCCCCAAACCCTTTGAATAAAAATCCCTCAATGTACACTATACCTTTAAAGCACAGACACAGCACATCACTTTCTCAAATAATTCTAGGCACTGTAGTTTAATAATTGCTACAAACTGTAACTGTGTGAACTAGCCTGGGGTCCTTTCCCAGTGTGACCATGAACACTGCCTCACCAAACAATAGACAGCCTTTCTACACTAAAGGGGGGGAAAGGAAAATTCACTACCCTCTGCCCGGAATCCACATTCGGCATGAGGGCCAGAGGAACAGAAAATGTGCTCTAGTGCCTTCTCTTAACCTTCTCTGCTCTTGAACCTGGCCCCTCTCTGTTTTCTGAGTGTGAATTGCTGGAAACAGACTGTCCTTTAACAACTTGAGAGCTTCCTTCAGGAGGGAAGGGACATTGCATTATCCTTAGGGGTACTATCTGTGATAGTCTGGCCACTCAGTGTCAGAGTTGGTGAGCAGATTACTTATCTAGTACATTGTTGCCCACAGGAATGAATAACATCCATTGAGCTGAATGGGAGAAAGTCAAGGTGCGTGTCAGGGACATCCTTGGGATGGGCAAAACACCCCCATGTAGTTCAGAACATCAAATTCCTTCTAGTTCAGTGACAATGTAAGAATAAAATGCGGAACTGTAAGCCCTGGCGTATTGTTGTATTGTTTACAATGTGCAACAGTGTGAATGAGCATCTGAAAACTGTTCTTATTTTTTGAGATGTTTGCCCAAGGGGAAAAGGGCATATTGTCCTTTAAATAGGACAACATACACAGTTTCTATGAAATAAAGGCATGATTGTACTTCAATGGCAGGGCAGCTCTTGTCCTGAAAACAACATTAAGAGCTTAGAAGTTCACAGCTAAGGTCAGTGTGACTTAGGGCTAACACGTCAGGAACATCTAACCTGAGACAAAGGGCTTTTTTCAGTTGGAACTCACCGGAACTGAGTTCCAGGACCTCTTTGTTGTGTTGTGGCACCTCTGTAGCATTGAGGTGCCGTTCAGAGGTGGAGTGCAGCACGGTGCTTGGGGCTGCATGCAGAGGCGGAGAAAGGGGGTGCAGTGGGGGCGGACCTGCCAGGTGTCTTCTCTGAGGGGGGTGACATTTGGCGTGCAGCGCGCCCGCAACTCCCAAGCCTTCCCAGAGCCATCGGGGGGAAGTGGCAGAGCTGTGCTGCTTTGCCAGCTGCATTCCCCCCTTCCCCCTTCATTTTGACAGGGAGGCTTGGGAGTCACAAGTGGGTGGTGTGCCAAATATCCGCCATCGTTGGCTTGCTCCACCCCCGGCTGCAGGGTGCAGGCCGCTCCGTGCACCCAAGCAGCTATCCCGCGTCTGGGAGGGGACCCTCCGTGCCCCGCCCCCTCAGGAGTGCACTCTGCCCCCCTTGGGAGCACACCCCACCCCCTTGGGAGCGAGCCTGCCCTGGGCAGCGCGGGCATATGCTCCACTACTGGCTGCATGGTGGAGGCGGAGAGAGGCACAGCGATTGGGGTAGGGCAGCTGTGGCAGAAGGCAACATTGTAAGCCAGAAGTTTAATTTTTTCCCCTGCGGCAGCGGGGCGAGTGGGAGAAGAATAGAAGTCCTCTCCCTTAAAAAACCTCAACAACTCAGTGGGCGCAGGTCCCCCCCCCTGAAAAAACTCACCTCTTTTTCTAGAAAAGAAGCCCTGCTGAGCCCTATGGGTGGCTCCCTGGGGGTGTCACAGGGACCCTGCTGATGGTATTAAGCATTAACCACAGTCGCTGAGAGCATGTCACTCAAATAAAAAAAGACACAAAGTCTAACAAATGAGCAAACACGGCACTGACAGAAAATCAAGCTAGAAACCTCCGCTAAAAGGAGAGTTCCCAGGTCCACCTGAAGTTAGGGAGCCTGGGTAGGGGACACATACGCTAGCTAGCTTGCATTGGGCCAGAAGGGTTTAAGTGTCCTCAGGCCAGGCCATGCGTTACTGCAGGCAGCAGAGGCTGCTCTTTACATGCTCTGCTTGTTCCTACAACCTTACACATTGCGCCAAGCATGCATCTGCACTCAAAGCCCCCTCCCGTTTTGGAGCCCACGCCAGTTCTTTTTCTTTCTCTGCGCTCCCACCACTGAGCCCCAGAGATGATGGTTTATTGGGAGAGGGGGGAGGGCATACCTCCCTGAGAGTCTGTGCAAGAAATTGCAGCCAGCTCTTGCTGGCCTGAAGCTTGCAAGCTGCATCCACAATCTTCCTAATTTTAAAATATAAATTAAACTTGCATTTGCTCACCTGAAGTTTCAAGCCCTCCTCTTGCCTCCAGGCAAACCTGGAGAATGCAGGTCATCCCTAGGGCTTTGGCAACCCTAGTGAGTCCGGCCACAGCAACTGCACATGGTCTTGATAATTGTGAAATTACTGATCAGCCGCAAGCACCCACTGTACCTAGTTGTAAACTATTGCTTGAATCAGGGTCAGAATCCATGGTGCAGTTGGGTAAATTGAGATTCTGAACTTAATGGTCCTGCTGGTGTTTTCCCTCTTCAGATGCTAAATGCAAATTGCTTCACTTACTTTAAAATGTGGTAAGTCAGCCTTACTGTATTTGGGGCCCTGGATTTCTAACCCCCCCCCCCAACAGCACCACTGGTCAAAGTAAAAAAAAAAGGAGGTTCCAAGTTTTTGAACCATTAGCCATAGTTTACCAGCTCCTAGAATTGACATGCTGAGGTAGGCCAAAGTCTAGCATCACCCTCTCCACCCTATTTTAGATGACGCGGCCATTTTGCTAAACGTAGGAAAGATTTTTGAGGCATTACAATTTTAAGATATACAAGTTTGAAGCAACAATTTCCAAGTGACACAAAGGACCTGTTTATTCTGGCATAAATGCAGTCACTGCTTTTGTTCATTGTTCTTCAAGATATCAGATTGTGCATTGTATGTTGCCAGTGCTGGATCTATTCCCAATGTGAAATACCAGGTTGGAACTGCAGACATAATTACAGATGAAGTTAGATAGATTGTAGTTTCCATTCTTATTAGTTCATTGTGGATGAATGAGCCATGACATCAAACTTTCCAGTTTCTACATGTGCTAAGGTCAAACTAGACATGATGCGGGAGATATGTGACTGGGCCTCCCAGGGTCTTTTTCCAAGACTTAAAAGTAGCTGTTGGGTGGTCCAAACTGGACCAGGGTTGCAGTGCTAGGGGAGGTCTTTAACACTTTCCCTTCATGCAGTTTCCCTAATAAATTGCTTCCAATGGATGAGACTAAAGACTGGTGCAATATAGATACCTGTCCTTTTTAGGCTTCCATGGGAAATAGGCTACAGTACTGTAGCTTCAGAGGCAGCATCACTGAAGCTGAGGAAATGGCATGGAGAGAAAATGTTAATCCCTTTCCCATTTTCAAGTAGTCTGTCAAATGTAGCCCCTGCCCTCAGCTGCTTTTAAATATTAAAAAAAAGAAGACATTGGGAGAACCGATTACAGATTTCCTACATTACACCTAGACTGACCTTAAGTGTCACATGTGTGTTGTATATGTGACAATTTCACCAACATGTGCCACACCGTACTGAAATGCATAGGATGGAGGTGACAAACAAAGTGTTGGATAGTTCCAATTGATTGTCCCATTGATGTTGGTTGAAACCACATACTCGGACTGTGTCCATTTGAGGTTTAAATAATTTGAATTTGAAGATTTTACATTGTGCAAATATTTGTGCTAGTTCAAGGAATGGTATTTTTAGGGTGTGGTTTCTAATTTTAAGCCTTTCTGGTAAATGTATCAGGTGTGGCTTTGTTGTGTTGACTCTGAAATAATCCATTGTTTTGGCAGTGATTTGGATTACTCCTTATTTTGGTAGCTAGATAAAGGTATTTGTATATGATATCGTATATACTACTGTATATGCAGACATAGACTTGCACCAGCTGTGGAATGGTAGGACATTCACGGTTCCTCTTACAGCACAGAACACTTCTTTTTACAATCCAGACTCTGGGGTTGCAGTGCTCAACTCGCTTTACTGGCCGAGGGAGCCAACGTTTTTCTGCAGACAGTTTTGCCAGGTCATGTGGCCAGCATGACTACGCCGCTTCTGGCAAAACCAGAGCAGCGCACGGAAATGCTGTTCACCTTTCCGCCAGAGCGGTACCTATTTATCTACTTGCACTTTGATGTGCTTTCGAACTGCTAGGTTGGCAGGAGCAGGGACTGAGCAACAGGAGCTCCCCCTGTCGCAGGGATTCAAACCGCCGACCTTCCGATCAGCAAGCCCAAGAGGCTCAGTGGTTTAGACCACAGCGCCACCCGCGTCCCCAATAGGACTGTTAGGCTCTGTCTATTCATGCATCTGCTCAAGCGAATTCTCCGTGCTGATTTTCAGATATGCAAATTCAATAGACATGGAACAAGATGTTGAATGGTTGGCATCGTTGTCTTCTGAAAAGATTGAGAATAAGCTTGTTTTCCTCACTAACCACATTACCACAAAAGGCCTTCACGGGTTTTTGCATCAATCACTAAGTATGTCACATTTTAAAATATAGGTAGCTTTGCTGCAGCCTCAATGTATGGAAAAATATCGCACCATTCATATATACACTCAGGACTGAGGTGAGATTTGAACCTGGGACTTCAACAGTTCATTCTCTTAGCCATTACACAACACTGTAGCATGTGGCTTGACAGTCAAACACACCTAACCAGGATAACTTGAACTGAAAAACAAACAAAACCCACACACCTCCATCTGGAAGAGCCCTAAAAAAAACCAAATCTGAATATTCAGGCTGCATACACACTATACCTTTAAAGCACATTCTTCCCCCTAAAGAATTCTGGCCTGTAGTTTACTCCTCACAGGTTTACAATTCATAGCAACCCTTAACAAACTACAGTTCCCAGAATTCTTTGAGGTGAAGAAATACACTTTGAACGTGATTTACGGGTATAGTGCATATGCTGTCTCATATGTTTTTAAATTTTCTTCCTGGAACAGCTGAAGCCCAGGTCAAATGACTCAAGTTCTACTAACTCAGCATGAGTAAATCTGGGAAGCCATTTACAGTGCTCACCTGGTTCCACTGCTTCTTGGCCAATTGTTATGAGACTGTCATTGTCACATAAAAGTGTATAACGATGCACCCAGAGAAGCTCTATGTAAACAGTTTTCTGGTTTTTCCGAGAAGAGTATGCACTCTTAGTCCAATAGTCTACAAATTTTCCTCTCGATGTCTCTGTGTTCAGAGAGAAATGTGTGTCTGTGGTTTCTGTAAGGATTTTGGGAAAATTCAGTTCAGTTCATGTTTACAGGTAGACCTACCTAACCTGCACTTTCTGAAGCCATCTGTGAACCGAAACACAGCAAAGCATCCAAATTTGCCCTTCTCTGAATTTTGCAATGCAGTTATCCAGCCAAGTAATGTGTACAAAAATGCATGTACCGGGATAAAGTCTGCATAAAAATGCATACAGTTGTACCTTGGAAGCCGAATGCCTTGGCACTCGTACGAGTGCCACAAACCCTGAAGTGAGTGTTCCAGTTTGCGAATGTTATTTGGGAGCCGAACGTCCGGCACGGCTTCTGCAGCTTCCAAATTGCATGCAGGAAGCTCCTGCAGCTAATCAGAAGCCGTGCCTTGGTTGCTGAATGTTTTGGAAGTCGAATGGACTTCCAGAACAAATTCCGTTTGACTTCCAAGGTATGACTGTATATTGGTGAAAATAACATTGCATTGAATGCATTACATTCAGAAACATTGCTTTGCAAAAATGTGCACATTAGGCAACATTGCACACAAGCATACATATATCATGAGAAATCTGCTGATGAATTTTCATGAGGACTTTTTTAAAAAACAGCAACACACAAACAGATGTGGAAATGTGGAGAACTGAACTGAAAAATGGAAAAATACTGAGAGAACTTAAAATGGCCAGCTTTGCCCACGTCTAGGTTTCAGTTGCCAACATAGTTACTCTTCTTCCAGGGCAGGCAGCTCAAAACTGAGAGTTCTGGTCCATCCTACAGAGATATTTCATCAGAGAAGATTTGTCACCATAGGTGAACCAAGTTGCTGTGAAAGAGGAATGACTCCACAAGAAGAGCTGCTGTGGTTCCTAAACAGTTCGTGCACTTGAATTCATAAAGGAAGACTATCAATTCTTTACCAAGTAAGATTTCTTCTCCATTATTGCTCTCAGACCCTCAGCAAGTCTGCTCTTAACAGTGTTGAATTGTTGTCATTCTTATTCACCCCCTTCACCCCAAGGTCAGAGGGCAGGTTAAACAAATTAAAATACAATGTTAGAAACAGTTTAAAACAATTTACATTCACAGTGATTGCTGTTTGCTCTGCCTTTGCTGATCTCAACTGGGAGATTTTTGATCTTAAATTCAACGTATTTTATATGTGGTTTATATAAATTGCTCATATGATAATTGTTTTAAAATGTATTTATGCTAGTTTGGCTACATTGTAATGCACCATTACATTACAGGCCATTCCCCTGGAAAAGTACAGTAGAAATAGAAGTAAACGGAGGAGGCAGAAAATTGTAGAGCAAATGAAGAAGACTAGTGAATCTTACTTTATTTTCATTTATTTATTGGTGAGATTGCTTCACCAGTAACTGTCCAGTTCCTTACCATCACCACCAGTCTTCCAGCTTGTTCTGTTGTGTGAGTTTTATCAGACTCATCAGTACTTTTCTGCCACAACCGTGCCTAATTTGGGCAACTGCTCTGGGACTCAGGGACAGCACACATAGGAAATGTGTAGCTTGTCAGGGAGACACCATTTACACAATTCAATTCACAAATTATCTGAGGGATATAGGTTTTATTTGGATGTCATACTCATTGAACTTGTGTGAAAAGTTTTTTTTAGCCATAAACACATTAATCATCATGGGATATTTTAATGTCAGGCTGCAAATTAGGCTCCGCCTCCAGTTCCCAATAACAGTGAGCAGGCCAGTCTCATGTGGTTATCTAGTCACATGCACCAACAAACACCTAAATTTAATGCATACGCTTGAGGCAGATACAAAACTTTGCCTTTGCACGCCCAATTTGGAAGAACTGGTTCTCTCTGTGTGTGTCCCCCACCTCACATATGCCCTAAGCCACATAGTGTTTAATCACTCAACAGTGAACTAATACAGATATATTTGTACTTTGTGTGATTTCAGTGCTCATGAAAACTGCACCAGTGCATTTCCTGTGCCATGAATCACCAGCCTGCCGTTTTCCTACACTACAGATCTCCAGTCAAAATAATCCCTTTACTCATCCCAAGTAAGTGGACGCAGCCCAGTCACGGGTGGCAAACATTTATTTTTCCTTGTAATGAAAGGAAGTGAGTAGTTCTACCTGCATTCACCTGCTTGAATGTAGAAGCAATTTCTGGAAACTGTTTTCTCTTTAATAAAAGTCACCGAATATGAGCACTTTTTTTTAAACAGGAAGTTGTTTCTATAAAAGGGCTAGTTTGCTTTTTGCTGAACTGGATTTAACATGATAACAAAGGAGTCACTTTATTTGCTGTGCTTAGACTCATTTGAGGGCAACCTTTCTGTTACATGCAAATGCATACATTTAAAAGCCAGCAGCTAGTTCTTGTGGTAAAAAAGAGTTGTTGTTGTTGTTTTTGTTAAATATTTTTTATTAATGTCCAATTACTAAAATCCAATAACAGCCACATTATCAGTATCAAATTACCATTCATATCCAAATATATATCAATTATAAAGCCAATTATTCAATTTGTGTGACTTCCCATGTGCTGGGTTTTGGGGTGCAAAGTTCTTATTTCTTCCTGCTTCCAAAATCTTGATTAATCCAATTACATTCAGTCCTGATCGTAGTCCTTTATCTACAGAGTCCTTGACTTCCATTCGTATTTTTGGGGGGGTAAGAAGCAGTTGAGGAATGAACAGGGGATCAGCTTGTAGAAAAGGGGGTTCTTTAACCATTATCCCTCATTGTTTCTCAATTTCTGCTGCAAACCTTTCCATTTATTTCCCTACTCTTGTTGGGTTCCTGAGGAGCCTTCACCCTAAATAGACACAATCTCTTTCCTTGTTCCTTGTAAGAAGGCAAATGTGATTACAGGAAAGGAGAAAGGTTTAAGAGTCAGTGTGCAAGTTCATTGTGGGTGCTTATAACAACGCCCCAAGAGTACGGGAAAAGCAGCCTTGGAGAGGACAATCTTCAGCTGATGAACAGCAGTTGAGAGGGGATTGCTTAATTTTTCCCATACAGTCTTTTCCCAACTCCAGGGGATAAATTGATGAGGTACAATGTGGAACTGGTGAGTAAATGTGGATGAACCTCAAATCACCTCTGAAGGTATTCTCCCTGCTGGAAGTCCATATATTTGTTAACCCTTTTATGTTTACTTTATTCTCTGCTCAAAATCCATACAGACACACATCACACACACAGTTGCTTGTTCTAAAAAAAGGCTTGTAGTTTTCCAGCTAGAACAGGGGCAGGAAGCCTTTGGCCTTCTGGAGCCTGAATAGCTCAGTTTGTTAGACTGTGGTGCTGATGATGCCAGGGTCACAGGTTCGATCCCCCTTTGGGTGTTGCTGGACTACAACTCCCATCAGCCTTCACTTCAGGCCATGCTGCCATGTGCAGGTGGGCAATGCAGTTCAGTAGCACCTGAAGTGCCAAGGCATTAGAAGATGAATACAAAAGCTATTAAAATATAAAGGGGAGCTGAGAAAGGAGGGGGAAAGATGGAGGCATTGCTTTATAAAGGGAGAAAGAAAGGGCTTATCTTGGTCCAAGATGAGTGTGTACTAGGTAGAACAGTATGCTGGAGGCAAAGAGCTTTCCCATGGTCTTGCATCAAAATTTCAAGCGCTCAAAGGTCTTTGCAATCCTTGATTCATTCTCCATTTTAGATCCTTAATGTTGCTATTTTACAGATGGACAACTGTAGGCTGAATGATAAGGACATGTCCAAACTTCGCTGGCTTCAGCTCTGGCACATTTGCCCATTTACATTTGTTTCCATTACTCCGTGCAGTTAAAGAAAGCAGCTTCACTTTGCAAGTACAAAAGTGCTGGTGGTGTGGGCAAAGGAAAAGGTGAGCTGTTTTAATCTGGCCTGACCTTTGTGTAATTTCATTGAAGAGTTCTTTGTACAGAATTGCTTAGTGTTGCATGTGCAGCAGACTCACCCTAGCACATGGCACACTTCCTTTCTTGTTTTGTTTGCCTGGAATCCTTTCTCCACCTGGAAATCTGTGTCTCTGTGTCACCTTCCTCTTCATGGAACTGCATTACCACCTGTTTATAAGCTCCTCCCCTGTGCACTCATAGTATGAGTTTGGCCACTCGTACCCAGACGACAGGTCCCTCCCAGCAAACACGGTGTGATGGTGTGGATTCCCAACACCCAGACCTCAGGCTTCTTCACAGCCATGCTCAGAGAGAGAGCCTGATTCACAGCATCCAGGTAGCAGGCTCCCTCCTTCACACAGCTTGGTGAGTTTGCATGTTTTCCTGTTTGCTTGACAGCCTTTTTGTTCCTCCAGATAGGCTGCCACCCTAGCTTAAAATCATCTTCTTGTTCAGACACATACATCTTTCCCCTTCTGTGCTTCTGCATCTTGGGCAAAAGGTGGCACCTGCTCTGCTGTGTCCTTTTTTTCCTCAGGCAGTTTTATATTGTGAAACAAAATTCCCATGTGAAGCGGTAAGAGTGGGAAGAACCCTGGTTTCAAAGAACCTTACTACTTGAAACAAGAAGTGGATTACAAATAAATAAATACATTTATATTTACCTTTACATATCATTTCCATAGACTGCTTGACACTTTACAATTTGAGTACTGAATTTCAGCTCAGTGTACCTGTAGACATAAAGGTAGCATTGCCAGGAATTTTTGTTTTGTTTTGTTGTAGCTGGGGTGCTCTGTCTGGGAATTGGAATGATAACAGGCAAACATTTTTGATAGTATAATAACTCCCCTCTCAAAATTCCTATATACCCATTTGGAAACAAGTGTGAGTTTAAAAAATGGAATTGTTTGGTATGAAAATATTAAAGTTTAATTTTAGAAATAGGTGTGGCATTTAGAAATAGGTGTTATCATTGTGTTACTTGGAACACAGATCCAAAGGCGCCCATAACTTGTATACTGAAGATTGGGAAGGGGGGTAGGGAGTTGGAGACACAAGGGTGTTTGTTTGTGCCCTCAGGTTGTTGGGAAGCTGTTCAGCACTCCCTAAAAGTTCAATGTAGTTAATTTCCAGGAAACTGGACCATCTTCACATAAGCAGATAAAATAACAACGGAGTTCATAATGTTACAATTATCAAGCTTTACAAGGGAGTGGTTACAATGGCAGCATGCAATGGACACTGTTAGATGTGGTAATAGCACGTATTTTTAATGAGATGCTAGTGGAAATTAAGTTGATGTAGCTAGCAGTTCCATGGGCTCCCTTGGGACTGAGCAAATCCCATTCACTCTCTATGGTCTTCTAGTTACAGAAGTCTGTTACATTCTCTCCTTGTCCTGTAAAGAGCAGGAACACACAGTTGAAAACATTCACAATTTACGTGTGGCTTAAACAAAGTAGCAAGTAACAAGCAGTATTTATGAAGAGTTATGATCAATTTTATGTAAAACTGATACCAAGAGTATGATGTGATCCTGGGGCTTGAACGCAAAGGTACTCAGGTGAGCATATGCAGTGGCGTAGCGTGGGGGTGCGGGGGGGGGGCGGCCACACCGGGCGCAACATCTGGGGGTTAGGGTTAGGGGGCGCAAATCCACGGGTTAGGGGGTGCAAATTACTTGCCTTCCCCGGGTGCTGACAACCCACGCTACGCCACTGAGCATATGGCACCTGCAATGTTGTTGAACTCAGTAAAAACAAAAACCCATTTTTGACACTATGCACCCAGTCCAACCCTAACATGACAAACACACATCCCAAGGAATGTGGGGTGCCTAATATTTAGAATAGCAGAAGTTGGGAATGGAAGCTGACAAATTAGAATGTGTAACAACATGGCCGTTTCAAAAGAACTGCTGCCACAAACCTTCACCCCCCCTCCCAACAGTGGCATAGCTAGCTGCTCCAGCACACAGAGCGGCAGGGGCAGGGCAATATGCACACGGGGGTGGCGCGGCGAGCTGCCCATGGAGTCTGCCTAGTGGATGTAAACCCCACACTGCCATTTTGGGCAGCGCGGGACCCCGAGCCACTGCATCACTCCCAGGAGAGACACGTGGCTTGGGTGCACTGCAGGCCAAGCCCCACGGTAAGTGCCGCCCCCCGCGGTGTCCATTCCACTTCCAAAGTGTTCGAAAACCAAAGTGCAGCTACTGATTGGCTGTAGGAAGCTCCTGCAGCCAATCAGAAGCCGCAGAAGCTTCTGCGTTTTGATCGTTCTTTTGGGAGCCAAAACGTTCGAGAACTAGGCTGTTTGAAAACCAAGGCACGACCATATTCTTAACAAGATAAGTTTTCAATTGTTTCCTAAAAGCAAAAATGCTAGTTCCTTGTCTGAGTTCAACTGGAAGCTGATTTCATAGAGCTGGAGCTACAATACTAAAGATCCAGTTTCTTTTTGATATCAGCCATACCTTCAGGCTATACAGAACACTTAGCAATTCCCCATAAAAGGGATGAAATTGTGACTCAGAAGTCTATGGGGCAAGGCTCCAATTGGCTAATTAGATCAGTTCTCTTTAAAATGTGGACCAAATACATTTCTCCTCCCGTGAACTGGCTATCACTGGCCTATACTATTTCAGTGTATTGAGAATGCCCTTAGCCTGCAGCCATACATCTGGAATAAGCCCCACCCTCTCTAATCTGGGAATGCTGCTAACAAGAGTGCCTAGACATACAGTACCTACTAACTGGAGTCAATTTGTGTGTTTTCTGCTTGGAGTGAGTTCAGATGCCATCTAACTTTCCAAGTGATGAATATATTCCAAACTCAGTGCTGATTTCCTCTTTCCCCTTCACAATAGAGATATGGAAACACATTCCACATCCATCCCTTAACATTTAAATCAGGAAATTGTATGTGACAGAGTTACTCTGTGTTTCCATAACTATAAGCACATTAAGACCTGCTGTCGGCTAGCTCATAGCTTTCCCCACAATAAAACCACATTGAATTACAAACAGTACCTGCTTTCAAAATTTAGGACATGTTTTTGTTGGCGACCATGTAGTTTTCTTAAAAAATAATAATTCTGAAACTATACTAAAGCATGCCACTGTCAATGGTTTGATACCCCAGCTTTGTATAAATGAATGATTGGACTCATTAGTTGAAAAAGATTCATCACATAACTTGTAAAAAAAGGTAAAGGACCAGTGGACAGCTAAGTCCAGTCAAAGGCAACAATATGGTTGCGGCACTCATCTCGCTTTCAGGCCGAGGGAGCTGGCATTTGTCCACAGACAGCTTTCCGGGTCATGTGGCCAGCATGACTAAACTACTTCTGGCACAACTTGTATTATATCCCTGTTAACCGAAATCAGAGCAACATGGGAAATTGGTTTATACCAAGCCATTTTTAATAAACAGCTTAGAGGCACGGCCGGCCCTACCATTAGGCAGAGTGCGACAGCTGCTTCAGGCAGCAGTTGCCAGACCATTCCCCCCTCTGAAGAGGCTGGTCCTTTAGAGGAAATCTGGCACTGCCGCAACAACCCCAACCCACAACCAGCCTTCTTTTCCTAGCTTCTTACTTACAAGCAGTCAGAGGGTGGCCATGCCTGTGGTGGGCTCTGGCTTCATCTTCTACTGTTGGGCTCCCTGTCTTCTACCCTACCAGTGCCAATGGGCACCAGTCTCCATGGTTCTTCCTGAGTCCCCTAAGCTAGACTGCTATGCACTTCAAAACCTAGCCTATGGTGAAGGATACTGCCCCTTTGCTAGTGTTGAAGTAAAGTTCAATTGGCCGTCCTGTCAGAATCTGGAGGCACCATCTTGGATTTTGCCTCAGACATCAAAACAGCTTGGGCCAGCCCTCCTTAGAGGTTTTATTAGAAATAAATAGAAATAAGTCACACCACTGGGCCACCTAGCTCAGTACTGGCACCGACCGGCAGCCCCTCTCCAAAGTTTTAGGCAAGAGTCTTTATCATTCATATCTGAGACTTTCTGCACACAAATCTTGTGCTTTACCACTTAGCAATGGATCCACCCATACATGCGTCCCCTCCAAAAACCAACCTGTCAGAACAATTTCTCTTAAAAAATAATAATTCTTAATGCTCATGTAATAAAGAGACATTGTGAAAGGGATTTCACAATTGCAACAGGGTGAGATTTCATTCCTCAAGCTACAATAGCTTGAATCAGCACTCTTTCCACGTGACAGAGATTTCCCAGTGTAAAGGTCACTATATGGAACATTCTGTTATATGCAGTTCCATTATTGCCATTTTACAGTTTCAAATATGCAGCCATGTAGGCTGCAGTTTGAATCAGAAGAGTAGCATGAAGGGAGATGAGCTTCTTAACCCTTTGCCCTGGACATTTCTGCCAAAGATTACCCCAAAATGCATCCCCCCCCCAATAAGGGGAAATGGGCCAGTTTTCAGCAGGAAAACAGCAAGGTGGCTGAGAAGGCCCTCTCTCTGTGACAATTTTTGTCTTAAAACTGCAGCCACAGCGCTTGCCTTGTTTAAGAAGAGATAAAAGCATAGCCCCGTGTGGAATATTTTCTTCTAGTATCTGTCAAGATAAGGGGGCTAGAAGCTGGACCCTCTCCCAAGAAAACCCACACCAAAAATAGAAAACATACAAACTTTGTTTGGGCTGATTACACACAAACTAAAATAAAACATCAACTAGGGTTAGGGCTTTGGAGCAAGATGCAAGACACACAGGCACAAAACTGTTACTCAGCTGATCCCCACCCCATGGAGGGGGCCGGAAGGTTTTATCATAGATCACCCTGTGACTTCTTGTCCGGTGTTGATCTCCTGACCTACAGGTGAAACTCAAGAGTCCAGCTACGTGCCAAAAGCATGAGCTGAGAGCTAAGAAGAGTTGCTCTCAAGATAAGACCAAGGCCACAATGATCTCCAGCTTCCTTAACCAGTTAAGCACCAAACTTTGACAATATCCATAGTAAAAAATGGCAATGCCCCTCTAAAGAGGAAAAAAAGTGTACTGCAACCACAATTTAATGAAGGTTATCTGTCCTGTAGGGGGTCTCTCTGTTGTGTTCCTTGGCAGTTTAATCTATTGATTTGTGGAGCAGGCAGTGCCTCATATGTCCTACCTCTCATTATTAACAACAGCACCCAAATCCCATCCTCTTTCTTCTGTGCACACACAGAGATTGTCAAAGGCTTGAGACCACACAATACATGGCATAGTGCCATAGATTACGAGGCTTGACTAAATGCTCATGGACTCAGAATTGAAATTCTAAGGTTCCAGTGACTGTATAAGTGCTTGACCCCCTGGGCCAGAGTTAGCTAGCTCCTTGTGACATCAGAGCACCTAAGCCAGTGACATTCAGAAGGGCCTCTGCTACCAAAGAGGTTATTGTGACATCAAGAAATTGCATCATGAAAGGTGGGCAAGCAGAAATGACAGAGGTAGAGGAAGAAAATACAAAAGGAGGGATGGGGACAAGTTAATGCCAGTTAGGAGGGAGACCTTGGGTGTTTCCAGACAGGAGCTCTATATTGCAAATTGGTCATACAGATCCAGTTTTTGTCTGTGTGTGACTGACACATTAATTTCCTCAGATTAAGGGTCGTCCCCCCCAAGCCATGGATGTTCATTGCTATTCCATCGCTTGCCATCCACACCAGTGGGCAGAGCTCAGTGGAATGTATTTAAGCTGTGTTGTTAAGCTCCTCCCCTAAGTCACACCTTTCCTGCCCCGCACAAAGTTCTTTTTTCCACTCTGGGAATGCATTAGTAATTCCGTATCTGTGCATGTGTGCCTTTAAAAAAAAATCACTGGAAGTGCACAAGACTTAGCTGTCATGTTTCATAGTAGGCAAAATGGATGCTTGTGTTTTGGAACAATATCCATGTCAATGTGCCTTTTAATTTTTATTTAATATTGAGGTCAAAAAACTGCAGCAGCAATGCAGTACCAAAATTATAATAAAGAGGTCTTCTGCAAGACCACCATAATGAAATGTTTTTAAAAAAGTCTTATATGCATATTGCAATTACAATCTCTGGGATAATTCCCCACATTTGCTGTGTGGAGATCTTGAGAGACTAGCTCCTCTGAACTGGGTTGTTAGAATTCAGATGTGCCTTCAGCATGCAGAATCAATGGAAAGCTTCAAGTTATTATTAATTTATTATTTATACCCCGCCCATCTGGCTGGGTTTCCCCAGTTGTCACAAAGTAGAAGAGGCAGAATTTTAGGCTGGTTGGAGAGGATCAGTGGATCTGTTATGTTGAGCAGAATACATACTGAGAGATAGAATAGCTGTATATGTTGGGGGCTTTATTTTTCTTCCACTAAAAAGGGAATATTGGAAGCAATAGCTTTAGCCATCATTGTACAAGGAGTGCATTTTGGTGCATTTTAGTGCAAATGACATTTCATTCGGTAAAGGTAAGTATTTCATCTGGTCTTTGGTTCATGGGATTTCATTACGAAAAAGCCTCTGAGAACCGGCCCCTGATTTCTCATTCAAAATACAGTATGATGACATCTCTTTTTTTACCAACAAAAAGGTCCGTTTATATACTATTTATATATAATTATTTCCATATTTTGTTTTTAACATGTTTCCCCTCCCAATTTTCTTCTTCTTCTAGAAATCAGAATTTAAGGAAGGAGTTCTTCGCAGGACAATGGCACTGGTGTCCAACAACACAGCATTAAACTACCTCCTTTCAAAACTGCTAGAAGACTATGAAAGCAAACCCAGCCACCCGACAGCTGCACCAGTCGTTGCAACAAATGACCATCTGGAAATCATCTACATACTCCTATTGCTTGGCTTCTTTGGCTTCTTCACATTCGGAATAATGATGAGCTACATCCGCTCCAAGAAGCTTGAACATTCGAATGACCCGTACAATGTGTACATTGCCACAGACATTTGGCGGAAGAAGGACAAGGCCAGCTTGAAAGCCAAGGTGATGGAAAATTATAAATCAAGCTTTGTCTTGGAAAACCAGCATGCGGTAGAACAGCCCACCAGTCACATTCCTGAAGTGAACCCTTCCTAGCAAATGGGCAGCTAATCTTACAGGCATCATACTGAATTTTCCAAAACTGTGAAAGTAAGCAGTTTGTGGCCTATATTTACCCTTTTTAAGAAGAAATGTACACCCCCTGCCTCTTCAGGGCTGGATTTAGGTTTGATAAGGCCCTAAGCTACTGAAGGTAATGGGGCCTTTTGTATGTCCAGCTGTCCTTTGTCAACAACAAATTGTCACTGTTTTTTGTGTTGAATATATGCTATATGGTAATTTATGGACCTAATAGCTATCTAAAGCCAGTTGCACAAAGCAAACATCATAGGAGCCTACACAACACAAAACACTGTTGCTGTATCTGGGTTTTATTTTATTTGTTTTTATCTTATATTTTGGAAATGTACATCCAGTTTTCTTTCCTTTAAATATTTTGGGGGCCCCAAGAGAATGGGGCCCTAAGCTATAGCTTGTTTAGCTTATACGTAAATCCGGCACGGCCTCTGTTCAACCCCCTTAGAATAATGAGAAAAGTGCACCTGCAGCATTTAGAAATCCAGTGTATTGGCAGGTGCTGCTTCCAGCTTGAGAATCAAGCTGTTGAAGGAGATATATGCTGTCTGTGATCTACTTCCACCATAAGGAAGGAATTCCACAAGGAATTTGGGCAAAAAATAAAAAGAAGTAAATTAAGCCTCATTCCACAAACATATTCTTAAAACCAACAGGAAAATTTAACTACAGACCAGAAATGTTGTTTTGATTTCACATGGGGTTAGGTATTTCCTTCCAACCTATTGTAAACAAGTTACTGGTCCTTATGGGATGGAAGATGACAAGTCAGTTTAATGTAATGCTAGCCACATTATTTCCTTGTGTGCTGCAACAAGGCACCTCAAACTGGGTGGCTTTTAGCCACTTCATACTGATGACTTGGGGAAGGTGTTTACTTTGGTGTAGCAATTAGAAATAGCTGTGAGTGACTGTGCAACTTCAAAGAAGGCAGCCGGGTTTTGGGAGGGGGGGGGGGACACAAAGATACACTGCTAATGCTAGGATGATTCTGAATAAAATGCATCAATAGGTGGCACCCTAGAGCAAATGAACCTACGTACAAATATTCTGGAAGCCAATGGCTCGACAGAGCATTTCTTTTCCATTCTTGAAGCTCTACTGTTTCCTTGCTTTTGTTTTTGAAAGCTCTTTACCATAAAGCCTTGTCTCTCTACATTTAATTGTTGCTTCTTGAAACTGAATTTCCCCCTGCTAACTTCTTTAGTATTGGTACTCCCCTCTGTTAATTCTATCTGCATATGTGTGACATATGTTTCATTTTGGTACTTTCTTTTCATTCCTTCAAAGAAACCATTCTGCATCCTAGTTCTAAAGTTGTGTCTCTCAAAATGTAATGTATTTTAGAACCAAGACATTGTTGTGTTAAATCAGCTAGATAAATTACATAGTTCTCATCCATTCAAATCGGTGAGAAACTTGCTGTGAAAATCCATAGAATGCAAATTGCAGAAAAAAGACCTATTACAGATCAGTAGTTTTCCCCCCCAAATACACAACACTGATTCCTATTACTAATTTACACAGCTGCTCTTCTCAAATAATGTGTTTGCTCTTCAGTATTAATTATTTCCATTGAATGTGCCTGTAATTTCTGGTTATTATATAACTTTTGTATTATTTTAAACCAACGATTTCCTTTATTTTTAAAAAGGAAGACTGTACCTACAATTCCTCTATAGAGGAACACCTCATTGTGGGGAGGGGCGGTTAATGTTGTGGTATGAGGCTATATTATTAGGGTTGCAAGTGACCTGAAAAAATGGCCTAGACTGTTGTGCTTCTTGCCAGAATATGATTTGCAGAAATCAACAGGTAAAGCTTACCTGATATGGAGGTAAATATGATCACCTTCCAATGACTACAGATTAAAAATGCTATAAAAGGCACAACTGCTAAAAATGGCACCTCTGTTTGCCATATGTTTAGAGTGTTTTCCATGCAATTGTAATTCTTCTTTATTAATGTGTAAATTTTCTTTATAAAATTTAATAAAGTGTTAATAGCACATATGTATCACATGTGTATCTTGATAATATTCCACATCATGGCAAAGCCATTCTGATTATCTAAAACTAAAGATTTTAGTGAACAAAATGCCTAGTTTTTGTTTTGTTATAAATCTATGGTTTAATGCTTGTCCATTCAAAACATATTGTTCGTGCAATTAGTTTGCCAAAGAAATAGTATGCTTTTAGGTATTTGCTCCTTACTTGTACATGGCACGTAATGCAGCCACTGTGGGGAAGGCTAGAATAAGAGGCCTTTTCTTTTACAAAAAATCAGTTTAAAATTATCCACATTGATCATACTTTGAGTTTGTTCAGGCCAAGTAAACATTATACAGGAAACGGAATAAAGAGATAAAGAGAGAGGGGGGCAAGCCAAGCCAAGCAGAGTGCTCTTGGTTCCCCATAATTACCTTTGCAATAATCTTACACTTTTTTCAAAGGCATCCAATATGATTTTGGCATGTTTTGCTATTCATTATAGAATTGCTCAGTAATCTTGTGTAGTAGAAGCCGTCCATTCTGTTTGTTTAACTATAGTGAAAAACTCGCCAAGCAATGGTTCATCATTGATTCCCAATAGAAGCTTTTGGGGGGGGGGGGTTAAATTTGAATTTTACTGGCACTTTTACCGGAAATAATATATATATATCTAGGTACCAAGAGAGTAATTTACAATCAAACTCACTGTGGTGTAACAGCTAAATGAATGGGTTTCAGGTAATTCAGATCGTGCTCAATTTTGAAGCTTAGCCTTATGGAAGCTATTGAACATGGGATACAAGCCTGAAGTGTATTGAAATGCAATGAGCCTTATGCTTTTGATGCGGAGTGTTTCCTGGCCACAAAACTCACCCTGCAAACATTTGCAGCTCAAAGTATTAGCAATGACATTAGCATTACTAACCTCAAAGTTTCATTTCTTACACATAAACTTGGTTTTTAAAACATGAGTCATTATCATACCCATACTATTTTGTTCATTGCAATGCTATGATAAGAGCTCTGTTTATCTCTCCAACCAGCCGGCCACAGACAGTGAATGACAGCAGAAAAAAGTAAACATAGAAAGAGTGTAAAGTGTTGGTTGACACTGAATGTATTTATAGTAGTGTTGACATGCCCAAAGTGTAAGGAAAATGACTTTTGTGTCTAGCAATGTAGAATTCTCTGCATGCAAACACATCTCTTCAGGTCTGCAATGTAAGGAATGGGTTTAGTTTTGCAGGAGCACCACCTGCTGGTTACATGATGGCTTCATATGACATCATCATAATCAACAAAATATCTTAAGGCATTGCTGTTGGCAACAGGATGTGAGGCATAGGATGTGGACCACACTGCTTCTTGGTATTGGAGTCATAATGAAACATGCTAACCCCTTCCTATATCACACCTGAGTTTTCATTATAGGCTGGGTGCACACTGTGCCTTGGTAAATGATGCAGAATGTTTTTAAAGATAAAATGACCAAATATGTTTCCGTAATACCGTATTATCCAAAATGCTTTTTGAGAGAAAATGCAAGGCATAGCTAAATCAAGCTTGTAATAGCATGGCCGCAGACGGTATTTAACAATAAGAAAATGCTAATGAGAAAATGCTAATAAAGTTTTCATTTCACTTCTTCAGCCTCTCCCAATGCAGTGTACATGAACACACATGGACAGACACACAAGTGATCTTTATTTTACAAGATGTCATACATCAAAATTAGTTGCAGGGGACCTTCAAACATTTCAGAGGTTTGCTTTCCGACTCTAGGAAAGAAGCATGTGGAGGATGGACATAAACCTTAACATCGTCCTCTAACATTGGTGGACACAGGGAGAAAGCTAGAAAGAGAATTTGCAGTTTTATGGGTGAAACTAATCCTATACACACTTTCTTGGAAGTAGGAGTCTTTTACCCCAATGGCTGGTATTCAACTGCAATATACACTAAAGCAGTATCATGCCATTTTAAATAGCCATGGCTTCCCCCAAAGCATCCTAGGGACCACAGTTTGAAGTGGTATGATACTGCTTTGATTGCACAGTGCAGACGCAGCTTAAGTTTTACTCAAAGCAGACCTATTGAAATGAATGGAACTAACTTAGCTATGTTTCATAATTTCAATGTGTCTTTCCTGAATAAAACTTAGGTGAATGCTTTCCAATGGGACTTACCCCAAGTAGAAATGCATAGGATTGCACTTCAAATTTCGGCTGTAAATATTCCCATCAGCCTCAGCCAGCATGGCCAAAGGTCAGGGAGGATGGGAGTTGTAGTCTAGTGATATCTGGAGGGTCAACATTTCCCCACCTCTAAAATAAAACATAGGTGGAGGTATTCCTAGTACTACTATGACACATTTCCAGAGAATGATACTTTGTTCTCCAAGATGCATCTATCCTTAGTTCCAGTAGCAGCCGATGAGGTGGTGTAGGTGGGGCTTACCAAGAGGGAGATGGCAGAGGTGAAACATGGGGTGGCACATTGTGGCAGCAGCAAGGCCTTGCAGAGCCAGGCAGAGGCCCGGGCCAGGTAGATAATGTTCCCCCCCCCCCCCATTTTTTTTAACCCTGGGAATAACTGAAGTCTTATAAATAAGTAAGTATATAAATAATTTTCACAAAAGTTATGCTGACAAATAATTTTATTTCAAGGCTTGAACCATATCTGCATATAAAGACAAAATGGAAAATATAGATATACAATAGTGCTTTTTAAAAATACATAGGGAAAAGGATTGTTTTAAGTATTTACATTTAAAAATGCTTTCCTAGCTTTCTTTTCTGCGAATTCTTGAATTATGCAGGAAAAATCAAGCAACTTCGCCTTATCGTGGTTTATGTTTATGTTTATGATTGCTAAACCATTTAGGCGTTCTTGAGCCATTGTTGATCGAAAGAAAGACTGCCAGCCATGGCCCCAGGGAATCTGCCCAACTCCCCTCTCGGTAAGCCCCAGTAACCCCCTATGATTTTGAGAAGCCAGGATAGTAATGGTGCCCCACCCTCACCGGCTACGGCTGCTGCTGCTTCTTAGTTCATGGCTCTTTCTGTCTCTCTCCTCACCCAAAACTACAGGGTCTTCCCCACCACCATTCCATTTATTTATTTGGTGCCATACTTGTGCATGGTGTTCTACAGAGGCCAAGTGTAAAGGTCCTGCCACCAGGAGCTTACAAGCTAAAATTTGACACACAGGGAAAATAGGGGAGAGAAGTCGGCTGGCCGGATGCAAAGAAAGAGAGTGCTTCTGTACCTATAATAGCTGTGTTCTGCCTGGACACTGAGGTCCAGTGCCGAGGGCCTTCTGGCGGTTCCGTCACTGCGAGAAGCCAAGTTGCAGGGAACCAGGCAAAGGACCTTCTCAGCAGTAGCACCCGCCCTGTGGGACACCCTCCCACCAGATGTCAAAGAGAAAAACAACTACCAGACTTTTAGAAGACATCTGAAGGCAGCCCTGTTTAGGGAAGCTTTTAATGTTTAATAGAGTATTGTAGTTTAATATTCTGTTGGTAGCCGCCCAGAGTGGCTGGGAAAACCCAGCCAGATGGGTGGGGTATAAATAATAAATTATTATTATTATTATCAAAGGTGCAGGAGCCCTGTCCTCTTTTGCATCTGGCCAACCTAGAGGAAGTGGAGTACTGGGGAAATGGGGTAACTAAATGTGAGTTGCATGAGGGGCTTTTTTTCCCCAGCTGGAACTCGCTGCAACTCTGTTCTGGCATCTCTCAGGTGGGCACCATTGCCACTGTAAGAGAACAAGGGAGGTGTTCATGGTGAGTTCTGGCAGCTCTTAAGGTTTAGTTACAGACTGAGTTACAGCAGTGCATAGGAGCATTCATACTTGTTTATTATTATTATTATTATTATTATTATTATTATTATTACTATTATTATTATTAGTAGTATTATTATTACTCCTACTCCTACTACTAGTATTTATTGGCTGTCTTATCCACCCTTCACCATAAGGTCTCAGGATGGGTTACAGCAATATAAGATTGAAATCAGTTAGAACAATTTGCCATTCAAACAATGGGGTGGGTCCTAAAATTATATGTCTCAGGTGCCAACGGTCAGGACAAAGAGGAGGTGTGCCTTCTCACGATGAAAGCTACACAATGAAGGTGCCAGACACACTTCTATGGGGAGGGAATTCCACAGCTCACATTAGTCCCTGCTTCTTAGAAGGGTGGGAGGGGGAAGGGCGTCTCCTTCAAGGTTATCTCCCATTAAAACACTATTTCCTAACTGGAAGCTTCCATTGAGAAAATGCCTGCCAGTCATTCTGATGTCCAATTTGCAGCATGGTTAGCCAGAGCTGATATGACCATTATCCATCACCGAGAGAAGTCAGCAGAGAAGGGTGAAGCATTCCTGAACCTCTCTCTCTGGTGAACTACGAAAACATATGTCAACCTCCACAACACACACACCTGTGACATTTTTAGAGTCTTTATAAGGGTTGACACTATTCTTCTGTTTCTGTTTGTCTGAATAGCACAAAACAGCAAGTGACATTTCTCTGGCATGGTACAAGGATATTTCTGACTTAACTGCATGTAGCTGTTCATCATGGGACTCTGCCCTTTGTATAAGAAATTTAATAGACCTCTTTTTATTATTTATTTACATTTATATTGCCATTCCCAGTATGACTGACTAGAAGAAAGCATATAAACAACAAAATGGTAAAACGACTGCCATTAAAGCAATGACATAAAAACAGTACGGAGTAAAAACATAATATCACAGCAGCAGCATAAGAAGAAAAGAAAGGACTGCCCTAAAAACACAGTCAGAATGAAAATGCCATGGGAAATTTAAAAAAAAGTGGGTCTTCGCTTGGTTTTGAAAAGTTTGGGAGACTTGGTACCAGGCATGCTTCCATACAGCATCACAATGAAAAGTGGTCATCTCCCTCGTTGCTGCAGAGAAGGGCGTCCAGATTCACATGAGAGAAAACATTCCTTCAAGTATCTAGATCCCAATCTCTGTAAAGGTAAAAGGCAAAGGACCCCTGGACGGTTAAGTTCTGAGAAAGGCGACGATAGGGTGCGGCACTCATCTCACTTTTCAGGCTGAGGGGAGGGAGCCGGCGTTTGTCCACAGACAGCTTTCCGGGTCATGTGGTCAAGCATGACTAAGCCGCTTCTGGCGCAATTAAACACCATGACAGAAGCCAGAGCAGCGCATGGAAATGCCATTTACCTTCCCGCCACAGCGGTACCTATTTATCTACTTGCACTGCTGTGATTTCGAAGTGCCAGGTTGGCAGGAGCAAGAACAGAGCAACAGCTAAGCGCCAGCCACATCCCTCCAGTCTCTGTATTACTGGCAGACTCCATCCCTTGGAAATGGAGCAGCAACCAAAGAAGATGTTTCAAAATAGTAAGGGATGTTCCCTTACCATCGGCTGATGCTAGTGAGCAACCTAGCAGTTGTATTCTGAACTAATGGAAGTTTCAATCAGTCTTCAAAAACATCCCCCAAAATAACACATTACTAAATTTTGAAGTTATCATAGTATGGGAAACTGTGGCCAGGCTATCCAGACGAGATTGCCATTGGCCACACTCCGTCTTTGGAGGCCTCTTAGGCCTTCAGTTAATAATGCAGAATCTATCAGCACCACCAGAATGCACACCTACTAGGTTTTTTTAGCAACCCCATCCAGAAAAGGTAGATGACAACCACCTCAGATAAATGATCCCACCTATGCTGTTTACATGCCAAAATAGTATCCAAAGAGCTTGCAAGTATAAAATTCACTTTAATAGGAGTGTTTTCGCCTCTGCAAACTGAGGGTGCAAGGGGTCCAGTCCAGATAAGACCACAACTGGGGAAAAGAGCTATTGCTCCCTAGACCATATAATAGGGTCACAATCCAAATTGAGTCCCTGACCCCCATGCAAGCCCTCTATTTTAAGGCACATATATATATAACTAACATACAGTCTAGGCTGACAGTAAGAGTCAGTTGTCCTCTTCATGTGTTCAAAAATAGATCTCTGGAGACAAAGTGTAGTGGCAGTCTGCATGTGCTGCACTGGGCCCCAACTTTCCTGTACATGCCAGGTGTACTTGTCCTAACCCTACCTTTCCTTCATTAAGCAGGAAGGGCAGGAAAGTTCTTCTAACAAAGTTTGGCTGAACATGCTTAGATGCCTCCTTGTGATCAGGAACTCTGGCAACAATTCAATGGGAAGGTCTGAGGCTGAGCTGACGGGCGTAGGAATGTTAAAGGTGATGCCAACAGATGGATGCCCATTCAGTGTACAAACTTCATTCCGACACATGTTTATTTAAGTGTGTGAGAAGGGCTTGTTTAAAGGCTTATTTTGTGGCAACATTTGTGGTGAAGAAATACTCACCTGCCAGCATTGCATCTACAGAATGCTAACCATCCAGAGAGTCCATGTATCCTGCAGCAATTTGTCTCCTGGTGCAATTCGTTTGCAGAATGTTTTGCATATAGGATCACAAACAACCTCACTTGAACTCCTATTAATAACAGAATCTGTGGCCTCCTTAGCCTCTTCTAGCTACAATTGCTTGAATGAGTTTTAGGGCACTGTCAGGAATGTGGCCCCCCAGAGCGCAGGGGATGAGTTAGACTCAGATATTGTGGGAAAATGATTGCTTGTACATAAGAGCATGAGCAAAGTTCTTATTATTGCAGGGTGATTTCATAGCTAAAAGCATCCTTAGAGCATGATCAACACGTGAATAGCTCGTGCTGTCCCAAATGATTGGTCCACGTAACATAGCCTGATCGTCTACGTGGTCTAGTGCGATGACCCTTATCTGCTGGCTGAGAACAAGTTGCATTCCTTGTATTTTGTATCTTTCTGACTTTACACAATAAAGGCTGTGCTGCAGTAGCTCTAGAGCAGCCAGATTTTCTGCAACCCATCTTGGTGTGAGACTGATTATTTACGGATGGCGAGCAGGTTCTCGTCAAGATATTGAACTAGGAAACAACTCTGCAGATGAGAACTGCCTGTCAGAATCAAGAAAGGGCAGTTAAACCCCCCTTTTTTGGAGAAGAATCTATTAACTGTCAAGGAGAGGAAGAGTTGGAAGGCAGCCAAGGTGTCGCTAGGCAATCAGCAGATAAGCAGTGGTCTGAATCTGGGTTGAGTGAGAGTGAGGAGGAGGGGGGAGGTCTGCCTCTCAGTCCCCGATCCAGGCATTTGGATAAAATCAGAAGGCAACAGAAGAGCAAGAGGGGAAAGGCAGGAGTCTGGCGTCCTTCCTGTTGTGGGTTGGAGCGAAACTTCAGACTGACCAACAAACGTAAATGAGATCAGACGAGGAGCCGGGCTCTGTATGTGTCTTTTTGTAAATAAGCCTACATAAAAACTGCCAGAGAGTCAATTACTTCTTATCAGAGCTTGCTTGTCTGCCAGAGATCATTACAGGCACATTGTCAATTTGCACCTCCCTGTTTCCCTGTTATGGTAGGGGCATCCGCATGATGTCCTCCTCATCTCAGTATTGTCCCAGACACCCCCACAGCCTTTAAATGTAGAGTTTTTCCAATCTTGGCAGTTTCAGACATCCCCACTCAGGGGCCAAACTGAGATTGGCCTGCGGGCTGGATGTTCCTACCCATGCTATAAAGTTTATATCCAGAGATAACTGTGTCCCATTGGTTTTCTCCATTCCAGCAGGTCTCAGTTACACCCATTGCATTGCAGCAATGCTATTTATTAAGACCCAGCACTCAAAATTGCCCATTTTGCCTTGGAGGCCTCTAGCATTAGCATATAAATACTTGTGCAGTATCTCTGACACTCATGTTTTGACCTGCAATATTTTGTCCTCTCTGAATTGCTATCCCAAGCCCTTGCTCTCACAATGCCTATTTCTAATCCTCCCCCTTTTAAATTATCGTGAATTTCTTTTCACCTACATCTTCATCCCAGAGGCGAGTTTGTTCCAAACCGGCCCTATTCAGCACCTGTCAGCTTTCCCCCACAATCAGTTTAAAAGCAGCTCTGCAACCTTTTTTATTTGAAGCATCAACATTCTGGTTCCATCCCAGTTCCAGTGGAGCCTAGCTTGTCCCAAAATATTCCCCAGTGCTGAACAAATCCAAACCCCTCCTCCTGATACCATCGTTTCAGTCATATATTCAGACTACACAGCTACAGTATGCCTGTCTAGCTTTAAAAAAAAAAAATTATTAACCGGCCAATCAAATCAAATTAAATCACATCACATAAATTCCGAATTACAAAGCCGAATTTTAAATTTTGTTGGGGGGACCCATATTTCAAGATCCGAAGGGGGATTCTGATCATCTTCTTGCTACTGCGTTAATGTCCAAATCAGTCCAAATCAATCCAAACAGAGTTCATAATTCTATCCAGTCTTATCTTGCTGTTTCCGCATCACATCTTGTTCATATATTTTCTCTTTTTTCTTTATTATCTCTTCTGATAGTCTCCTTAAGCCGATAAACACCAATAATAATCCTGTGTGAATTTTTCCGTTCTTCCAATCCTCAAATCGAGATGGTTTCCATATATCATCGCCTTCATAGATAACAGCGCTCTTTCCATCATTAATCTCGCAAAACTGTCGCTCTTAAGTCCCACTGAGGAGTTTCACCCACAATATAAAAACAGCTCTATTTCTCTATTTCTCCTCTCAGACTTAAGTCCTCCGACAGAACTTCCCAATATGGCGACGGCATTTTTAACTGCGTCATTCCAAAGCTCTTATACATTCCACACTCTTCTTAAAACATGCTTTGGTTCGAATGTTTATCTCCACACAGCCTTAAATCCACAGCTTAAGTCCTTAAAACGACATTTCTGACTCGTGAGGGGAGGGGAGGGGATTCTTGTTTAATCACATAAGGAAAGAAAGGAAAGTTTTTTCCCCCTCCCCCATCAGTCATTTGCCATACCGAGTCTTGGCGTATCTTCTCATGATTTCTCTTGTTCCTCCGACTCGTCTTATTTTATCAGAGATCTCTTCTGTTAGCAGTCTTTACTCCCCCTTCTTCCTTGAGATATGTGCATTCCTTCATCCAAATTGTTTCTTTTGAAGTTCTTACAGCTAGTGGCGCCCATCAGGGACGGCGTCCAGGAGCACCAGAATCCCACAGGAGGGCTTTGTGCCTAGTGCCCCCATCCCCACCAATTCGGGGGTGGTATAGGGCACAGCAGGCAAGGCAGTCCCCCCCCCCACCATCCTGGGGGGGGGGGGTAGGGAGGCTAATTACTCCCATCATAGCCTCCAAATTACTTCGTGTGGGTCGGAGAGATGTTATTGTCAGCCATCTTCCGATGTCCCCCCTAGTGGCCCCCCGTATGCCTGTCTAGCTGGCCCTGCACATGGAAATTGGTTCACTGGTCATGAAGGCTGAAACATAACTGTAAATCTACCCGCCTTCACAGCCAACAGCTGATTGGAAATCATGTGCACATGAATATGCACACAGCCAGCAGGAATGTAGTTGAAAAGCATGTGTGAATTTGGTGCAACATTCTTATATTATACCACACTGGATGTGACCCAGTTAAAGTCTTAATTGGGCTAATTTAAACATTTATACTCCAACTCCTTCAGAAGTAACCTTAAACAGGTTCATTGCAACAAAAATTTAAGTCAGAAAGATTAAGGCAAAGCTTACAAGTAAAAAATCAGAAACTGCTTTCCTGGAATTATTGGGAGGAGGCAGCCACCAATTATGATTATTTGAATAAGCCGTTTTGAATAGTGAAGGAGCATGTCTGATGCCTCCAAGGTTTGGACTAGGTAAAGAGGCTAGGAAATCCCCACCTGGTGAAAGAGAGCTGAAAAATATTGATCTAACAAGAAGTCAAATCAACCATGCATGGTTCTCCAGTGACCTATTTCCTCTTCTGAAATTCAACGTTCTAGTCATTCAGTACATGAATATATGTTTTCTTTCCCTTGTTTGCTTCCTTCTCTATTCCCAGCATCACACCGGCTTTCAATGTTCAAGCAGCTTTCCTCACATAACTTTTCTTACATGAGGGCAGTGCTGTGTGTCTGAACTTACTCAATTTTTGTTGAGTAAGCCACACCAGTGACTATGATAAAACAGAGAGTATGTTCCTAACAGGGACAGATGGAATGGTGCCCTTTAGAGACATTCATATGAATTTCAGAACTTCCTTTTTCCTGGTCACTGGGTACAGTAGTTCCAGTTGCCCTGTTGTTATTGAGCATTTATCCTGATTTGTTTGTGGGGAGGCTAGATGATGTTGCCTCAAAGCAAGTATTATCCCACACTTTAAAGTGCATTTTCCTATCACTTTCCTCACTGTGAAAAGCCCAGTCCTTTTGGGAAGTTGGTTTGTTATGCAAGACCTCCAAATTCACTGTCATTGTGAAACCTGAATTTGCCAGTATGTGACTGAATCCTACCCCAAAACAGAGACAGTCTGGAAGCATCCAGAGTCCACAGTCAGTCTCCATCTTCAGGTGTTTACATTGCTGTAAAATTTACATTTAATTATGCCTGGTTCATGCCAGTCTACACTAGAGTTGGCCTTTGTAATATTTTCCTTTCAAAGATTTCACACCAATGGCAGTTGCTTCACAATGAGATATTACTTAAACCCTCCTCCATTTCAGGTTTTGCTTAACTGAATCATATTGAATCTCAGGCACCACATATATTTCAAGCAGTTTAATAATAACAATAAAAAAAATCCTTCACAATTGTGCTCATTTAAAGCTACCTGCAAAATGCAAACAGTTCCTGGGAAAAAAGACATTGTTGGAGAGGTGTGCTGGTGTGGACTTAGTGTCAGGAGGCAAACTTACATACTTAGAAATAAATAATAATGGGACTTACTTCAAAGCAATTATGGTTAAATTTCATTTTCAGTTAGGCCAAGCTTGCACAACTTGTCAAGCCAACCTGAGCGCAGCTCACCAGACTTGTATTATGACGTGCCAGGTATTTGAACTCCCAAGCAAGCGACAAAAATAGGAGGTTTATTAAATCTTTTGCAGGCCACCATACTAAGGTTACCAGATTTTTTTTCAATGAATCCAGGGACACTTTTCAACTTCAATTGATTTTGTTCCGGGGACTGATTTGTAAATCCGGGGATTGGCCCCAGGAAACAGGGATGTCTGGTAACCTTACACCATACATGGATTGTGTACAATTTATGCCAGCTTCAATCAGGCTATCAAGGTGAAAACTCCAACCAGGTTGCTTGGAAGCCATTTTTGTTTATAAGATGACCCAAATTGATGTGAATGTGTCTATTCCCATCTTTCTATTAACATGTATTTCCTTGTGAATACTGGAATGGAACCAGGAAGCAGAAAATGAGGTCAGACAGCAAGAACAATGTAATGGATTCTTGCCATTTTAAATGCTAATCCTTTCCTTGGAAGTTGCTGTTTCCATGCCATTGTTCTATTATCCTGTTATGACCCTCACATTACAGTCAAATTTCCCTTTGTCCTTTGAGTCCTGTGCAAAGAGAATGGCAGCTGAGGTAATTTGAAACAGAATCTATTAGGCAAGCGCACACAGGTACACATTAATAGGATTTCGTTTGAGGAACTATTTCCCCACTGTCTATAATTATCACCAACATAACAATCTTGGGCACTCTAACAATCTAGAAATAGACTAACGTTGTGGTTCCCAATGTGGGGCACACGCCCCTCAGGGGAGCAATTTGATTTTTAAGGGGGGCAATTCAAGAATGAGTTATTAACAGTTAGTGGCCTTTTAGGATTCCTCCTCATGAACAGGAGTTCACTTTTTGAATAATAAGACTTATATGCAACGGGGGGTGGGGGGTGGCATCAGGATCTTAGAGATGCTTAGATGAGGCATGGCCAAGAAAAGGTTGGGAACCACTGGACTAATGCCACCTTTGCCATACACAGCCCTTTCATTTTAAAAGTGTGTGCTTCTATGCCTTGTTGGTTTTTGTCTTCCTTGAAGGGCTTCTTGCAAACCTCTAATTCACTAAAAAAAATTAAAATATATATTTAGTCATCCTCCTTATTATCCAAATGGTCTTTGGATATTGAAATATAATTCAGATTCACGATTTTGATCATTCTTTCTTGTCAGTAACACAGCTCTGCTGCTATTCATAATATCAACACAAGTGCCATCTATTTTGATTGGTGTTCTGCACCACAAATAGCTTCACTCAACTTTCTCACCGGTCGCTCAGGTGGTGCAATGGGTTAGTGCACCTGACTTTAACCAGAAAGTTGGTGGTTTAAGCCCACCCAGGGATAACTGTGGGCAGGATTCCTGCATTGCAGGGGGTTGGACTAGATGACCCTCAGGGTCCCTTCTAACTCGCCAATTATGAAAAGCTAGAGGATTTTTTACATAAACTAAGAACCATTATCTGGACTGCATTTCTATTTGAACAGAAAAGTCCTAGCCTGCAATGTTGTTTGTGTTCCATTTTAAGTCAGGTGGCACTTTCAAACATGGGGGTGTGATTCAGTTGAGTTAACTAGCTTTCCTTCACTTCAACCACAGATTCACAAGAATGCCCTGGGGTTAGGTATTTAAAGGAGGGGGGGGACATTGTCCAGTGCCAGAGAAATAAGACATGCGTTCTGACAGTAAGTATGACAGAGCTAATTCTTATCCATTACTGTTGCTTGATGGGGCTCATTATCACGTACACAAGAACCTAATCATTACTCAGGG
Organism: Podarcis erhardii; assembly: GCF_964252035.2. Taxonomy (NCBI): domain Eukaryota; kingdom Metazoa; phylum Chordata; class Lepidosauria; order Squamata; family Lacertidae; genus Podarcis; species Podarcis erhardii. Next base: position 54,515,427 of record NC_138508.1, on the reverse strand, counting down.
ACCGGTGATCATATAAATAAAAAATTACAAGAGATGCTTAAAGCATGATTGCAATTATAAAAGTTGCTCAGCAAGACAATGCTTACTGACTCAGCAGATCTACTGCCTGTGAAAATCCAATCCCATATACTGAGGGGAAATATATGTTGCTTTGCTTCCAGTTACTTTACAATCAGCTTCCTGAGGGAGGCCAAGACATTTCCAAGGAGGGAAGCAGACTACACCTTAACCTTTTGCACCATATCCTGGCAATAAAGAGGTGAAGAGTACCAGACCCCACCTTGCAATACAAGAGGTGTGTGCCCAATGCCAATCCCAGGTTGATTGTGGCAGCTAATTAGTCAGAAAACAAAACCTCCAATCTTCGCCATGGATTACAGGGTAAATTCATATCCTGCCCTGTCTCCAAATGGAAAGCAGCTATTTAGCAGTGCTTAAAAAGATGGATAGAGATGGAATCCAGAAGCACTGCCAGGTTTGAGAGGACTTCTGATGAGGCGCCTTTGAAGCAGGGTTGGGGATGGGGGCCTTATTGAGTGGCAGGGCACTCATCCAATTGACACACTTCTTTCTCTTGCTCAGCCACCTGCTGTTGACACTCTTCTCCCACAAATTGACACACTTCTTTCTCTTGCTCGCCCACCTGCTGTTGACACTCTTCTCCCACACAGACCCAAGGGCCACTGCCATGGGAGGAACATGTAGGTAAAGGAGCAAGGCTGCTTACCACAAACTAGGAAACAAAGCAATGTGCTGATAGCGGCTGAGGCTTTGTAGTCATCCACCACAACTTTTAACTAACTATATTTCCCCCAGACAATGAGAGTGGCATTGAATTTAGCCAATCAGACACTACCTTTGGGGTTGTGAGGCCACAGAGAGTACTGGGGCAAGGAGGGGTTGACCTAAGGTTGCTTGACCTGCTTCCTGCATGCTCCACCCAAAGCTGGCATCGGGTTGGCTCCTCTCGTTGCCACTCTCATTGCCTTGGGGGTATGTATATTAAATTGGTGATGTGCGCACTTTGCTTTCTAGCATGCTGTCAGGGGACTGCCATCAAAAGGGGGGAGGGGGCACAAGAATACAGGGAGCCTCCAACGTCCAGAAGTAGCTCTTCATCAGGCACTGGAGAGAACCCACGCCTCCAGTGAAGCAGAGGGGGAAAGGAGGGGCGAGGTCAGGGAAAGGCTCACAGAGGCTATGGTGAGCGCAAGCGCTTCGCTTAGCCAGGCTGGTCAGGAAACAGACATGCCGCTTCCGTCGCCCAGTTTGTGCACAGGGATGAAACGGAAGAAGGGGAGGCGGAGATTTGGGGTGTCTTAAGTTCTTATGTTGGGGGGAAAACCGGAAGGGGCCATTCCTGGAATCTGCAAGTGACTGAGACAGACATGAACTTTGGGCTTCTGCACTGTATAAGGTTTACACCAAATAAAACCTGTAAAAGACAGGTCAGAGTCCTGGCTGTTTACTCGTGAGTAACCACCTGCAAACCTGACACATGCTGTGGCTTGCCATCTTACCTACCACTGCTACTCTGGATTCATTGAGGGAGACTTTCAGCTTAGGCCCCAAAGCCCAATCCTAGTGGTGCCACTGGGAAGCACAAATTAACTTTTAAGAATCCGCCTAGTCTAGTATTTCATCCTTTGATTATCTGTGCTCCTTATGACTCTTGAAGATACCAAAGATTAAGCATGTGATCTTATACATGCAAAGCTGTACCAATGAGCTGCGGTCCATCTTCATATATAGCAGTAAAGAAATTGTGGTTTACAAAGTCATCAAGGCAGATTACAAGATATAGGAAACAGCCTTGTACTACTCATAACCCTTGGAACCGAACTCCAACATAAGATGAAAGATTCCTGTGCATCATTAAGCTAGGCCATCTCGTTTGGAAAATTAACAACAGGGTATTTAAAAGGATATCTATAGTTTCTATTAACTCATTAAAGTCTTACACAAAAAGCCAATAAGCAAAAGATTCATATCAGTGTTCATTCTGCAGACATCATCCTGCTCTATGGGAATAAACTGAACTGACATCTAAAGGCAATATGGTTAACAACATAAAAAAGGCCAGCAGGATATTTTGAGTTACAATTTTCTTACCATGAGCCACAGAAGAAGTACAGTGTACTAATGAGTCATTTAACGTGGAAAGTCCTGGTTGATGGTGTTATGGCTTGGCTGGTGGTAATCTTGAGAAGTTCAGGTCCCTGAAACAATCCATTATCTGCTGTTTCTGAAAATAGCCAAGAGGAACATTTAAATAAGCATAGTATAGACTAATTGTAAAGTTGAGGAAATTTACTGGGGAAAACTACAGGTGTTAATGCATTCAGCTTCATATAGAAAACAAATTAACGTATTTTCTGATAATTATACAAGTTTATTTTACCTGTGGAATTCCATCCCAGGGGACTTACATTTAGCTCCATCTCTATCTGTACCAGGAAGGAAGAGGCACTCATATCAAAAAGGTAAAAAGAACCATCTCTTTGTATCAGTAGGTCATTTTCTGGTTTAAAAAATATCCAGAGGTAGAAATGAGAGCTGTCTAGAAATTAGTCCACAAAATTCAGTCATTGTCAACTTTTCCAAGAGGCACAGCTGATGCTTTCTGATAGCACAGTCCAAATCATAGAAATGTCATAATTAATTTAGAGCATCAGATTATTGTGAAAATAAAGCATATGCAAGTGATTCTGCACAATCTGTGACCCACTGGGCAAACAGCCTATCAGCCATGCATACAAGCTCATGAGCAACCTGTTAAACTGTGTAGTCTTTACAAAATTTAGGATGGGGAGAGTCAGGCACCAGAATGGCCACAATACTTGCCTTGCAGACTTCATTCATCTGTTGACGAGTCACAAGACCTACAGACCTAATGTAAGGCTTTCAGGGAATGGAGAGGGAAATTTTTCCACTCTGGAATTTTCTGTTTCTCCCAACAGATCCAAGGTACTTCTATCATGTGTTACCTCAGTCTCTATGCCAAATGTTTGAAATTCTGTAGAAACTTGTGCAGATTTTGCAGAATTTATTGCTGTGAAACGGACGATATGATGCATCTCACCTGAATAGCACTTTCAGTCAAACTAAGCCTGTCCATTCCACTGTAGAAATGTATAGAAGCTATTTATTATTGTTATTTGTTTGCTTTATACCCTGTTTTTCATCCCAAAGCAATCCAGGGTGGCAAGTATATTAATAGAAATATCATTTTATAAAATCGTTAAAACTGTTAAAAACAATTTCATTCTCTCAGTCAATGATTTCAGGGTTGCCACAAACAGTATATTTCAACTACCAAATGACTGGACAAAGAGGAATGGGGACAAAGAGGAATGGAGAAAGACATACCTCACCAGTAAGAGCATTCCACAAATGGGGAACCACCTCTGAGATGGCCTGTCAGATCAACAACAACCAGGCAGCCCCCATGGGTGCACCACCACCAAGGCCTCACCTACCAACCAACTACACAAATGTAGATCAACATGAAGCTAGATGAACAAGCAAACAGTTCTGAGAACTGCATAGAAGTGAAGTATTATGAAATAAGTAGATAAGATATAGAGATAGATACCTTATTCATACCTTATCCTAGTGTGTTATGGAGACCTTAATAAGCCAGCAGTTCCTGACTCTTCATGGAACTACAATGAGGCAGAAAATGTATGTAGCAATGGTTTAACATGGAGAAACAGCAACCTTTCATGGAGAGGGTTGGGCTGCAAATAGCACCTTCAGAGAGCACAGCTCCCAGGGGATATTTTTTGTGGGGAAATGGTGCAAAGGGAGTAGGGAACAGGTAAAAGGTAAAAAGGTAAAGGACTGCTGGACGGTTAAGTCCAGTCAAAGGCGACTGGGGTTGCGGCACTCATCTCGCTTTAACACCAAGGGAGCCGACGTTTGTCCACAGACGGCTTTCTGGGTCATGTGGCCAGCATGACTAACCTGCTTCTGGCGCAACGGGACACCGTGACAGAAACCGGAGTGCACGGAAATGCCGTTTACCTTCCCGCTGAGGCGGTACCTATTCATCTACTTGCACTGGGGTGCTTTTGAACTGCTAGGTTGCCAGGAGCTGGGACAGAGCAATGGGAGCTCACTCCGTCACAGGGATTCAAATCGCTGATCATAGATCCGCAAGCCCAAGAAGCTCAGAGGTTTAGACCACAACATCACCCACATCCCTCTCATGCACTCTAGAATCAGTGATCACAACTGACACACACACATATGCATACACACAGCTGCTTTTTCTAAGCACGTCAGTTAAAAGCTCTTTTAATATAACTTGCAGTTTGGTCCTTTGTAAACATAGAAAGCTTTGTAGCTCAGGGAGCAGAAATCTGTTCAGGTCCTGTGGGAAATAGGTCTAGTTTTAATAAATGTTGTAAACTGTGCTGTGAGTTAGTAATGAAATGGGTGTATAAACAAAGTGGTGTAATGTGCATTGATATGACACTTGAGGGATGTGGAAATTAAATCCATGCCCAGTGCGAGAAGCAGGAAAAGCTAGTAACAGGAAGCAGCATCATGGAGTTACTTAATCTTAAAGTAGTATAACAATGCCCCTTTCTTCCTTTTCGGTGACTCTTTTGCCCTGAGGTAAAAGTAAGAATCATGAAAGTACTTGTTTACATGAGGGAGATAGAAACATCTACCGCAGAAAGCTATGGCTCAATCATCTAATATTTTCCTTGTGATGAATTCCCATGTTAAGCAATAATCTACAGCTACAGTTCTGCACTGGGCCGGAACATTTCCCATATGGAGGAAATGAAGTTGGATATTATGCCACTGATGAACCTATTTGCCTGATACCTGTAAAGCAAGACCAAATAATTCAGTTTTATTACGGTTTCTGGTTTTGCAGCCCTAAAAACCAACAACAATCTTATGACAATTTTGGGGGGAATTGTTTAAAATCTTGACAATGATTCCACCTCACAGATATTCACTAGACCTTATTATGAGTAAGTCTGCTTGGGATTTTGACTTCCCTCACGTCGGCCACTTCCTTGAACATTTACTTGTCATAAGGAAAAAGAGGTCACTCCTCTCTTCTTATATTCTCTACTCAGAGTCATCCTAAGACTTGCATTAAATTTACTTCAGGGATGACAATGCTTCACATCTGACAGACAGGCATGACATGTAAGTACATTAATCAAATCTATATACTACAGTACTTTATATGCCTTGTTTTAAGTGGACTTTGCACTTGCTTCAGATTTTAAAGATACTCATGAGGGTAGAAGAAAAAGAAATGACTTTTATTTATTATCTTTTTCTTTCCCCCTCTCAGAGATCTTAAATTTGATGAAATTATATATGCATTTATATGCACTTACTCACTTTCTCATATTTCTGGTATATCAAAGTTAAATTCCTGACAGGTATTGGCTCTCTGTTGAAATTTGTGACAAAACATAACAAGTGAGAGGAGGTAAAACTGTTTTCTCACTGAAACAAATTGAGTTACATGTGATGTTTCCCTCACAGAAAAGACTTGAGATGCACTAAGCGCATTGCAGGTTTTCACACAAGATGCAGCACTGTGATTTTATGCTTCTTTTTAATCCAAGTGTGTTCAAACAAAATGCTCTTCATGGTATGAAAAACTGCTCAAGTGGATATATGCATGTACCTTGAGGACTTCCAGGAGGCAAATGCATGAACTTCCATTGTAGAACATTTTGTGCTTGAAGCAATAAGAAAAAACAGTACATGCACTTTTGGGACTGAAATGCTATGAGTGTGCCAACAGCATGCAGCTCTACCTCTCATTTACATAAACGGAGCCTGGTGAGGTGCTGAAAAGTCTGAACAGGTGTCTGGAACCAGTTGCTATGGGCAAATTACCTGACACTTAATCCAGATGAACCAAACCTGCTTTTGGTTGGGCTCTGTAGACCTTGGAGACAGTGTACAATCAGGTCCTATGCTGAGTTTCACTTCCGCTTGAAGAATCAAGTGGCTTGAGGGTCCTCTTGGACTCAGTATTGCTCCTTGCTATTAAGTGGCCAGGAGCACGTTTTACCAGCTTGGCCAACTGTCACCATACCTGGAGATATCTCCCTCCTCCTGCCAGTTAGTTGTGCAGCAATTACTTCCAGTCTGAATTACTGCAATGCTCTTCACACACGGTAGGCTTTAAAGACACTTTGGAAACCATAATTGGTACAAAATGCAGTTGCAAGGGCCGGGAACAGCAACATATGAATACCTGAAATGGGCACTACACTGATTTGATACCATCTGCAGTGCTTTACCTGTTCACTCCCAAGTTCACTATAAAATGCTGGTGTTAATTTTTAAAGTCCTATATAGCAGGCTTCCTCAAACTTGGCCCTCCAGATGTTTTGAGACTACAAGTAGGATAAAAAAAAATGGGAAAAGTTATAAGCATTCATGTATGAGCTCACCCAGTATCTTGAGTCATGAAGTAAAGGTTGTGAATAAGCCTGATGGGATTGAGTAATTAACTTTTATCTAATTAAAGCAGAGACCTGATCAGATAGTTATTCTGGGTGGCTATTTAGTGTGGCTTGCACTTAGTTATTATAAGGTAAAACAGTAAGTGTTCAGATACGAAAAATACACCCCTCACAACAATATTAAACATATTGTTTAATACGGTATCTTTAAGATTGATATTCAGTGGTACTTTTCTCCCATCCTCTGATAATTTTGGTGAAAATTCTTAATACACAACTAGTTCTCCAAATCTAGGAGGCAATACCTCCAGTTTTGTGAAATACAGATTTTGTTCACAGAGACATAGTCACAATTAACCACCATCACTAATATAATTCCACCAACACATGAGTTGTTGATCACTTCACCACAACATGCTGGAAATCACTGCAGCACATATAATTGGAGTTTCTATTGGTTCTGTGTAAATGTTACTTCACTCGTTTCCTTTATTCTTAAGAGTTGTTGGTTTCAAAAGAAAAGTATTTATTTTCTGGTATTGTTTGCTTCTCAATTAGAGCTGATGCTATGATAAGAAAGCCCCCAGGGATTACAAATTCAAGTCAAAACAGGGCTCTGTACATGTGCTGTACCAAGAATTAATTCTTCACTACAGCAACAGATGGTATTTTACTCTTAACAGTGCAATCTTCATTTACTCAGAAGTAAGTACCACCGCCTTCAGTGGAGCTTACTCCTTAGTAAGCGCGTTTATCAAATTTTGTATTAATCACACATTAATGTTTATTAAGTGTGAAAGGAAACAGGACATGAGTAAAATAAATATTGGCAGGCATATGGGGCAGGGAATAAAAAAATCTCCATTTTTTTTTTGGAACCCCAGGATAAGAAACATCTACCCTATTCCCAGCTCCGAACTGCCAATTGCTTTTATTCCTCCCCCGTTTCTTTTATATTCACTTTTTCCTGCCCTCTTTTTCCAGGACATGTCCTCTTTTTCATGGGTATGTAAAATGAGAGTCATCATAGTGATCCATAGTTAAAAATAGAAGCCGGCAAATGTGTCCTGCTTTTTGCTCTTCAAAATATGGCAACCCTACGACAGCTTCCTTCCCCAGTGTCCTTCCTCTCTATTCCCAATTGACCGCTAATAGCAACTTATAAAAATTTTCTCACTTTCTAATTTCCATGAAAATTCTCTCTGGCCTTTCCACCCCGCACACCAAGCTCCTTAAGTGATAAGAAAGTTGGACGCGCATGAGCACAGTGGTGGCTGATGCCCATTAGGACTGGTAGGTTGGGAGGCAGGGAAATTGACAGGAGGCGGAACCAAAGCCAATAACAGGCAGAGCCAACTGGTTCTAGTTTTATTACCCTGCTGAGTTCTACAAGGACAACGCTGAGGCTACGGAGGAGGACGTTGACAGGCAAAGGAGCCCCTTGGCTAGTCATAAGTAAGAAGATCAGCAGGTGGGAGATGGCTAAGGGTAGTCTCAGATTGGTGTGGCAGTGCCCCATTCACTCTAATGGGCCAGCATCCACTGGGGGAGGAGAGGGAGAGGGAGAGAAGCAGAGGGGTCAGGAAGCCCAGCAGGCCCAGCACAGTGGGATTCACCATTTCTTTCCCTCAGCCCATTCATCCCTTCTACCTCCTCCTCTTTATTCAATTCTTTTAAAAAAAAAAAAAATTAAATGTGTAAGTTGCTTTATCTTGCCCAAGGCAACCCAAAGCAACTTACAAACAAACAAACAAAAACCCACATAGATAACTTATTTATTTCTCTTCCTTCCCTCACACATGGCTGGTGTACCCTCTCTTTCCTTCTATTCCCCCAAACTTTCTTTTCCTCCCCTGCAGTTTTGCATGCTAGAGCCTCACTCTTGACTTTCTCCCACCCCCTTGCATGCCTGTTTAGGGAAGTTTTTAAGGTTTGATGTTTTGTCGTGTTTTTAATACGATTGTGAGCCACTCAGAGTGGCTGGGGAAACCCAGCCAAATGGATGGGGTATAAATAAATTATTATCATTATTATTATTATTATTATTATTATTATTATTATTATTATTATGCACTGCATATGTGGAGAGCTGCTAAGCCGTTTGAGTGTGCAGCCCAATGAGCTGCTGTAAACAAGCAGTAAACAATACCAGGGTGGAGTCTTCTAAAGGGAATGCAAGGCTGTGCACATTCAAAACACATTTTCTCCTTTCAAAGAATTCTGGGCATTGTAGTTTGTTAGGGGTTCCTGGCAATGGAAGCTCTGTGAAGATGCATTATATGCTTTAAAGGTGAACACAACTTAAAAGGAGCTGACAAGCCCAGACTAGGTGCTGGTCCACTAGTAATCAACACAACTTGCTCAACATTATTATGCTGGATTTATGTTGGTCTTTTGCTGGTTGTTCTATATAGTGTGAACCACTTTGAGAAGAATTTTTTTTTAATGTTTAAAAGCAGTGTACATATATTATTTTTTTAAAAAAACCAAACAAATAGTTCTCCAGTTTTTATAACAGATTGTATCGCCTCACCATCACCTGCTATAATTTTACTGAGCAGGCTAAAAAAACCCCCAAAGAGTGAATTGTAGAAGAGGACCCTGTAGCTCAGCGGCAGAGCACATGTCTTGCTTGCAGAAGGTCCCGGGTTCAACCCCCAGCATCTGCAAGTAGGGCTGGGAAAGACTCTATCAGAAAAACTGGAGAGCCATTGTCCACCAGTCTACTGAGCTAGATGGACCCAATGGTCTGGCTTGCTCTAAGGCAGTTCCTCTGTTCCTAGAGAAGGGCTAAAATGCCTCACACCCAAATTCATCCCCTTGCCTCCCACTGTCAGAAGCTTTGAAACATTTCGGTTTGAAACATTGAGTTGGAATCCAAAGGACCAAGTTTCCACCTCAGGGGCACCAAGTGTTCACACGTCCCACAGCAGGCGGTGCTGCTGTTCCTTCCTATATAGAGGAACTCAGAGTGAGGGAAGGAAGCATCTCTCCTTGCTCTTTTGCTTATATTGACATGGCTTCAAGATAATGCTTCAGAGTCAGGGCAGAAGAAGGTAAGTTGGAGGGTAGTGGTGGGGAACAACACTCTAGGTAACTGAAATGTAATTATGCCTGTCTGGCTGTAAGCAATTATTTGCAACTAAAACATGCTCTTACAAGCTCTATGCAGAAAATTCAGTTCCATTCCCCCTCTTTCCACCAGCACAACAGACTTCCTGGTTATTGTAATGATGGTGAATTCAGTTTTGATGTCTCGCCGGAGAATCTAGCTTTAGTTACCACAGAGTCTGTGTGGCCTAGCAATCTGACTAAAATGCTCAGGAATATTGTGAGAAGCATGTGGGATTGGCACCACTCTTGTTACGCTGGTGTAATATTCAAGATCTCCACGTGATAAGGCAGCTTGGAGAAGGAATTGTGGCTCCTCCGTCTTAATTATGCTGAATGGGATTGGGATCGTTCAACAGAACAAGAATTAAAATCCTGTGGCTGTTTGTTGCACATTTGAGAGCATTCCTGATTTTCACAAACTGTATTCTACTTTTCAGCAAGAGAAAGCATTGAAAGGATTTGCACCACAATACATAATTGATTCCTGACAAAAGATAAGACAATTATCTCCATCCTTACAACAGTTCATCTAAGTCTAGGTAAGTGTTACTAAAATAGTAAGACGTGGATACTATTTTTTACTAAAATAGTATCTCATTTGCGATGCTATGCTTTTCAATGTTCTTTTATTTATTCTGCAACTGAATGCCTGGACCCAACTTTTTGGCTGACAAATTTGTGCGGTATCTTTGTACATAACAACGTACACAAATCAATGGATTGTGTGAGAAATGCCTTCTGCATGTATTCACTCTGTTCTCTCTCTCTCTCTCTCACTTCCTTACATCATCCTGGCCCCAACCCCACCCCTTCCCCGTTGTAACCCCAAACCCCACTTCTCCTTCCACAGTCCTAACGCCCAGCCCCATTCTACCCTCCTTTCTAACCACCAACTCGGCAATCTCTGATGAACTCGCTCTGTCCTGCCCTCCAAATCTTCCAACTCTCTCTTCTCCAGGTCTATATCTCTCTTCCACCTTCCCCGGCAAGTGTACACCGTTGTGGCAAGTCTTCACTACCACTGGTGCAATGCTATGGATGAGTAGAAGATTTATGGCAGGAGAAGGTCTGGAGTGAGGCAGCTTCTAGTTTTATATTCTCTTGACAGGATGAGGGGTTTATTCTTGCTACAGCTTATTACAGCTACAGGGGAAATGTATACAGTACAGTGGTACCTTGGGTTACATACGCTTCAGGTTACATACGCTTCAGGTTACAGACTCTGCTAACCCAGAAATAGTACCTCGGATTAAGAACTTTGCTTCAGGATGAGAACAGAAATTGTGCAGCGGCGGGACGGCAGCAGCAGGAGGCCCCATTAGCTAAAGTGGTGCTTCAGGTTAAGTACAGTTTCAGGTTAAATACGGACCTCCAGAATAAATTAAGTTCTTAACCCGAGGTACCACTGTATTGCCCATATCGGGTATGCCCAGCCTACCCAGACATAGAGTTGGAAGGGACTCAGAGGATCATCTAGTCCAGTGTTTCCCAACCTTTGGTCTCCAGCTGTTTTTGGACTACAATTCCCATCATCCCTGACCACTGGTCTTGCTAGCTAGGGATAATGGGAGTTGTAGTCCAAAAACAGCTGGAGACCAAATTGGGAAACACTAATCTAGTCCAACCCCCTGCAGTGCAGGAGGACTGTGCATCTACCCTTTATGGGGATCGAACCTGCAACCTTGGCATTCTCAGCACCACGCTCCAACCAACTGAGCTATCCATGTAGAATGTTGCTGTGCCTTTTAATTTGTTTTCAGTTCATTGCTGCTGCTGCTGCTGCTGCTGCTGCTGCTGCTGCTGCTATTGTTTTTGAATGTTTTAAAGAGTTGTTTCTTAATTTTTAAACAAGTCATGTTATTTTGTTCTCTCTGTAAACCACTTTAAAAAAAAATGTTCTCAAACAATCAAGCGGTGTATAAATTTTAAGAAATAAATAAGTAAAATATCTGCCATTCCATGGTAGCTGGTCCTTTAGGGCAAACGAGGTCCTGCCCAACCAAACTCTGCCTGCCTCCACTTGCCTGTCTTCATACTTACAGCCAGTCCAGGGCAGCGGCTTCCTCTTCCTTAGCAGGAACAGCGATGGATGCAAAACTAGAATTAGTTCCACCTGAGACTGGCTCTGACTCCTCCTTCTCTCGGCCTCCTTGCCTGACACTCCCGATGTTCATGCACCAGCCACCGCTGCTGCTGTTGCAATTCTATGACTGTTACTGTGAAATATCCCTAAAATGGAAATCTCACTCCTTCGACACATGGCTCACAGGGACCATTTGAATATTAATGGGTGCTGGGATTCCAAGTGGACCAGTCACAAGCCTTGTGGTAGAGTAAACAGTGCCATTAAAGCATAATAATGCAAAAGGAGGAGGAGGAAGGTGAGTTGCCAGGAATAGCAGGCCTGAATCATCCAGGATGTTCCTGTAGCTTCACATGGCCAATGATAGCTCACCTTAGGATTCCACACAAAAAAGAATTAAAAAAGGTGCATGGAAGGAAATGCCTTGCTGTCCACAGTCAAAAGCCAGCTCCAAGAGGGATTGAGGAGAACAGATGATATAAAGCAGCTGCTACAGACCAGAGAGGAAGGCATTGTCTATATGGAATAGGTTAATATGGCTCAGTGGAAGATGCCTAGCTGGAGCTGCAGTTTGTCTTGAGTTTGACGGCTCTTGCTGTCATCCAAAGGGAACTCATGGCTGATATTACTGTAAGTCCAATTTAATAATAATATCTTTTATGGGAACTGCACATTGTTTCCATGCTAAATCTGTGTAAAGTATGTGTGTGTGTATGTGTGTGTGTGTGTGTGTGTGTGTGTGTGTGTGTGTGTGTGTATGTATATATATATATATATATATATATATATATATATATATGCAGGTTTTGGTGTCCTCGGGTGTCTTCCCGTGTAAAAGTTGGGGTGTCTAGGCGACGTTTCGACGAGGTCTCACTCGTCATCTTCAGGCTGGTGCTTTCGGCTTCTTGTTACTGGAACAGAGCAGGATCTCAGTGTTTGAGTTCCTATAAATACTGTAGAGGGGGTGTGGTGTATAGCCTCCAATGTTCTGGGCAGAGAGGAAGTTCCCAGGCTAGTGTGCCTTTTCTTCTTTTGTTCCTTAATTACTTGAGAGATATCTTGAGTGATTTCTTGAGTGATATCCTGAGTACCACTAAACTCTTCACAAAGTTCAAGAGGTCAAGACACAAAGACTTTAGCAACTAATCCACACCTAATGACCCACCTAAGTGGTACTCAGGATATCACTCAAGAAATCACTCAAGATATCTCTCAAGTAATTAAGGAACAAAAGAAGAAAAGGCACACTAGCCTGGGAACTTCCTCTCTGCCCAGAACATTGGAGGCTATACACCACACCCCCTCTACAGTATTTATAGGAACTCAAACACTGAGATCCTGCTCTGTTCCAGTAACAAGAAGCCGAAAGCACCAGCCTGAAGATGACGAGTGAGACCTCGTCGAAACGTCGCCTAGACACCCCAACTTTTACACGGGAAGACACCCGAGGACACCAAAACCTGCATTCCTGTACCCGTGAAAATCTACGAAAGCATATATATATATATATATATATATATAAAAATAGGTTTCTGTAGTTTGAAAACCTGCTGTTGGTTCTGAGTTATCAGTGCATATGGATCCACACTTAGCACAAATGGGGATATGACATAATTAATTTTGATGGTGTTAGATAAAAGGATGAGTAGAGGATTGAGATATTCCTTGTATCTGAAAAGGAGGTGGCGATAAGCAATAAATATACCTTGGGTTGTTAGGAAAATTGCTTTATTAAAAAATAGCGAGAGAAGGTTAAGTGGGTGCTAAGGGATAAAGAAGGAAGCAGCTCATTCAACCACATTTCAATATGGAACACTGGAATTGGAGAAAATAGATGAATTTCTGCTTATGAATCAAAGATACCGCATCAGATTGATTTTCTGCTTTATTTTCTTTCTGATGTCATAGGGCACAGACAAATAATTATCATAAATCTATTACTGTGTTAGATACTGGACACAAAAGGACAGAGGCAAACTGAAGTAATCTAGTGGTTTTCAGCTGGCAGCAGCAGTTTGACAAGTGAATGGGATCCATGTTATTTTCATTATAGTTGCCACAGAAATAAAACTGTATCTGCAGTTCAGCTCATTAAGGAAGTCTTTGAGAAAGAATGGTCTGCGAATAGTTGCTGCGCTTGTTTGATGTAATTGAGTTCTAATGTCAGCCATGAGACTGAATGTTATTCCCCCCCCCCTCTCCTTTTGCAGCCTGAGTTGGATAATAAAATGAATATCGACCCAACTGAAGTAAGGTATGTGATGAAGAAGCTGGTTTATACCTATATCACAGAAAGGAACAAAAGAGGGTGCTGTAACTACACAAACCCATATGTTCAAGAACAGGAGGAGATTGCTGCTTCTCTGTTCATCCTGATTGTTGTTGGGTTTTTTGGCTTCCTCCTGTTTTCTATGATGCTCAGCAATATTGTACACAGGCCGCGGGAAAATTACATGGACTATATGTACCGCGAGAACGTTCAGGGAAATGAGAAAAGACCTTCCTGCAAAACCACACTGCCAGCGGCGGTTGCTCAGAAGGTCAAACCTGAGCCCAGCCCTCCAGGGCAGTGCCAAAAGACTGACAGCTGTACAATAGCAACTGAGCTTCCAAGTGCAAAATCGGTGGTGAAGATCGTATGAAAGCGGACCTCATACGCAGCACGATAGCTTCTTCTTAACCACTGGTGATTCTGTTACTCACTGAAGCGTGGGACTAATTGAGCCTCTCCTTATACGAGCTTCTTGCTCACAGTGGACATGTCTATTCCTGAGTGACACAACAGCTTTCCGGCTCAGGCCCTGAACCTTCAGATGAGGCATGGGAAATCAAGCTCAGACTTGTACGGCTCCTTTTATATTCCTTTTTGGCACGTCTCTCACAGAAGAAGAAAACCATATCCTTCCTCACACTATTCATCATGCCATTGTGAAGGCATTTGTTCTTCTAGCTGTGGCCTGTCGGCACCCTTCGTTTTTTGCCCTTGGCATTAAGATCCGTGGATTATTTATTTTTTTAATGTATAATGTGGATAATGTGTAAAAAATAAAAAATAAAAAAAGCTTGCCTTAGCATGAGGTCTGCTGTCTCACAGAACGCAGCAATGCCTAGAATCAGATTAAACTAAGACCCATGTTAATTTGGAAGCAGAAACAAGGGCCTGTCCACACTTCCTCTTGTCCTGGTGAATTCCACCGGGAAAACCCGCTCTTTACTGCTGAATTGGACCAGACAGCAGTTGGGCTTTCTGCAGATTGATGTTTGCTTTAGTTCAGCAGTAAAGAGCTGGTTTTCCTGGAGAACATGGCAGGGTAAACGGAAAATCGCTCAGAAGCACAGCACAAGTGGAAGTGTGGACAAGCCCTAAACACTACCCGGAACACGGACTAGTCTCCTGTTCCCAGTTCCTATTATTGACTGCTGGGGGCAAGGCAGAGGAGGGAATTAACATCTGTGATATGAAGTCAGGAGGTGAGTAAAGTGGTACTTGATCAGGTGTGACCAAACTTTTCAGACCCATGGGCACATTTGGATTTTTGAGCAAGTGCCATGAGCTCTGCCACTCTGCTCACTTCTGTCACCCTTCCTCTGGATGAAACACCTCTCCCCACAAGAGACAAAAAGAGCAAATGTGTGCATGCACGCCCTTTGTTTTTCCGAGGGATCAGGTAAAAGTAAGAGCTTGTAGAATTAATCTGGGCCTTGAAAAAACACATGGAGCTGAAAGGGAAGTGGGAAAGAGCCTCACACTTCTAACTTCGTCTTTCAGCTCTATATGCTTTTCAAGGGAAAAATGGGTAATAACACTTTCACCTTCTCATGATCAAAGCAGTGGAAAATATCATGAAGTGCTTGCTTTGTCAACTGAATGACAATGATTTCCCTTAGTACTTCTGGGGAAAGCCTTTATATTAATTTTGATATGACCACCATCTCCTTCATATTATTTCATTCAAAAGCACAGCCTTTTTCTAGTAGTCAAAGGCAGGCTACACATGAAATATCTACTTGGACCTAAACGCTTTGGTATGTAGTTGTGGTTTATACTTATTTGTGGGAGTTGTGTGGGATCAAAAAGCACATCATCCGCCTAGTTGTTTTGAAGAGGGCCAGGTGTACATCCAGTTCACCTAATCCCTGAAATACGTGTGTCTTGCCACCACTCCCAGCATATAACTTTTACACTCTGCACAACTAGAGTATTTGGAGTACGATGGTGGGGATAACTCACCAGCAGAGCATCTGCTTTGCATACATAAGGTCCCTAGTTAATTTCCTAGCATCTCCAGGTAGGGCCAGAACTCAGTGGGACTTACTGTTGAGTAGACATGTATACTCTAATCTGCCTTAAAACGCTGTGATGATTTATACTTACTCAAAAGCATTGTTTTTAAGTAGGTGTGGGAACTAAGTTCCTTATCCAGAACAGAGATCTCTGGAGCAATCAAATGCCTAGAAGACAAATTACTAAATCAATTCCTCCTCCTTTGGAACATAGTGTTTTTATGCCACCCCAATCTCTGAGCAGCACAGGTTCCAGGGGCTTATCCAAGGGTTCATGTTTCCTTTTGGCACATCAGAGACTGTGGTACAGGGGTCAGCAAACATTTTCAGCAGGCGGCTGGTCCCTCAGACCTTGATGGGGGGGCTATATTGGGGGGGGGGAGATGATGCAAGAGCACCACAAGCCCCGGTGGCTGCTTACCTGTAACTTGCAAGCGGCAGGGGCTGGTGGCAGTGGAAGGACGATAAGCGGTGTGCGAAAGGGCTCCGGAGAGGGGCTGCTGAAAATGGTGGCCGCTCGAGCACTGCTGATGCTGGCACCAACAAAGCCCAGCCCCCTTCCCCCTCTAGGCAGGGCAGGGAGAAGCCAGTAAGGAGGGAGGAAGGAGCCGCCATCACTGTGTGAGAGGGAAGGAGAGGGAAAGAACGCTCTTGCTGGTAATCCACGCGGTGATTCATGGGCCGGATCCAGAAGGCAATTAGGGCTGATCCAGCTAACGAGCCTTAGTTTGCCGACCCATGCTGTGGTATATTTAGGATACCTGGTTTATTTACACATATATATACTCTGAGCCTACAATGGACAGCTACACAGCATCAACAGCCAAAACGGGTCTTGTGTGTCCTGTAGCCGCAGCCTTGGATTCAAACAGAACATTAGTCTCAAATATTGCTCCGAGTCTCCTACTTCTCACTTTACTTCTAGGTCACATTACTCCTAACACCTAACTCTCTACCCTGTGCTCTGGCTTTATCCAGTGAGTGAGAGAGGCTCCTCCCAGTTATCATCTCACACCATGTTCTTTGATCCTTTATTGTCTTAATGGCCCATCATTCAGGCTATCACTTCAGGGAAAACTAGTCTGTCTTAATTATCTTTTAAGTCTTCCAGGGATTAGAAGTATGAGGCACACAATTTAGCACCCCAAGCCTTAATTAAATTGTAACACTTGTTGGGTCCAGAGATTATAGTGATCTGGCACCCAAAAACTCATAACCCTAGTATCTCCCAGTTTCCACCTCTTCAATACTCTATTAGTCCATATCCTTTGCAAAAAATAAATGAACAAAACATTGCAAATCCTTTCTGCCACCCAAGAATCTTCATTGGCCTTATTAAGATCAGTACCAGTATCAGTACGTCAATACATTAACGAGATTGCTAAATGTCACAGGAGGCATCGTCTGTGTCAATAGCCATTTACACACATTCGGGGTGTGTGGGATGTGTGAATAAGCTGACTGTAGAGAGGGGAGCAGGGCTGTGCCCTCTGCCTCACCCCTAACCTTTGCCCAGATTGGCTCTGTGGACAAATATAGTCTTTGTACAGGCAACTGGCAGCAGATGGCATCTGTACAGAGAAAGCCTAAACACATACAACCCATGCACATTTTTAATATGTGCAAAGGTCTGTTTTGTGATCCAATTAGTGTCTCCACATAGACCAGTCTCAGTGAGGCCATGGGAAGCAAATTTCAGCACCTGTGCCACCTGAATCTTACAATCACATCACATTCATAAAATAATCCCATAATGTTGGAATAATCTATCCATGTCTCAGCTGGAAAAAAAAATGATTAAAGGGGTTGATTTCTCACATTACCTGTTTTAACTTTAATTGTTCGTATTACTCTGATCCCGGTACTTTTCCAATAGGGATCAGTGAACAGCAAATGCACAACTCACACTTGGGTTGGTTGCCTATAGCAGGCTGCATTTTTTAATTTCCAGGCTTATGGAATGCTCCATATTTTGATAAACATTTTCTACTGTGGGAAGGTATACAGTCACTTCAGTAATAAGTCTCACATAACTTGGCTAGGAATGAGCCAGCTAGCCAGACAAATGGGGCAGAGCTAAGTAAATCAAATCAGGACCTTCAGTTTCTGAAGATCCAAACAGAGATGAAAGATTCTCAAACTATCTGACATAGTGGACCAACAATTGTTTTTCCCAGTGTGCCAGAGACCCGTATCATAATCAGCCCCTGTAGCATCCCACCCTGGGCTGTGGTGGAGTCGCCATGGACCAGCAACTGATGGCTCATGTGGACTGGCACAGGTCCATGGACCACAACTTTGAGTAGCACAGATCTATGCAATTTGTGGTACTTTTGCTACTGTTCATTTCATTGCCGTTGTTTCCAAGGATTCATGTGACATTTTTATTTTTAGGTCGTTTTTTCAGTTTATTTCCCTCCCTTTTTTCCCTACTGTAGAAAAACCAGAAGTGTTGAGTGAAACTGCCCCAATGTGGATGCTTTTCAAAAATTTTGCACAAAATTCCTCATTTAATGGTGTGGTGGGTGGGTGATTGATGATGTTTTCTGCAAATTCTTCTTAGTGCCTTTTCCCCTTGGCCATCTTTTTTTGACAAGAGACAATGGCAGATATTGAAGGAAACAGCAGTGGCTAGTCAAACCAGCAGTGGTTAATTTTGAAAATGAAAGAAGCAGCTCTTTAGTTATGCAATAAACATTCTGTTCACTGTTAATAAAAATAATTCGTTATTTTTTTTTCAATTGCATGACAATTGTTTTTCTCCATGCCTTACCCAGCTAAAATGTGAATGCATCATTCAGGCTGTGGTTTTTTTAGGATGCTATTGAATAACACATGCAATGAAATCCATTGTGAGATCATCATTGTCCTGGACACCATCAGAACTTTGTGTGTACTTCAATTTCACCTGAAGGTACAAGATGTTTCGCATTGTAAACCCGCTTTTAAAGCACATCATCCACCGGACTTCTCTCGATGCTAGTACAAGGAAACAATGCCTGCAATATTTGAAAACCCTAAGAGCATTGCAACTTACAGGCTACAACACCATCTTTTTAGGAGAAACTGATCTTTCAGAAAGTCTAATAACAGGGGAAAAGGTTCCTCATGAAGATGACCTCAACTGGCCTGTATGGACAGTCGTACACGCCGGCAACAGTCAAGGGTGGGTACCATGGAGATACAGAGTGTTTCTAAGGGATGACTTGCCCTTAGACAAGCCAGAAGATGTCTTTCAGGAACTCTGTGACTTCCTGTCTATAACCTATGGGAAGTGTGCCATTGTGGTCAAAGAAAAAAGACAGCCAAGAGTGAAAATTGATGAGTCCACTCAGGAGGTGGAGATAAGCGAACCGCAGTTTACCCCTCTCCCTTTTTTCTCAAGCATCAAGTGCTGTCCTGAGGTGGCCAAGGCCACAGGCCATGAACTTCTCTCAGTGCCTTTCCCCTACAACCACCTCCACCCGATGGATGCCGCCTGGTCCTCTTTGAAATGGTTTATTATCAATAACAGAAAGGAGTTCTCCCTGATGACTTTGGAGAAGACCTATTCGTACCAATGCATCCTCTTCAGTGATCTGCTTGGGAAAGGAATCGAGAAGATGAGCCCAAACAAGTGGAAGATAGCAGTAAACAAAGTGCGCAGATGGGAAAACTACTAGTTGGATAAGTTTACTTAAACTTTTGTCCATCCATCTTTTTTAAAATGATTGAAAATTGGCCAGCTGATTTGCTAAATGTGCACATCGATTCTCCTTCTGAGTTATAATTCTAAATCGACAGTAGCAATGGTGAATAAAAGCAAGAGTTTTAAGGCGACTTTAAGCAATATGGTGCTGGGTTTACAAGTGTCATTCGAATAGAGAGATTTCATTCAATCTAGGTATGAATAGGAGGGCGTATCTGCAGAAACTCAAGAGAGAGAAAAGGTAGTGAATAAGATTAGGTAAAGGTAGTGAATAAGATTAGCTGAACTGCAGCGGGCAGAGAGAGTGAAACTGGCCTTCACCCACAGAGCGAGACCACAATCATACTTGTAACGTGGAGTCAGTCCCCTGTTCCATCTGCCAAACATGCAGGTGGGCAGAAGTGGCACTAGAAGAATTCCCACAGGCTTTACCCCAAAGAAATCCCCTAGGTGGGGCACTCCAGGGGTGGTGAGCGGCTGAAACAGCCTAGGATCCACTAGATCAGGGGTAGGCAACCTAAGGCCCATGGGCCAGATGTGGCCCAATCGCCTTCTCAATCCGGCCCATGGAGAGTCCGGGAATCAGCGTGTTTTTACCTGAGTAGAATGTGTCCTTTATTTAAAATGCACCTCTGGGTTATTTGTGGGGTATAGGAATTCGTTCATTTCCCCCCAAAAAATATAGTCCGGCCCCCCACATGGTCTGAGGGACAGTGGACCAGCCCATGGCTGAAAAAGGTTGCTGACCCCTGCACTAGATCCTGAGACAGCCCCAATAATATGATGATGATAATAGTAATTTTATTATTTATACCCTGCCCATCTGGCTGGGTTTCCCCAGCCACTCCGGGAGGCTTACAGAATATATAAAACATAACAAAGCACCAAACATTATTAACATCCTGATACAGAGGCTGATTGCTACAGCACCTTCAAGGTGGTTTGTTGGGGTTTGGGACCACTCCGTTTACCAATCTCTCAATCTCAGACTGTAAGTATAATGTTGGGAGACATTGCAGGACCAATCTACAAGGTGCTGTAATGATTGCTAAGATAATGCACATGAAATACTTTCCGAGATTTTGGGAAATGCTTTATAGTTTTGTATTTCTAATAACAGAATCATGCCAAGTAATATCTATGATGTTCTACCAGCAGAGCATATTGCACTTGAACAAGCTGGTGAAATCGCCATTCTTCTTGTTGAATTAGTGATGGTTTCATCTGAAAACCACCTACAGCCAATTGTCACAGTTTCATCCAACGCCAGACACCCGTTTCTCAGGTTCCTTTCTAAAATACTCATTCCCAAATAGTTTGCATGATTTTGAATAAAAATAGAAATCTACCTAGATGAGATAGAAATGGATTATAATAAGGAGCTGTCCCAAAAAAATTTAATCCAGGAACCATATCAATATTTTGAAAGTGCAGCCTGTGTATCATCAGCTAGGAGCTGGATGAGGAAAGATGCTATTTCCCATTCAATGGCCAGCCCCTTTGGGGAGACCATCAAGTTTATGGCATATATTGGGGAGTTAGAGATTGGATTACTGAAATGCACTTGGAGTTTCCCTTGTTCTTGATGTCAAGATTCTGAGTGTTTGGTTTCTAACAGTCAAGCAGTATATAAATAGTATGAAACAAATAAATATGTACCAGAAATAGTAGACATGTTCACATCGTTATATGTGTGTGAATGCATGTGCGTTTATTTTGCACCCCTCAAAATAAAAATAAAATCCTGTGATTGGTCATGGCTGCAGCACGGCTGACTGGCTACAATGCTGCAGAGAGACGCTACCGTGTGTTTCTTAATCCAAGGAGAAAAGCAATACAAGCATAGTGATGTAGACAGAAATTCATCTTTATTTGAATTTCTGATGGGCTTTGGCAGGCCTTAGGTGGCTGGACTAGACAAAAATAGGCATTTGAAATTCTCTTGGGGGCAGCAGCAGATAGGCAGATAGAGTGGAAGGGGCACACAGCTCTTCTGCAATCAGGGCTAACTTAGAAGTACGCCTGCCTGAGCTCAATGACGTTTGCTGCCAAGCATTTATAGGGCTGCATTTGTAACTAATCATACTTGTCTCTGTTTAGCATGAATCATGCTATCCAGTCTTGCCGGTTATAGCAGTTCACCATATTTCCACAGGATGGCAGCATAGATAGATACATAGATAGATAGATAGATAGATAGATAGATAGATAGATAGATATAGGCCTCGCACTATTTATGTACTAAAAATGATATTCCTGTAACTTCTATTGCCATTTCTTAAGGGTTTCGGCTTTTTGTTTGTTTGTTTTTGTTTTTCAAAAAGAGTGAGGCCTCTCCAACCTGTTACCAAAACAAAATAAATTGGGTAGCAGGGATCCCTTTTCCCGCTTATAGTGACAGGGAGACAGTGCCTTCTGGCCAGTTGAAGACAGGCACAGCAATGGCAGAGCTGGTAAAACGCAGATTTTTCCCTATCAGTTGCTCAAACTTCTCAGTTTTTACACCTTGCCTGCAGTTTACTAAGCAGAATTATAAATAGGTTCATCAAAGTTTTCCCATTTTCATGAAAGTAACTTTTTGCTACAGCATGGAACTTTCTCTAGACTTTGACACTGGGTTGTAGCAAACCTGGCTCTGAACCGTGATAATAATAATAATAAATCAGTGGGTTTCTTACTTTTAAAAAAATGGAATAAAACCCATTCCTGATACATCGTATTTAAATCCACTATCTAGTACAGACATCAATTTAATTGTAATTACTCAAGCAACCTAAAAAACCCAAAAAAACTCTTTTAGCAAACCTTACAATTTATAAAGAAAACCTGGAGAACAGCTTCAGTTAAACACTTTAAAGTTCCACAGATGGCAACAGCAGTTCCACAAATACTTAACTGTCCTGCAGAAAGTTTGCTCAGAAGTAAGTTTCACTGTGTCCAATGGGGCTTATTCCAAGCATGCGTGCACAGGACTGCAGCCTTACAGACCTACTTAGAAACCCAATAATTTAAATGGACTTTAGTCTCAGGTAAGGTGTACGGGATTGCAGCCATAGCAAAATCTAAGTGCAAAGGGAAGTTGTTAAAAGTAAATAGGTGACAGCTGGATTTTCATACTTAAGTTTTCAAACCTGAGTTTGAAACACAATGTTGTGGGGGAGGGAAATGCCTTTTAAACCAAATGTAAAATTCGAGTTTCCTGATTATTGTACTCCAAACAAAATTCCTTTCAAAACCAGCGGATCGGACAGGACTAACTCAAGTCCAATTGTTCTCAATGGGATTCATACCCAACTTTAGCTAGATCAGAACCTGTGGGAGGAAAATGCGGAAGGTCAGCAATTTAACTCCTCTTGCTTTCAGGGAAAGATTTCATTAGACAATCCCTTCTATCATAGCAACCTGCCACGTACCATTTTCTATACGCAACACTAAATCAGTTTTACAAACAGAGCTTTTATTATATAAATAGCTGACAGGATATTCTTCTTACTTATACCAGAAAAATAATAATATAAAAATCCAACACACTTGTTGTATGTTGCTCTTGGGGAATTAAGTTTCTCTGGCACAGCATTCGGTTTCAGTGAAGTCTTCAACTCTCCCAGGAAAGGAATCCAAGCAAGCTGCCAAACGGCTGCACACACAAAAGAAAGAGTTATATTTGCAGTAGTTGATTTTTTAAAACAGCAGCAGTCTTCCCATGTGGATGCCTCGGGACATCTGTGGGAAGGGCCACAGCTCAGGGGCAGATCATCTGATTAGCACCCAGGTCACTCCAGGAAATCCTGGGAACATCTGGAGAGTCACTGTCAGTCAATGCAGACAATACTGAGACAGGTGTACTAATGGTCTGACTCAATGCAAAGCAGCTTCCTATATTCCTGTTAGGACGGTGTGATTCACCAGGTCATAACACACCTTAGGATGGAACTTCATGTTCCACTACCACTTCATATATTGGGATCCGCAAAGTGGTGCCAAGAGGATCTGCAGGGGAGAATCAGCAAGGGGGGGAGAGATGTTTAGGTCATCCTCTACTTGGTATTCCCCCCCCCCCCACTTGCAGCTGCTTCTCAGCCAACTTGTCCCCTGCTAGGGTTAACGATCCATTTTTTGAGATGGGCAGCCACAAAACAGACCTGCATATACCACGCACCACTCTATTTTAAACTGCATTTTAACCTGTATTTTAAATTGGGGTTTTTTCCCTATTATGTTTTTACTGTGATTTTATTGGTGTTAGCCGCCCTGAGCCCGGTTCTGGCTGGGGAGGGCGGGGTATAAATAATAATAATAATAATAATAATAATAATAATAATAATAATTATCTGAGAATAGGTGGGTGGCCCGTAAGCTACAATCTTGTACAAAAGAGCTTGTGAGAGGGCAGGCCAAAGGTGTGTGCTTTTGAAAAATGTTTACAGTTTAAGGAAAGCTTTATTCCCTTTTAACTGTAATTTTGCAAAGTTTTATATTTATATTTATTATTATTATTTATTACATTTTTACTCCACCCTTCACCCGTGGATCACAGGGCACAACATAAAAATACAAAATGAGAACACCAAATACATAATAAAACTAAAACAAACCAGTAATCCCCCTACTAAAGCATTTAAAGGGCCATAGAATGTTCAATCAGCCAAAGGCCTGGTTATAGAGAAATGCTTTGCCTGGCATCGAATGAGCTTCCCTAGAGGAGCATTCCACAAATGGGGAGCCACCACAGAAAAAGCACATTCTCTGCCCTCGGAGCCTCTTGTGGAGGGACCACCTAAGGAAGGGCCTCAGATTAGTACTGCAGGGCCCAGATTGATTCACAGTGTATGGCTCTCAAGGTACTTCTTTGTTTTGTAGATGTACAGCTCCCACCAGTCCCAGCCAGCATTGCCTAGAGCACATGGGAGTTGTAGTCTGAAATATCTGGAGGGCACCAGGTTACTGAAGGCTGCTTTACACACATAGTGCTGAATGGTGTCAGACAAGAAACACTGCAAGCATTCTTTCCAGTCAGACCATACCTCTTAAGACGTTTCAGTTTTCTTTTTTCTCTTCCCTTTTCAGCTTCTCCTCCTGTTCTTTTTTCATTTTCTCCTCAAGCCTTTTCCTCTGGTACATTTTTGCCCCAGCAAATGCTAAGCAAAGGATTAATGTTTTAGCTGCTAAAATGTACATTAGCAGTGGGAAATTTTCCAGTGCCTAAAATGGAAACAACAACAACACATACACACATTTTTTAAAACTGTCATCTGCTACAGTTCAAGACATGTGAAATTCTTTTCTGGTAAGTGGCAAGAGAGGCTCGCGTGCACCAAACCCACAGGAATGCAGATATTATCTAATGGCAGGACTAGGAAAGGGCACAGACACAGAGCATAAGACCAGAGAGCCTAAAGCATCTATTCATCCACTGAGACAAACTGTAGTCTATCAGCAGCTGAAAAAACAAGATAATAGTAAGGGAACTTGGGTGCAAACAAACAAACAAAACCCAACAACACTGCATGCAGTAAATAATTGTATTTTATTTTTACTGTTGCTGAAAATATTAAATTATAAGACTTTTAACTTGTTTCTCAACTGCTAACTGACTACACTTGCATAGCAATGAATTCACATAATAGAAAAATGCAGGTATTTGAAGATGCAAGTATATGTTCCTGTTAAACCGAGGATTGTTCTTTGACAGAGTCATCCATCCACACAAAACATGCATAACTATTTCTTCCTTAGCTCTTTGGTTTAGAAAGTAGCATGCAAGGTTTTACAGATTAAGGGTCCTCACCTTCCAGTTCATTAGCCACATTTTGATTCAGCAACAATGTCAAGGCTTATACCTCAGGCAGAAGCAAACGGTGCTGGTCAGATTTATGAGAAACGAGTGGAGTAAAAAAAGCCACCTGAAAAATAAGATATTCAGATAGTTTATTTGTGCCTCTGATATATATGAGAAACTGGTGGAGGAAGGATCACCTGACAAAAATATCCAGCCAATCTGTCCTAAGATATAATAAGAAGTGTTGACTATATAGTTGTGTAGGAAGTTCACGGCTCCTGCTGCTTAGACAGATACAGAACTTTCAAGAAAGCTCTCACAGTGTCTGAATGGGAGATGTTTATCTGCTGAGTGACAGGAACAGCAACCAGTTGGAGTGTAATGAAAGCAGAGAATTGACTGGTTGGAGACAGGTGCCAGAGCTGTACAGGGCAATCCCTTTCCACCTGTTGAAAATTCCAGAATATTCAGCTAAAAAAGCCACACTGGCTGCACTGTGAGCTTCTTAATTGTGACAAAGTCCTAATAAAAGCACAATCCTATACAAGTCTACTTAGAAGTAAATCCCACAATGTTTAATGGAGCTTTCTCCCAGGTAAGTGGGTCTATGAACGAACTTCAGGGGAAGGGCAACTGGTAGCAACAGAAGGAAGTCATGACTAACTTTCAGGATCCGGGTCATGGTTTGGTAGTTTTCTGCGGAATAAAAACATTAAAGCTCTAGCAGTAGAAATTCAAGGTCTAAGAGTCAGCAAGGGGGAAACAACAAGTGTAAGTGATTGTGTGGTGGTGTATCTCATTCCTCTAGTGCAACAAACAGGAGAAAATGGACCGTGAGGTTGGCATCCGTCTGAGAGGCAATTAAGAGTGTGGAGAATTAGGTTCGGGAATAAGGAACCCCTATAAACCCAGCGCAAGGCTCTCAGAACTTGAACATTCAGTACCCATTTTAATGCCAAATGAATGAAAGTATTCCTTCCACATGAAACTATAAATCCAGATAAAACATAAGGAAACCAAGCCAGTTAAGATTCCACAAAAAGTTGACTGTATTTTATTTATTGCTACTGAAGGCAGAGAGTCAGTCTATATATTCAGCATAAAGTATTCCAGTCAGCCTGGGACTATATTCATTCAGATTGCAGCCAGGGTATTGTATATCTGAATGTCCTTCCTCTACGTACAAAGTAGGCATATTAAGAAAATCCTTGTGCTACCTTTGGGAGGTACAGTTCCCAGGTATAGGAGGTATCTAATGTGGGGAAACATTCAAACATGTGGGTGCCCTTATGTGCCCACTTAACTGCATAGATCCATAGAACTAGCACTTCTACAAGTGCTGCATAATGATAGCATTGCACTTGCAAGAAATTGATCTTTGAGTGTGGAAGCATATACTCTTTGGAAATCCCTGGCCATTGATAATAGGCAGACACCTTCACTGTGTTGTTTTTGGCACCTGTTAAAAACCTTTCTGTCCCAGAAAGTCTACCCAGGCATATGCTTTAAGTGGGTATAATTTAAAATGACTGATTTGGCCCCGATCTACTAGCTTGGCTAGATGGTGTACTAAAGGGTCTCCAGATTTGGTATATTAACCACCAAGATGCCCACAAGATGCCTGGGGGGCAAAAACTGGGCTTCCCCATCTGTTTTAGTGGCTTGGCTGAATTTGTTTGGCTCTAACAGTGGAGGAGAGAAATGAAAGAGTAGCAGAAGAAGAAGTTAAACGCTAGGGAATCCAAAACCACTCTGTGTGTATGGAACAAAATAGGAAAAATAAATAATGGAAGCTCAGGAAAACAGAAAATCAGGCCCCAGAAGCAACATCCAGGCTATTAAACTCGAAACGTGTTTCTGTCAGTGTTCCAGAGTTTTCATTTTTTAATGAGACCAGAAACATTTTCCTCTCACACTTCCCCCAGCATGCATGATTTTTTCATCCCAGAGCAAAAAATCAGCAGTGCTTTTATTAAAATAAAATGCCAGTAACGGGAGGGAAAAATAATTTTCTCTTTTCTGATTTTGTTCAACAGTGAAGTGTTTTTATTTGACTCAGAACCTTTTCATGGAACTTACTCCCGCAAATTTCTATCCAATTTACAATTTGATGCTTACCACCTATTTGTAAGTACGTAACTCCTAGATTTCAAGGGAATCTACTTCCAAGTAAGTGTGCTTAGGACTACAGTTGCAGCATGCACATTTATTCTGAAACCACTTGTCTTCTATGTCCGTTTCAAGTACCCACTGTGCAAGATGACCTGCAATTTCCAGTACCTTCTCTCTCCAGCTTACACTGCTTTTTATACTGTTTTCACCTAGCCCTAGGCAGAAAACAAGAGATGAAAAAAATTGTGTATCGGATAAGCAAGATCCTCCACTTGATATGTTAACAGAAGCATGAATTCTTTACACTGATATCAGCAGTTTAAAGAGAAACCTTACAGGTTCTGTGTTCAAGGTTAAGTACTATCTTGAAAGCCTTGGTTTCATGTTTGTTTCCCCACTAAAAAGTCAGATAAAGTGTAGATACAAGTAATCTATACCCCATTAGGGTTTGTTGTCCCCAAGCTATACAGTCTCTCTCAGCAAAAGGAGACCAGACATGGTGTCTGGGCTTAATATAAAATCTGAGATAAAAATGCGGAATGATATAATAAATTATAACAGCCAGTCACCCTATTTCCCTCTTACAGATTCCAGTTGGGTCAATCAGGAGAGTTAAAACCTCACATGACATGCAACAATAAGGTTCATGTGTAAGACTAAAAATCTTCCTGCACATTGCATGCAGATACATGTAGTTAACCGGCTATTGGTGCTTTAAATAAATAAAAGGTGGGCAGCGGGGAGAGAACAGCTTTGGGGCAGAACAATTTAGGGCAGCCTTTCTCACCCTTGGCTCCCCAGCTGTTGTTGGACTACAACTCCCATCATCCCTGACCGCTGGTCTTGATAGTTAGGGATGATGGGAGTTGTAGTCCAACAACAGCTGGGGACAGAAGGTCGAGAAGGGCTGATTTAGGGTGTGTTCATCTTATCACCTTGGGGAACAATGAAGTTGTTGGTTGTTTCTCCCAGTTCTTTCTCTCCTAGCTGTTCACATCAGCACAGCTTCATTAGTGCCAAATTTGTTTGCTTGTGCACACACCAGCGATTGTCAACAGGGCAGGCCAGATCCTTATTTCCACAAGCCTACCTGGCAATCGCCTAATGTCATTATGACACACTTCAAAAGGAAGGCCATGACTTTACCTGCCTCCCACCTGATGTCAGGAGTGGGGTAGATCAGTGTGGTTTGGGGAAAATAGCCTCATGGACCAAAGGTTCTCCACCGCTGCTATATGTCTGCTTATCTGAAGCATATTGCAACTGTTCTTTTCACATTGACACCAACGCTAAATTTGCAAATTGCTAACACGGCATAGAGATGTGCCAGTGAGGTCCTCATGTCTGCACAAGTATACCTTTACAATAACCAGTGGTAGAGCCTTCTTGGTTGTGGCATTACACCTGTGGAATCACTTTCCCTCTGCTAGAAGACATGCACCAGCAGTTATGTTACTGTAATTTTAATGAAATGTATTATTATGAAAAGATATTATTATTTATTACTATGAAATTGCCTTGTGTGTGTTTTTTAATGAGAGGCAGTATGAAAATATTTTAAATAAATAAAATACATAAGCATACAATACTTAGATTGGGAAACCAATTAACTGGTCATGTTCACAACTAGCCAACTAAATGCCCTTATGCAGACAGAAACTTTTTCAAAAGCATCAGAGCAGCATAGGATACCAAAGGCAGGAGTGAAGCTTTCTTCTCCCTAGCTCTGTAAATTCTGAGTGCAAAAAGACGCACTTCCTCGCCTGCGTTATAGATAAGCATAGCTACATTTTAAATTGGGCTTTTGCATCTAATACAGAGCTAGTCTGCAGACCAAACCATGGCTTAGCATGAGCACATGGCTCCCATAGAAGAGATTGTGGGTGCTTCGCTCTACTCAGACAAACCACAAGCTGTAACAAAGGTTATGTCTTATCTGGAGGAGATAAACCGTAAATCTGAGTTAGGATGACACACTAAATCATGGCAGCGTAGTAGCAGCAGACCAACCGAGAAGCAAGGAATCTGCAGTGACCTGTCCCGGAACTCTCACGCTTGTGCAAATTATGCAAGGGGGGGGGGGGGGGAAAGAGAATTTCAGTCATGTCGCTTTTAATGTGCATTGTGCAATCTGAACCTATGCATGCTCGTCGAAGTAACTTGTCTCAGATTTCACCGGAGCTTACTTGCAAGTAAACGTTCAGAGAATTAAAGGCATCGCTGCTCAAAGGTGCAGAACGACTGTAAACGTAATAGCCATTTGACGATCATGATTCTTTTAAGGAGGTCAAAATATTGAAAACAAGGCCCACAACGCCATCAGCTCCCATGAGTTATTAAAGTTAACATTTAAAAGAACAACTATTACAAACAAGCCTAGCAGCGTCACGCATTTTGTGATTTAAAAGCCACACTACCTTACAATCAGCGATTCAACACAGGAAAAGGCTACAAACTACAAGTCCCAGAAGGCTTTGCTGTCTGAAAATACGTCACACAGCGCGTCAATAATTTAAAACTAGATGTTAACCCTTTCATCCCTTGTCCTGCGGGGAGTCAAGCAGCTGTGCTCACAAGCGATGTAACTAGGGAAATTTCTCGCTATGAGAGTGAAGTATGTTAATGAATAAGTAATATATGAAGATACCCGTTTTACTGTTTTCTTGGGAGTGACTATACAACTGTTGGATATGCAAGACAGCTTATTCAGAGAGGAATTAGTACTTCCCTCCATTCCCTCCCCTGGTCCTTTTATATTATCTTAATTTATACATGTCAGTAATTTCATTATCTTTAATAAGCTCCAAAATTAAAGGGAAGTCGAGGGATCTGAGTAATCCCAAAATGTGGATTTAATATAGCGTGAAAATACTTTTCTTTTGTGTGTGTGGTTTATTCTTTTATACTTATGTGATGATAATGTTTAATTGTGAAAATTAATTTTAAAAAACCAGAGAGGAATTAGTACTTTCATTAATTCAAAATGTTGGGATACACATTCTGATATAATAAAGCCAGTTCAAATATAAAATGAAAATGCTAAATGGCAAAGACCCTAGCAGGATCAGTAAGATAATAGGGCTGAAATTCAATTTTCAGCATTTTGAACAAAGCTTAAGGGTAGCATGCAGAAAAGTGCATTTGTGCATTTTGCAGTAAGGCATCTATGGTCACCAGGAATGTGACTGCAGCTAATTAGAATTTTTGGGATACTACAATCTTCAAAATTATCCATGACAAATAGATGAGTCCACCGACCTGGGCGTATGGGACAGAATCAGCCTCCGTCACCCTAAAGGTTTATAAATGCTAGTAATAATGTTCATAATAATTCTTAGGAAAAGTAGGGAGCCCACAACACTACTAAGAGGCAAGAATGAATGAATGATGAATGAATGAGAATATTATATATATATATATATATATATATATATATATATATATATAATTTGTTTATGCAATTATTTCTGCCCTGCCTTTTGGCTTCAGAGCAGCTGACATAATCAATTTAAAACATAACGTATAAACAAAACAATCAAATGTACAGAGTGCTGAAATCAACATGCACAGATTCATTAAAGAAGGCTATATTGAGGCAGAACCTTGCAGGTTCTGCTTCTGATGTTCATGATATGATGATGAGTGAAAGCGGCCACGATTCCTTTGCAAACAGGTTTGTAGGATGCCCTGATCTTGTTACTGTACTATGATCGGGAAATACCAGTCTCTGAATATGAAGTAGCACAATGGACTGTAAATGGAACTGTGTAAGTTTGATGAGGACTGTGCCCCTTGGTTCAGCTTCAATTTTTTGCATCCGTGGAGGCCCCCCATGCATTTTAGAACCCTGCATAATTAGGGTTCTGAGATATGCAGGGGGGGGGAGCCTTTGTGGAAGAAAAAAGCCTCCCCATTTCAGGCAGTTGTATTCCATAATTTGGAAGGCAACAGAAGGAAGCAGTTTAGCTAGGACCCTCATTCCTGCTTGTCCTGCTTATGTGATTGCTAACACCTTAAAAGGGTTCTAAAGGTTAGGTAGGTTAGTTGAAACAGATGAAAACAGGGAAGCTGGCTGAAAAGATTACGTATTGTGGTGGCTGGATGTCCTCTCCCATCTTGTTTAGTAAAGCAGTGGTAACATTTTTTGTAGTTTTCACTGAGTCATTCAGTCACTTAAAGAGTCTCAAAGCTGCTACTGCCCGCAACCTTAAAAACAAACAAGGTTCTTCCTACATTAGTCATATAGACTTCAAAATACATACACATTTGCCTGGAAGTATTTGCTGATGATGGAGTTGCACTCTACAATATCTGGAGAGCACCCTGTTTGGGAAGACTGGTTTCTGTACAATATGATATTGTTTAGCATTTATATTTTTTAAAGGTAATATGACTTAAAATAACACACACAGAGAGAGAATTCTCCAGTACTACTTCATTCAGGTAGTGGCAATTTCTCCCACAGATCAAGCAGTCTGGGTGCTCGCTTGATCCTTTGCACCAGTATTTTCATGGATGGTGCATTTAAGGTCATGGTGGAGCAGCGTCTGGTTTTTGAGCTTGTTGCCCCAGTCATCCACAATGTATTGGTGATAAGGGTCATCAGAGTGCTCTCGTCTCTTTGATTTCACGGTGCTCACTAAGATCGTCACAACAATGAAGGAGAAAATCCCAATCATCACCATGAGATACATAATGACATAATTTAAGTCCTCAGCATCAAGTGTTGCTTGCAACGTATTTTCTTCAATTGTGGTATTTCTTCGCCAGCTATTCATGTAATCAAGGAAGGTCTTCCTGAAAGTATCTTCCAGAGCCTTTGTGAAGTTCTGTAAGGTGGCCATATTTTCAGTGAACTGTCATTAAACACAAAAGCATGCATCAGTCATCTTCCTACAGGAGAATCATACATTCTTGGGAGAAGGGCATACTGGGGCATTGTTAAGGGGTGCCCCAAGTCCCAGGTCTTTTGTGGTGTGGCTCATTGCTTTTGTCGCTTTCCCTTTCTTAAACTTATTTAAAAACTTTGCTGATAAGGCAGCTGCTGGGCATAGTGCTGCTGAAATGCCAGCTATTCACCATCTTAATTTTCCAGAGGCATCAATATAGAAAAATTAACATATGCAATTGTGTGTCATGGGTGTGTGACCCAAGTCCTTTAAGCATCTAGCTACACCCCAAGGGCATATGAAGTTCTCTTCAGCAGGCATAGACAAACTCCGGCCCTCCAAATGCTTGGGACTACAATTCCCATCATCCCTAGCTAACAGGACCAGTGGTCAGGGATGATGGGAATTGTAGCCCCAAACATCTGGAGGGCTGGAGTTTGCCTATGCCTGCTCTTCAGTAGAAGGAATCACAGAAATGAAAATTTGTGTAGCTTTGTTGATACTATGTATGGAACAGAAATTACGTAGTGAGGGGCAGACTAGAGTCACTGGGATTCTGCTTTGTAAACTCAAAAGCACATTGGGTCACAGAAATACCAAGTTATGTTACATTAGGCATAAAGAGGCAGTTGTCTTAAAAACCTATTAATTAGTTCCTTCTCATTCTTCTTGTACTTTGAACTTGAAATGCACTTGTGATTTTAAAAAGTCTAAGAGAAAAAGAAATTGTTGAATGTATAGGAAGAAAGATTTAGATAATCTTATTGCAAGCATTAGAGAGGATCAGTATTAAGTAGGAACTTGGGGATTTGATTCATGCTGGGTTTGGTTATCACTCATTACATCAAATGTCTCAATACAAATATAGAAGATCAATTTACATAATAAAGTATATAATTATAGGGACAAATTAGGATTCATAAGATAGGCATGTATTAATGAATGATCCTGATGAACAAGATTCTGCTGAAATATGATGATTAAAAGATGACACAACTTTAACTGATGAAGCATGGCATTTAGTTTGTGTATACCTTTAAAGCACATTTGAAGCGCTTTCTTTCCCACAAAGAATTCTGAGCACTGAAGTTTACCCCTCACAGATGGAACATTTCCCAGCAACCCTTAAGAAACTACAGTGCCCAGAATTCTTTGAGGGAATGTGGGGAATGTGCTTTTAAGGTGAAGTGTGCCTGCTACCCAAGGCTATAAGGTAGCGTCTCTGCTTCAAATTTCAACCCAGCCACTGGGTGGCCTTAAGCAAGACACTGCCTGACTGGCATGCCAGTTTTTAAGGAGGGGGCCAAGTATCATTACAGTGGTGCCTCGGGTTAAGTACTTAATTCGTTCCAGAGGTCTGTTCTTAACCTGAAACTGTTCTTAACCTGAAGCCCCACTTTAGCTAATGGGGCCTCCTGCTGCCGCTGCGCTGCCGGAGCACGATTTCTGTTCTCAAGCAAAGTTCTTAACCCGAGGTACTGTTTCTGTGTTAGCGGAGTCTGTAACCTGAAGTGTATGTAACCTGAAGTGTATGTAACCCGAGGTACCACTGTACTGCCATAATATAGACTTGGCTTCATTCTACCTAATGAGTTTGTGTATATTAATCAGATTATATATGCATTTTAAGCACTTGGAGAAAGTGTTTGATCCCAACACAAATCCCTTCCAGGCTTCTCAAACACCCCACATGACAAGAGATCTGCATGCCCCACTGGCACAGAGGGCCTGATGACCTGCATGATTAAAAGTAACTCTACCTGTCCATTGAACAGTAGCACAGGGATGCCTTCTGGTGCCTGAACTACTTTATGCACACACTATATCAGCACTGGGCAACACTCGGAATGTGGTGTTAATCATTGCCACCTATAGAAAATGGGCTTTAAAAATAGGTGTAAGCCAGTTTCTGTTCTAGGCACATGGATTTTAAACTATAACATGTGAGTAGGGCAATTCATTCTGGCTGTCTTAACATGCAGAAGTTGTTGAATGTCACTTAATCATTCCTGCAGTAAAAGGGTTCTGCTATCTAGGAGGCTTTTTTTAAAAAAAGTCATAAGCAACATAACATTGCATATTGCATTTTTCAAAATGTCATCCGATCTAATTGTAGCTTAAAGATTTCTAGCGATTGTTGGTCAGAATTAGGGTACTGTTTCTTATTTAATCATTCTGTCCCCAGCCTATAACAATTTACCGTATTTTTTGCTCTATAAGATGCACCAGACCACAAGACGCACCTAGTTTTTGGAGGAGGAAAAAAAATATTCTGAATCTCAGAAGCCAGAACAGCAAGAGGGATCCCTCTTGCTGTTCTGGCTGCTGTGATAGCTACGCAGCCTGCATTCGCTCCATAAGACGCACACACATTTCCCCTTACTTTTTAGGAGGGGAAAAGTGAGTCTTATAGAGCAAAAAATACGGTACTTTTCGGTTGTTTGATCTTATTATACCTTCATTGGTACATATACTTTGCCTTCATATACCAAAGCACTTCTACATTTATTTTTAAGTTCTGTGCTTATTCATCTTATATATTCTGGCTTCACATCTCAAAGCATTTCTCATTTTCAAATCAGTTCCTTTCTATCTGCTATTTTTCCTGTTTAATTTTAAATCAAAGCTTTAAAGGAAATCAGTCATGGTTACCAGAAACTTACCTCCTCTGTGCTTTTTTTATAAAGAAATTCACAGCAACAAAGATTTTACGTGAACAGTATCCTGATACTCTTGAATAGAACAGAGAAACCATCAGCTGGATGAAAATTCCATCTTGTGCTGCTGAATAGTTGCCTGGTACTGATCTAACTTTAAAGTAAATGTATTCTTACACCTAATCTCACTGGGAAGTTAAATATTGGCTGACACCCAACAGGTAACCTTCATGCTTGGTAGGGTACATAACAAACTTTTTCAACCTGTAAATCATTGTAATATAAAACTTTAAAGGAACAGTCATGGGTTTTTGTGGTTTTTTTACAGGGGAGTTACTCTGTACTGAACATTATGCTCAGTAAAGGCTATAATGCTGGTATGGTTTGAAATTTAAATTGTTGCTTACTATAGCTTTAGTGGGAGTGAAGTAAAACTAGAAGTACTGTATCAAAAATAAAAATAAAAATGGGAGGAATTGGAAATCACCGCACAATTTCATCCAAAATGCCCAAACTCATGTTGTAAAGGGGGGGGGAAGGCTTTTCCCCCCCTTCCTAAACTCAATTATTTCTCCTCATCAGAGTTTTCCCCCACTGGCATCTCCTGAACTTCACAAACCATGGTAATATGGTCTTCATATTACACAGAACAGCCACATCTCCTTTTGCGCAAACGAAGTACAGAATGGTTTCTGTCTGCTAAGAAGATGGAGAAATGAAATATACTCGGAGTTGAGTGTTGATTTCATTCTCTTTATTTTAGCTCATGGTAAACAGTGAGTGAGTGCTTATCCCAAAAAACTTCTGGCTATATATACAGTCATACTTCAGGTTACGGACACTTCAGGTTGCGCAGTTTCGGGTTACGGACTGCGCCGAACCCAGAAGTACCGGAACAGGTTACTTCTGGGTTTCGGCACATGCGCAGAAGCGCCAAATTGCGACCCACGCATGCACAGACGCGGCACTACAGGTTGCAAATGTGCCTCCCACACGGATCACGTTCACAACCCGAGCATCCACTGTACATTATTTACACAATGGGTCCCGTGTGATTGGCTGGTTCAACTCCCCTCCTGGAGCCTGATTGGACTGTTCTTGCAGGCCAATCAGGTTGCTGATTCACTTCCTCCTGGAGCCAGATTGGGCAGCTCCTGCAGACCAATCAGGTTGCTGCCTTCTAGGATCCTACCTGCCTGTTGCTCTAGGATACAAGCTCAGTACATAACAAGAAATCTGGCTGTTGTTAACACCATGGCAGCCAAACTTCCCAAAGGTGTTAAACTGTCCCCTGGATGAACATGACTGACTTGTGACTAGCTGTCAAGCAGGACTCACAAGGCTTACTCAGACATACACCCCACTGTGTTGTTTAATTTTGTCCCTGGTTGATCCTGGCTCCCTAAAAAAAAGCTCAACAACTTTGGTCAATCCAACCAGTTGGTTTTTTTTTATAGTGGGAGTAGATCGCAGTCTCTTGGGAGCTGGACATGTCTGCTGTAGAGGATTGAAGCATGAGCAATGCCTGCTGAAATCTCAGAAGAGTAAACCTCTCACACCCTTGAACTGTGGCTCTGATTCAGATTAAGGACCTCTACACTTGGGTTTTAATTTTTAAAAACCGTGATATCAGTTCAAGTGATACATTTGTAGTTTAGATTTCTATTACAGTAAATGAAGAAATAGTTTGAAACCATGAACACATCATTTGTGAAAAACCCTCAAGTGGTTTGTATGACTTTTTGCAGGAAAAATGGATTGTCCACAGAAGTTGAAATTCCAGATAGTTCAATAACAACAAGATTTTCACTCCCAGTGGTTTTTATTTATTCTTGGGGCACATGAATTTGGAGAAAAAACAAGGAAGAGGTTTGTGATATGGCTTCTCTTGTAAAGTTTATGTTGTACATGATCTTCATTTTAATAGCCTTCTTTCCTTGGTACAATATTGCAAAATGCATTGTTTGCATTTCCTTGTAACTTGGACTCATTTTAGGTGACTACATCATATGGCGAACATCAATTTTAGATACTTATTTTAGGTACAATATTTTTGTACATAACTGTGGGTTTAGGGGTGTAAGTCTGGAACCCAGTTTGTGGGTGAGATGGGAACACTGGCAAAAAATACTTTGCCAAGCTCTGGTTTTGGTTTTTGAAAGTCAGTTTCATTAAAGTCATTTGAATTTGTCAAATTAGTTTGTTCAGTTTAGGGAATAAAGTACTTTAAAAATATGCTCCTACAGTTCCTACGGGCTCATTTACTTTATTCTATTACAGTCTTATTTTTCCCACCTGCAAAGTAGAGAGCACTTACCTTCACATTTTCTTCCTCTATTACTTTCCCTTAGACAAGCCCACCAAGAGACTACAGTTTTGAAGCCACTTCTGCTGCAGTTTATTCATTGGGGCAATTCCAAAATAAGTTCTGTGAGGCTCTCAGGCCCTCTGCATCCAGTAAACACTTCATCTGCATGTATTTATCACTACCTTCAACATCATTCTGTACATACCTGGATTTTCCCTGACTTGAATAGCTTATTAAATAAACTATTAATACATATGGAACATTATGTTTTCTTTGTTCACAGTACAGATGATATAGAATTCACAAGTACAGTAGGACCTAGTCTAGAAAACCATAGTGGGTTCTGCTGCTTAAGACCTTCAGGTACAGAATGAAATTGGGGTCTAGGGACTTTTGTCAAATGGAAATATCTTTTACATGCTGACCTTTTGGCTGGGGCTTCTAAGGGACCATGACTTAGAGAACACACCTTTCAGAGCAAGGTTTGAGTATTGCTTTCCGTAGCCTAAGGGAATCCCAAACAAAAGGAAGGAAAAAAACATCTTTGGCTCTTTCTCTTAGTCTCATGAGACAGGCCAGTTGTGGGGTGGAGCTAATGTATAGTGCTCTGAGACATACAGTGGTACCTTGGGTTACAAACACTTCAGGTTACAGACTCCGCTAACCCGGAAGTAGTACCTCGAGTTAAGAACTGTACCTCAGGATGAGAACAGAAATTGCGTGCCAGCGGCGTGCCAGCAGCAGGAGACCCCATTAGCTAAAGTGGTACCTCAGGTTAAGAACAGTTTCAGGTTAAGAACGGATTTCCAGAACGAATTAAGTACGTAACCAGAGGTACCACTGTACTCCAAAGCAGAATAGAGTAGTTCTACTAATTCCCTTGGGACGCGGGTGGCGCTGTGGTCTAAACCACAGAGCCTAGGGCTTGCTGATCAGAAGGTCGGCAGTTCGAATCCCCGCGATGGGGTGAGCTGCTGTTGTTCGGTCCCAGCTCCTGCCAACCGAGCAGTTCGAAAGCATGTCAAGTGCAAGTAGATAAATAGGTACCGCTCCGGCGGGAAGGTAAACGGCATTTCCGTGCGCTGCTCTGGTTCGCCAGAAACTTAGTCATGCTGGCCACACGATCCAGAAGCTGTCTGCGGACAAATACCAGCTCCCTCAGCCTACAGAACGAGATGAGCGTGCAACCCCAGAGTCGCCCGCGACTGGACCTAACAGTCAGGGGTACCTTTACCTTTACATTTACATTTTACTACTTCCTTTGATCTGGACACTGTGTTTCTGTTGATGCAGCCTAGAATAGCATTAGCAGCAGCAACTATGTAATTACTGATCGGTCAGCTTGAAATTGATACAGGAGATGTCCTTGCTGCTTCTGTAATGACCTTCCAAGAGCAAGCAAAGTCCTTTGGTCCACAAACTGACTTGTAAATATGCTGAAATTGGATTTAAATGGTTGCTTTTATTAATGCTTTACCTAGCTCTGGAAGACCTAGCTGCAACACAGTGAGTTTTATTCCAGTCTAAAAACTGCCAGCAATGCAGGATCAACCCAAGGCCTGAAGTGATAACGCCAAGGTCACAGGTTCAATTCCCCATATGGGCCACCTGCATATTCCCGCATTGCAGGGGGTTGGACTAGAGGACACTTAGGGTCCCTTCCAACTCTACAGTTCTATGATTCAAAGAATATTTCTTTTAAGCTAAGCAGTCACAGCTCTTGAAACAAGTGCCATTTGCTTAGATCTGTTTTTGTTTTTCCCTAAAGTCGGGAAACCCAAAATGGCTGTATTCTATATATACTCACAGAAAGTGGGTATACTTGTTTTTAATATCGATACAATTTTTGTCTTTGTAATGATTACCAGAGTGACACGGTTTCCCAGAACTACATAACTACATTCTGTAAAAACAACAACAACCCATCAGCATTTACGCATGGTGTTCCAGTCCAGTAAATTCTGAGACTATCACAATTCACTCATTGTTTTTTCTCTTGGAAACTTTAAAAGTGAACCTGCCTAATTTGCACTTTCCAAGAATTGAAACCTGCAGCCTTGCTTTGAAATCTGCACTTCTCCAAATTGTGCAATCAAAATCTCCAATCCATGAATTTTAGATACAAAAATGTATGCATTTGTACATACAAAAACCCAGTACTCTTTTTCTGGGGGTACTCAATGGTATGCAGTACTGGCACCTTTTATTCTAGAAGAAAAACACTACAAAAATGAATATAATGGGTACATTGTCCATAAAAATGCACTTATTGGTGAAAATAACACACAACAGTCATTGATTTAGGGAGAATTGCTTTGCAAACATGTATATCTCCCAGGGAGACTGCAACCACTTTGTCCCTCTCCAGTTCTTTTAGCTCAGCACAGCATGGCAGCTGTTATGTACTGAGTTGAATAGGATCCAAACTGCAGCAGTCTGATTGGTCCTAGAACAATAGGCTCCAAAAGGCAGCAGTCTGATTGGTCCTAGAACAATAGGATTCAGAATGCAGCAGTCTGATTGGTCCTAGAACAATGCAGCAGTATGATTGGTTAGCAGGAACCACCCAATCATGCTCCAGATAGAAGTGAATCCACAACCTGATTGGCCTACAGTAGAATCCTGGAATTAGCCAATCATGTGCAGCCCATTGTGTAAATAATGTATATAAAGCAGATACTTTGAGGGGACATTCATTCATTCCTCCTCACCACTATGAGCTGAATAAAGAGCATGAAATCACTTTGCGACTCTGAGTATATTTCACTGGCGACGAAGGTGGGATCCCGCTGAGCTGACTGCCACACACAGCACCGCAGCACCGCCACCTGCCGCACCGCTGCCTCGCACCGTGTATCCAGGCTTCAGCTCCGGGACACAAGGAACTCAGAATGGCAACTGACAGCAGCTTCTCGCCATTCAACCCAGCATCTGGAGACTGGGAAGCGTACGCCTCCCGTTTCACCTTCCTCCTAGAAGCCAAAGGGGTCACCGATGAAGAAGACGCCAAGAAGAGGGCAATATTCTTCAGCGTCTGCGGAGAGGAGACATTTGAAATCGCCCGGGCTCTCCTTGCGCCTGAAGACGTCGCTACTGTTCCATACAAAACAATAATGGAACAGCTGAAGGGGCACTTTTCGCCACAGCCCTCAGTGGTGGCTTGTCGAAATGCCTTCTACGCAAAGCGGCAAGCCCCTGGGGAAACCATAACTGGGTTTGTGACCTCTCTCCGCCAAGCTGCCCGGTTCTGCAACTTCTCAGAGCTGGAGAACATGCTTCGTGACCGCCTCGTCGGTGGCCTGAAGGATGAGAAGCTGCAACGACGCCTCTACGCTAAGAAGAACCTAACGTTCCAGGTCGCTCTGGAGGAGGCCCTGGCAACGGAAGCTGCTGAGAGGTCGATGCCCTATGGCATCGGCGCTGTCCTGGGACACCAACTCCCG
Source organism: Podarcis erhardii (assembly GCF_964252035.2). NCBI lineage: Eukaryota > Metazoa > Chordata > Lepidosauria > Squamata > Lacertidae > Podarcis > Podarcis erhardii. Next base: position 54,474,615 of record NC_138508.1, on the reverse strand, counting down.
GATGGAAGAGAGGTACCGGTAGCATACTTTTCCCAGACACTCAACGAAACCGAGCGGAACTACTCGCAAATCGACAAGGAGGGTCTGGCAATCGTGAAGGGAGTAAAAAAATTCCATGATTTCTTGTACGGGCGGCCCTTCACCGTGGTGACTGACCACAAGCCGTTGCTTGGCTTGTTTGCCCCCGAAAAGCAGACCCCCCAAGTGCTGTCTCCTCGCGTCCTCAGGTGGTCAATTTTCCTTGCCAGCTACCAGTATGCACTGATTCACCGCCCTGGAAAGGCGATGGGCCATGCAGACGCCCTCAGCAGGCTACCACTACCGGAAACAGGCCCCGACCCAGCACCTGCGCAAGAGGTTATGAGCCTGGAGCTGCTTCCTGACCGCCCCATTCAGGCACAAGAAGTTGCACACCATTCCAAGAAAGATAGGGTCATCTCCCGGGTCCTGGACTGGGTGTGGAGGGGATGGCCCAGCCGCAGCCCCGGGCCAGAATTCGCCGGCTACACAACCCGCAAACATGAACTGTCAGCCCACAAGGGGTGCCTGTTATGGGGAAGCAGGGTCGTTGTTCCCCAGCCCCTCCGCAAAAGGGTCCTCACAGCCCTACACGAGACACACCCAGGGGTAGTAAGAATGAAGGCCCTTGCCAGGAGTTATGTGTGGTGGCCGGGGATCGACGGAGAGATAGAGGCCTGGGTCAAACACTGCCAGGCCTGCCAGGAATCCCGCCCAGATCCCCCAAGGGCCCCAGTCCAGTCCTGGGAGTCCGCCCGAGCACCATGGTCACGCCTGCATGTGGACTTCGCTGGCCCCTTTCAGGGGAAAACATTCTTCATAGTGGTGGACTCCTACACCAAATGGCTGGAAGTCGCACTGGTACCGTCCACTTCTACGTCCGCAGCCATCCGGGTACTACGCAGGCTGTTTGCAACCCACGGGCTCCCTGACACTCTCGTCTCAGACAACGGGACTGCATTTACATCAGGAGAATTTCAAACCTTCACAGTGCAGAACGCCATCCGCCACATCCGTTCGGCGCCATTCCACCCTGCCACCAATGGCCAAGCAGAACGCATGGTGCGGACCACCAAGGACACCCTTCGCCGCATGACGCAAGGGGATTGGGAGTACCGCCTTGCCACATTCCTTCTAGCACAGCACAGCACCCCCAGCTCAACGACTGGCCGGAGCCCCGCTGAACTACTAATGGGTCGGCGCCTTGCAATCAGATTGGACCGCCTTCACCCCGATAGAGCTCAGGATGAGGTAGTGGTGGGGGAAGGCAGGAACCCCCGGACCTTCGAGGCCCAGGACCCAGTGTACGCAAAGAATTTTGGGGCAGGCCCTGCATGGGTACCTGCCACAGTCACCAGGGTCACGGGCCCCGTGTCGTACGAGGTGCTAACAGATGGGGGGCAATGCTGGCGCCGCCACTGCGACCAGATACGGCGACGATTCCCGGGAGAAAACCAGGAGGAGGAGGACAGGTCAGAGGAGTCCCAAGGGAACAGTGGGGCAGTGAGGCCCATAGAGCAGCAGGGGCAAGCAGGAGAGGCAGAATCAGTAAATACAGAGAGGACCCGCGAGGCCGAAAGGACACCGGAACCAGAACCACGACTGAGCGAGCCGGTTGCGCCAGACCAAACAGCCCCATCCTTGGAACACGAGCCAGAACCTGAACCCCGGACCAGGGAACACCCCAGGCCGCAACGCACACGTAGGCCACCGGCGTACCTTGAGGACTATGAATGCGACCTTCCGGGCAGGACTGGAACTTAGAGGGGAGGGGTGTTATGTACTGAGTTGAATAGGATCCAAACTGCAGCAGTCTGATTGGTCCTAGAACAATAGGCTCCAAAAGGCAGCAGTCTGATTGGTCCTAGAACAATAGGATTCAGAATGCAGCAGTCTGATTGGTCCTAGAACAATGCAGCAGTATGATTGGTTAGCAGGAACCACCCAATCATGCTCCAGATAGAAGTGAATCCACAACCTGATTGGCCTACAGTAGAATCCTGGAATTAGCCAATCATGTGCAGCCCATTGTGTAAATAATGTATATAAAGCAGATACTTTGAGGGGACATTCATTCATTCCTCCTCACCACTATGAGCTGAATAAAGAGCATGAAATCACTTTGCGACTCTGAGTATATTTCAGCAGCTAAGCTTAGCACGTTGTCTATGGATCATGTTTAAGGAGAAGAGAGCTTAACCAAGATGCCAGGTTCAATGGCATGGTAAGACTTGGCTTAGCTGCTGCTGTATACTAATGTAAAAGGATTGGAGAGGAGCAAAACAGCTGTCAGTTCTGCATTAGGGGACAACATGTTTGCATGGTCCTAGCAAGCCTACCTTGATGTATGTGTGAAGCAGGTTCCTTTTATTGCTCCCTTCAATTCTACCATCGTCTGACCGTACGTTGAAGTTCTGAACCAATGTTAAGTTTTGACATAGCTAGCTCTGGCAATAATACAAGCCCATAAAGTACCCTGAGAATAATGCCACGGTGCTTATGCAACTTCATAGCGCTGTAAAAGATGTTATTAATTTGCATTTCAAATAAACTGCAGGGACCCTGGTTGAAAGATACGATATAGATGTGATTCATCTTTTTTTATTAGTTCCTGACTCAGGCAAAAGATTCCTTAGACCGATTACACATTTCACAGAAACACATGTAACAAAGCCTCAACAAGGTTTTCATTTTGTTTTTTAAATGAGAAACAGCCTTCTGAGGCTGCAATGTTTCGTGGAGGAGTGACTTGCCTAACCCTTTTCCTGACACTTGTTTTTCCACTCAAATTGCCAAGCAGTTTTTCCACTCTGGAGAAATCTAGACAGGGGTTTATCTGGAAGCAGTGAGGGAGGAAACCAGGTGTTTCTGCTTTTAGCCAAGTGATGGCGAGCATGACAGATTAACCACAAAAAACAAGCAACAACAACGAAATATGGTGTGTTTGAGAAAATTCAATGTTTTCACAATTCCTTCCCTTTGTGTGGACTTTTCATAACAGTATGAAGTGTGTGGAGATCGAGAGACAGAATGAGGAAAAGGGGCAAAATGTATGACTGAGGAAGGTGTGAAATAAGGGTGAGGGTCATAATACCAGAAAAACAGCTTCTTCTTGGCAGGTGGATCAGCTCAGGGAAAGCTCCTTGTGGATTTTCTCCATGCTGATCACTTATTTTGATCCCAACTTATATGTAGTGGTTTTAATGTTCCACATGTGCGATTGGCCAGATCTGTTGTTTTACAGTATTTTCAGAGCAGATTCCCTTTTAAAATACTTTACTAGGGAGAGGTTATGAACGATGAAGGAGAAATCAGATTAATTTTCTGTACAAATGTAAAATGGATATCTCTTCTGAGACTGACAATGGTTTTCTCAAAGCAGCTTGGGAAACAATTTTCAGGTCCAAAACTTCTATAGAGAAGAGCCACCTGCTGGTAGAATAAGGACAACTTAGTTTTAGATTCTACCCTTATTATTATATTGCTCAGCCACCCCTTGACTTAAACACCTTGCCTTCATATAAAGATAATTTGGTCATTTTGCATGACACCTTGATCAAAGAGTTAATTTCAGGAAGCAATCCCCCTTAAAATTAGTATTAGAATCTTCTACTATTTATTTTGCAAAGTGGCTTGTCTGTCTGCTCCCTGTGCATTTGATATTGTAACCAAATTTTGTATGATGGCTCCTGACATCAATAAGAAGGTTTTCATCTATGTTTGGATACAACTGAATGCCATTTGAATCAAGATGGTGGGTGGAAGCTTTCAAAATAGCACTGATTCTTTTGTGTGTTTGTTTCTTAAAATTGCTGAGCAATGCTGAGTGCTGCTGGCAAACTTACTGATTTAGAAAACATCATAAGTACTACTTTTCTCCCAATAAAAGTCCAGGATGGCCTATAATGAAGCTCCGGTCTTCAAGAGGATCAAGTGGGAGCCATTTTCTCCAAGCAGAATATTCCACTGCATCTTTCTTTATATGAGATTAAGCAAACTCAATCTTGTTCCAATATGACTAACAATCAGACCAGAGCTCCACATTTTCAAAATGGGTTTTGTGCACAGAGAACAAAGCTGGAATCCAAGATTCAGATATAAAATTTCCATTTGTGTACCTTAGGGAGGGGAAAAGAAGCAGCAGCAAAAATTATTTGGCACCATTTAAAAGATGGTTATTGGAAATAAAGATCGCTGTCTTGGTCACATATCTCTAAACTTCTTGGAGTATTCCACACAAGTATCACTTGAAGGAAGATCTGTGTACATCTCAGAACCATCTGGGGATTTTATCTAGCCACTTAGGACAGGATGTGCCGGCCACACTGGGCAACATTCAAGAGATGATACTAACTTTGCTGGACTAAACAATTGCTTTGTTTCTGAAGGACACCGAGACATTCCATCTTGGTTGCAAAAGGCTAACGTTCTAAATACTTATAAAAATAAGGCCTACTTCTTAGTGAGGTGGAAAGTAGCATCTGGGTTGTAACACATGACTGAATACTGTACTTCACCACTAAGGGGTAGGAAATACACTGAATATAGGAAACTAGCCTGTCAGGTAGAAGGCTAGGCTATAACCTTTACCTTGGCTCTCTATATGCAAGGATTTGTATGGAGGAGCATTCAGTCACCGACTGCAGTCTGAAGTGGTATAGCTCAGACTCAAGTTGGCTACCACAGCGATAACAAGGTCTAATTTTTTTAAACTGTTTTTATTGAAGATTTTCTTGGGTAACAAAAGTACATATTAGCCTCGTTGATTGCAGTGGAATTGCTTTCAGGTGAAGACAGAACTGGACACTGTCAAGAATCATGGATCTTCCAGCATGAGCAGTGCTGTCATCTGTGGTAAATAAATATCCTGCCATTTTCTCCTGTGTCTGTTCATTGCTGTAGCTTGTATTCTTTTGAACTGCCTGGATATTATTGATGAAGAGGGTTAAAGGAATGTTTTAAATAATAAAAGATAAAAGAATCTTAATACCTGCAAGGTATTAAACGAATATGGCCTTAGATATATATTGGAAGTCGGCTTCACACATCTAGCTAAGTTTTTTCCCCCTCGTGCAGTGAGCCACAGTTAATTCCTGAATGAAAGACTTTAGGAAATGAATGGGATATGCATGGAGACAGCAAAGCTGGAATCTTTCTCCAAATGCACCTAGTTTTCTCTATGGAGTGGAGGAACAGCCAGTAAGTCAAAGTTTCATGTTGCCACTTCCTTGCATTTGTTTTCCTATTAAATATCCCATTGCGCCTTTACAGGAGAAGACCTGTACATATCCCGAAAGAAAGGAAATACATCACTCAGAAAGAAGATGTGGACTTACATAAAATGTGCATATGCTAATTTATATGTATAAATGCAAATTTAGAAATATTTTGTATAATTTATATGGAAATGCAAAACATCTCACCGTTGTGCGGAACATTGTAGCTAGGTAACCTGTCTCAATAGAGAAAGGCAGTGGCTTTCCAGGGTTTCAGATACTTTCTCCCAGACCTACCAGGAGATGCCAGGGGTTGCATGCAAAACACATGTTCTACCACTGAGCTATGGCCCTTCTCTAACTTTAAACCAGATTTGAACTTGACAACTTTTCAAACAGCAAATTCATTCAGAGGACTGCTCTCTGCAGAGTTGGGCACATGGTCACCCAAGAAGAACCTGGTAGGTAAAACAAAATAAAAAAATTCCTTCCAGTAGCACCTTAAAGACCAACTAAGTTAGTTCTAGGTATGAGCTTTCGTGTGCATGCACACTTCTTCAGATACACAGATACCCGTCTGTAACTGGGTATCTGGGTATCTGAAGGATTATCTGTGTATTCTTCAGATACCCATCTGTAACTGGGTATATCCGTGTATTCTTCAGATACCCATCTGTAACTGGTAGGTAAGTTTGCAAAAGCTGCTTGCAATTTTCAAAATGGCCACACTGTGTCCTCATCATGCTACCCTGAACTGTTAAATTCACCACTGAAATTGTTTCTAACCAATGTGTAGAGCTGGATGTGCGTAGATGGCAAATCTTGTTCCACATTATTATCAAGAAGTAATGGCTGCTATGAATTCTAATTATTAATCAGTTTATTGGTGTTGTGCTTTATTTATCATCCCAACAAATCCTCGACTGTGATATCATTTTTACAGATGTGAAAATGAAAGATTAGAAACTAAAAGCAGCCTGCATTCGCTCCATAAGATGCACACACATTTCCCCTTACTTTTTAGGAGGGAAAAAGTGAGTCTTATAGAGCAAAAAATACGGTATTTACCAACCCCCACCTAGAGATGCCAAGGACTGAACCTGAAACCTTTTGGACGCAAAACCTCGGACCATCCAAGTAGCCCTTCCCCGTTCTGGAATCTGCATTTGGAATTCTGATTTTAAGGCAATGCAATGCAAAACTGCTTGCATTTGCAATTTTATCAACTTTAAATAGTAAAAAAGAATTTCCAGTGACCAAGTAGTTATAAATCCATCTGTGGAGGGTTCCTTCTCCTGCATTTGTGGGCCTCAACATTTAGGATTATAAGGGCAGTGAATGTAGCACAGCACAGCTTGTGAAATTTTAAACTCAGGACGATCAGATTTCATGTATCAGCAATTTCTGGTGAACACCTCATAAAAAGAGAGTTTAAAATGTTTTCCATTGTCTTTATTGTGGATTTATTTTTTGCTGCCTCATGACCAAAAGGTAACAAAACAGATCTTCTGGCCACAATTTTTCAAGCCACAGGAGGAAAGGAAATCTAAACCACCAAGGTGCACATTTTCAGAAAATGTCTGAAAACAGACAGCTATAATGGATTTAGGATTTATTCTTACTATGTGTAAAAATAAAATATTATCATATATTCTTCTGTCACACCCAACTACTGCCTCCACTCAATGTATTATGTGTTAATGGTAGTCAGAACTTGGTTGTGGTTTAATGTTGAGTTCAATGATCTATGCAGGGATTTTGTTTTGTTTTTAATTGCATTTATAATATAACCTTTATGCTAAGCCAACCAAGGTGGTTTGTAGGTTTTTTAAAATTTAAACATGACGAAAGATAGAAAAACTGAGTTCTTTCATGCTTCTAGTGGCCCCCTTGAGAGGTAATGGCATCATCTCCCAGCTGTGGTTTAGACTTCTCCTCATCTGACCCTCTCAGGATGCAGCTTGTCCCTGGGAAACTTTGAATCAGATATTTTAAATATGGTTCCCACTCTGCAGTTTGAAATGCAGAAATAAAAATATATCTATCTATGTCAATACAATGGTGTTAATAATCCCTTTGGAGTGTAATGATATTATTATGAGACTGAGAAGGGGCAGACCCTCCAGCCCAATAACTTCTCCATTCAGGGAAGGGTTAGAATTTGAGCAAACTCATAATTTCATTAATTTAGAAAGTGCTGGAAATAATACTGGCTGGTTTCCTCATGAGCCCAGTCAGACAACGGCTCACTAGTGGTGGGTCTTGAAGAAACAAAAGGCTGATAATGTCCTGGTTCATTTGATAATGGCAAACCATGGCAAAACATCAGACTCTCTGCTCAGTAGCTTTTTGGAACAGGATTACCATTCACCTGATGTAAGCAACAGGGGGGGAATGCCTTTTGCAATGGGCTTGAGAATCACAGAATCATAGAACTGTAGAGCTGGAAGGGACCCACAGGAGATCTCTGGTCCAACCCCCTGCAATGCAGGAATCTTTTGTCCCATGAGGGGCTCAAACACATTACCCCAAGATTAAGAGTCTCACACTCTAACCACTGAGCTGTGCCACTTGTAAACAGAGGTTGCCAGGGTGACGGGAGAGGGATGCAGGAAGCAAAAGGGGGGGAGTTATTTTCTGAAAGTGCTGCTACGAAGGATGGTGCATGCTGATTGGCACAGGAAAGTTGCTTAGGATGCCTCTGAATCCAGTGCTGCACTACTGGGAAGGACAAGCCCCCCTTTAGATTTCATAAAACCCAGGTGTAAAAAGTAAAGTTACCCCTGACCATTAGGTCCAGTCGCGGACGACTCTGGGGTTGCGGCGCTCATCTTGCTTTATTGGTCAAGGGAGCCGGCGTACAGCTTCTGGGTCATGTGGCCAGCATGACTAAGCCGCTTCTGGCGAACCAGAGCAGCGCACGGAAACGCCATTTACCTTCCCACTAGAGCAGTACCTATTTATCTACTTGCACTTTGACATGCTTTTGAACTGCTAAGTTGGCAGGAGCAGGGACCGAACAATGGGAGCTCACCCCGTCACAGGGATTTGAACTGCCGATCTTCCGATCGGCAAGCCCTAGGCTCTGTGGTTTAGACCACAGCACCACCCTTGTCCTCAAAACCCAGGTGTAAATAAGTGCAAATAAACCTTATTTCATAAAGACACTAGTTTCCGCCATGCCTCGTATTTCCCAAGGAGACACAAACTCCAGTTAACTGCCAGGACCCCTGTAATCTTGCTACCACTTGAGAGAGATTGGAGCGGCCTATAACATATGGCATATGTTAAAGCAAAACTATCACCATAGGTTTAATTAAACTGGTGGCTCAGTTTGGGAACACAGGGAGAGGGAAGGCTTTGCAGCTATCCGAGATACCAGTAGATTTTTATTGCAAGTCCCTGTGTACGATTGGTACCCATCCAGCCTATGCTGGGAGCCTTTGGGAAAGGGCTGTAGCTCAGTGGTCGAGAATCAGCTTTGCATGCAAAAGGTCCCAGGTTCAATCCCTGGCATTTTTAGATAGAGCTAGGAAAGACGCCCTGCCTGACACCCTGGAGAGCTGCTGCCAGTCAGTGAAGACGATACTAAGTTAGATGGACCAATGGTCTGCATCCTATGTTCCAATTCAGCCATACGACCCGCTCAAAAGCAGCCTGCAGAACTGAAGCAATTTCAGCAGTCATCTGGCTCTTGCTGCATCATATGTGTGTTATATGAGAGCAGCTATGCTACTCATTTTGGGATCAAGAATCAGGGTTTGTGCAGCAACCTTTGCTGAACCTTTGCAGAGGCCCCTGCAAAGAATTTATGGCAAGCAGGGCAAAGCTAGTTGGTTTATCAACCCTTTCCGAAATAGAATTTCAACTAGCTGCAGTAGTGGTACAAGTGATGGTTTGCACAGATGAAGCTCAAGCTCACCCATGGAATCAGGCCCTAAGTGGTCCATGTACAAAGGAAGAAAATTAATAATGAACAATGTACCTTCTCTAATTCAGTTGTATTTCGCATCTGGAAGCCCAATTACTCTAAAACTGGCACGAGAAAGACTTGCACACACCTTTTCTCTATCAAGGTTCTGACCTCAACAGCTTCAACTAGCAAGCAAATATCTTTTAAGTTGCCTTTATTTCTGTTTCCTGGAGACCAGAAGCAAAAGCAACCTTGAACAGGCAAGCAAATAATGGTTTCCTGAAACTGTCGCCCACAGTAAATCAATACTTGTTGCAATGTCCAAAACAGTCAACAACCAACAGTTTCCCACCCAGAATATAACCCAGAATAATTTTAGAAATGACTCAAACAAAAGATGAAATTCTCAGATAATGTTCAGTTTTCTAGCAACTTCTGTTCATTGTAACTCCTAATGAGCAACTCTTTGACAGACACGGCTAATGATATTTCACCATTTGAGTTCTTATCCAAAACCCACTGCTTCATATTTTTCTACCTGTCTCATTTGGGATTTATGAAAATTCTTAGGAATTATTTGCTGAACACAAATATGTAAGTAATTTCAACTGGGGGAGTTCATTGTTAACTGAGTTTAGGCTTTCCTATTGCGTAAGTATGTTGTCCGAAATGATAGACCGGCGTTGAGAAATGAGCAGCATAATATGTACATCCCAGCCAAACAGACCACTGTAGGCCAAAGCATGCCCCACACAGCAGGATATGCTTAAACAAGGGCCTGTGTGAAATTTAAACCTTTTACATCTCTTCAAAAATGTTTAAAATGTTTTAAGAAAACTTTGCCTGTTCCCCATGGGAAGAATGATTTCAAAGCAACTTTTCATGTAGGAGTAGAACAGACTTAAGTTACACAGATTGTTAAAAGAATGGTTATTTATATTAACTTTTAGTCATCACTTCAATTCTTTTCAGGTTAATAATAATTGGAGGCTGTATTGCCATGTAAGTGACAAACTGTTAAAAGGGTTTTTGCTATGTATATGATACTCAGGGTGTTTTCAGGTGTCAGCTGCAATATCCTACCAATCTCAGCTTCTGTGAAGTTTCAGAGTCAGAGGTTATCCAGAAGATTTATTTTCCAATATAGACAGAAGGATGTTGCTGCAGTTCGTGACTGAGTGACACTGGCATACTAGCGCAGAGAGGTTTGGCTTCCTATCAAGTGTATGCATCTGTTTTGAAGCCTGTAGATGGAAGAGTTCATCACCCCTCAGCACTTGTCCCAGCACTTTGCATCAGTTGTTCATTTCTGTTAAAAACAAATTCCCAGAAGTTCAGCTTCTCTGGTAACAATAGCAGGGTTGTATTCTAGCCAGAAAGTAACAGTTCAGAAATGAAATTGAGAATAGTCTAGGAGGGTCTGGCACCAGGTTTAAATCTTATGCTGCAGATCCATAGGACTTTCATCACTGTCCTGTATAAAAAGCAGTAGCATCTGTCTCTTAATTTAACTCAGGGGAGGCCAAGAATCTATGAAGCAAGAAGGCTATAGACAGTGCTTTTTTTCTGGGAGGATGCAGGGGAACGCATACCCCTAAACATTTTGTGAATCTAAGTTTGGCCTCATTGAGGGGCAGTATTTCAATATGAGTAGGAAGATGAGAGTACCCCTAAACATTTTTTTTAGGAAAAAAAGCACTGGCCACAGAAATGCATTGTTAGGTAAGTAGTACTTAAGGCTCCTTCAGACATCTTTTTTTATTGCACATTCAAGATGAATTGTGCTCATGAAGATTACAGGGCAGTCACATGCAATCTTACTTTCAATACTCTTTGTGCCCGCAGATATTTTGAGCTGGTCACACTGCTTCATTTCTTATCAGTGAATATCCCATAACTCCCTGCTGAAATCCTGTAACTTTTCATACCACCAAAGTTCAGGGTTACCTTTGTCTTTTTGTGCAGTAATGTGGTATCATTGGGGAAGCATCACAGAACAAGCTAAAGCAGAATGAATCCACCTCTAATAAGCTATTATTGTGTCAATAGCATCTTTCAGAATCAGTGGCGTAGCGTGGGTTGTCAGCACCCGGGGCAAGGCAAGTAATTTGCACCCCCTAACCCATGGATTTACGCCCCCTAACCCGTGGATTTGTGCCCCCTAACCCTAACCCCCAGATGTTGCGCCTGGTGCGGCCGGCCCCCCCTGCACCCCCCACGCTACGCCACTGTTCAGAATATACCATCAATGAAACACTGTTTTGGAGGGCCCTTAGCACTTGAGCTCAAACTGGAATACAGAAGTGGGTTTTATATACAAGATGGCTGCTGTGTTTCCTTTTTACTGCTATGTCTTTGCATAAAGAACCTGATTTTCACTGTAATTTTGATCTCAAAATATGGTGACCCCATTATTTTTCATTCCTTTTCATCCAAAACATCTGGAATGGCATAAAATCTTTTCAAATGTTTGGTTCATATGTCTGAAACCTGTATTGTGGCTTTTAATTAGTTCATCAGCTGCCAACTACTGAGTTACTCATTTATTTAACCAGATGTTTCATATAATCTATTATTTAGTTGGCATTTAGAATATCCCAAGGGAAGTTTAGCCACCAGAATGCTTCGGATCCACATGGAAGAAGTTTAAAGTGAAGGAGGGGGGAAAGATCGAGACTTAAAAACAGCAGCAACATAACAGCATAGTAGCACCAATATGGGCCAGATATATGTTAATTGTTCCCACCTAAGTTACTTTTAAGATGGAATATATTTGATATCTTCTTATTTAATTAAATGTAATTAAACTTGATGCCAAACCTCAGCCTCATTTGAACAGTCCGTACTGCTATGTTATGAATATTGCTCAAATCCTTTTGTTCTAGCCCTTGGATAAAGCAATAAAATATTATGCTCAAAACTTTATACTTGGCCTCCCTGCCTGTTGAATAAGTGGCTTGTTTTAATGGAAAATTATGTTGATGATCTTCAATATATTTTCCAAGGTTCTATGTCTTTATTGCGTTGAGCACTCATCAAGGTACAATGCTCTTATTTGTCAAGATGCTGTCAGGGGCGGGGGGGCCACCAGGTGGCGCATTGGAAGATGGCCGACAATAACATCTCTCCGACCCAAACGAGGTAATTAAGAGGTTGCTATGGGAAGTATGCAGCCTTCCCACCCCCCACCCCCAAGGAGATGGCCATAATGCACCCCCGGATTCGAGAGAAGGGGGTGCCCCGGTCACTTGGCACCAGCCCTTGGTAAAGTCGGCTCTTCCCGGACGCTGTCTCCAATCTGCGCGTGCTGGTTTGCTTTAGCTCGAAAATACAATTTGCTTTAGCTCAAAAATACAGTGGTAGGCAGAGCCAAAGACAAAAATGTGTGATGCAATGAATGTAAACTGTACTTCTGTACAATTAGTTTCTGCATACCTCTCCCTCTCTCTCTTCCGTCCAAACACGCAAGAGGCATTATCAGAGTCCAAGGACACATTTAAGCCAAGCAAAACCATTCAGGATACAAAGCAGGGCCCAAGAAGTGTTCAGGTAGAGAGGCTTGAGGATCAATGAAACCACATTCAGCCCCCAGGCTGTGATTTTCCACCCTTGGAGTAGAAAGACCATTCAACCAACAACCTAGTGCAGTGGTACCTCGGGTTACAGACGCTTCAGGTTACAGACTCTGCTAACCCAGAAATAGTACCCCGGGTTAAGAACTTTGCTTCAGGATGAGAACAGAAATTGTGGTGCAGCGGCAGCAGGTGGCCCCATTAGCTTAAGTGCTACCTCAGGTTAAGAACAGTTTCAGGTTAAGAACGGACCTCCAGAATGAATTAAGTTCTTAACCCGAGGTACCACTGTAGTAGCAGTAGCAGTAGTATTTTATTTATACCCTGCCTTTTTGATGGGCAACTTCTCAAACTGAGTCACTTTTCTTGATTATTTATTGCAAACACTTTAATAATAAATAATAAAATGAATGAACGGATGAATAAGTAGTTTCTGTTTCCTATAATCAAGCTCGAAAGCCTCTCCTGCTCCTGGGTATCTTTGTTTGTGTGGGGGTTGGAAGTTTAATTCCAAGAAGCTCTGAGCCATGGCTGGTGTTGGGAACGATTAATTCTTGCAGAGTTGTAGAGTAAACATGTGCATAGTACCATTAACACACTTCCTCTAGCTTTAAGAGCTGGGAGGGAACTCTTGGAAAGCCACCATATTTTTCTCCAAACAAGCACTGAAGCAATTCTGAATCAAACTGCGAGGAGTTTATATAGTGTCACAGCGAACAATTAATGATCATTCCACACTTTCCCCATCACTCTCTTTACTGCGAAAAAAAACAAATTCCTTCCAGTAGCACCTTAAAGACCAACTAAGTCAGTTCTTGGTATGAGCTTTCGTGTGCATGCACACTTCTTCAGATACCATAATTTTTTACTGCGAAAATTATGGAATGGGGAGGGCTTGGAAGCAGATTGGTTGTGCAGGTGCACCCAATCTACTTAACAGCATAATCTGAATTTGTTGGGATGTTATTGAATCCCACCCACAAAAGAGTGATGGTCTGGAAGTGCCAAAAAATGAATGAAAGGGGAAGAAAGCATGGTCAAACCTGGAGCCAGGTTTGACTGGTATTTATGATGATAAGATGGTAACAAGATCAAGATGTCACATTATCCACATTGGAACAAACTAATCTCATGCATGTCTTTGGGGTGTTCCTGGGTGTAAATCATCTTAAAACTAAATTTTCTAGCATAACTAGGCTGTGGGACATGAAATAGAAGCTTTGCAAAGGAGGCACTCAATGTATAGAGTGATTCAGTAGCATCCCATGGCTGTTAGACCAGATCTTTGCCTCAGGACAGTCTTTCCCTCTCAGATGCAACCTATAGATCACCAGATAAGCAGACAGTCACCTCATTATGGACTTTCATGTGCTTGGTCACAAGTACGCTTTGGATTTTTCCTACTGAGAATTCTGTGAGTATGAAATCCAATCTGCATTTCAAAAAGCTGCAAGTGGTGCTTCATTATGTCTCTTCATAAGGAAATCATGGATAAAACATTCTTGATTTTTAAAATACACAGAGCAAAGAGATTTGAGAAGTGGGTGCAGTAACATCCGGGCTTAGGAACCTCCCGGTGAAGGTATGTGTTCTTTGCAGGAGGCATTGCTTTAAAAAAAAAATACCAAAGAAAAGTCAGGCTCTACATTGATTTTATTTTTAAAAAATAACAGAACAGAGTAGGGAAGGCAGAAGCAAGGCAGAGAGAGTTCAGGGCTGGCAAATGGCGCAGTGCTGATATAGGTGCGGTCAGTTTGATTCTGAAACACATTATTTGCTTGAATGACAAGACCATGAGTTGAACTCCTGAGGCATGGGGGTTGCATGAGGCATTACTGAGCCATTGATAATTCTCAAGGAAACAAGTACGGGAATCAGTGCAAGTCAGCTTAATAGAACTAATCGTATTCCTCTGGACACTTCTGTAGTACAAATATCGAACGACAAGGCCATAACAATTGAAAATCCCACACAGACTATAAAAATGTCATGTATTGCTTACAGAGATGACTCGCTGTGAGCCAAAAAAATAAATAAACCCTGATCCAGGGATTCAACAGCAGACAGCCTGATCCACAGTCCAGATAAGTCAGAATATTTTCCTAATTTGTTTATTTTTTAAGGTGATTCAATAAGAAGTGAAAGAAAAAGAAAATTGGGGTGCACATTATTATTATTATTATTATTATTATTATTATTATTATTATTATTACAGATTACCCCTGAGAAAACGCAGTACTTGAGGTGGTGGTGGTGAAGACTTGCTACCTCCGTTTTGAAAGATCCAGGTTTGCTCTGCTGAGTCATGTTTTTGTTTTTTAAGATGGGCAAAAATGTTGACATGTTCATATAAACTAGAGATCCATTATGACTTATTCCTGGAACAGTTTCTTAGAAGCCTTGTTCTATGGGAGCAAATGTTTCATAACCAAAGGGGCAAAGCTGAAATTTCATCCCCAAGAAGTTCCTCCAACTTCCTGCCCAAAACAAACAATAAAATAACTCTCGCTGTATGTCTCTGTGTGTGAACCCACTGCAGATGGGCACAGATGATGCAAACACAGCTGTGACTATGTGACAAGAATTAAATCCTTTTCTGATATGTTGCGTTTGGACCAAGAACCTAAGCCCTCAAGTATGCTAACAGTAGATGTGTATTATTAGGCACATATCCATGGGCCTCACACACATGATCACATAATCAGTCTTTTATCTCCCTCAGAGACCATTATTATTACGCCAACAGGTGCCAGAAAGGTGGCACAACCTTATCTGCTTCCTTCCTCTGTCCTTTTTCAAAGGGAGGGGAAAACCCAAAACACAGGTTTCCTCTAACAGAACATTTTATTTCTAGTGCTTAAAAACAGAAGCCAGAAAGGTTTTCTCTGCCATACCTCCTCCTGGTTAACAACTTTACATAACAGCCAAAGTATTAATCATAGCAACCTCACAGCAACAAGGTCATTTCGGTCTTTTAGGTTTACAAAGCTCTATATTGCTTGTGTCAAGGCTCTCTGAAGAACCAGATCTCCCTCCGTGAGCCTACCAGGCTTTGAGATCTTCTCTTGGTCCCATGGCCATTGCAGGCACATTTTGTGTGGACACGAGAGAGGGCGTTGTCAGTAGTTTCTCCCAGATTGGGGAACTCTCTTCCATTATGGGCTAGGCTGGCTCTTTCTTTGCTTGGCTTTCATCAGTAGGCAGATATTTTTTGGTCCAGCAGACCTTTGGCCACCAACTGGCTGTTCTGCAGAGTCTGCTGAGGGCATGTGTTGAACTGAGGGGAGAGAGACTTAAGGCTCCCTGGGCCTATATATAATTATAAATTGTGTGTCCTTGTTTCTCAGTTTGATTCTTTTACATAGTTTCATATGTTTGTGATTTGCTGTTATTTTTATAGATTATAAATTGGTAATTCTTTATTGTAAAGTATAAACTGTTTAATTATTATTTGCTGATGTTTAATTTTACTGTTCCCTATTGGATTCTATTGGATTTTTGAATATTGCTTTATTTGATGTAAGTTGTTTATTTTAAAGTTATTGTGACTTTTTATACTGGATCAGATTGTTACTATTCATGTTTGATGCTGTATTATTTTTATGTGTGTTGGAAGCAGCACAGTTTGTGTGTGCATGCTTTAAAATGGTTAAAATATTTTCAGTGCTGTTTTCAATAGAGTTACTTCTTTAATTGATTTTTAAAATATTTATATGTATTGTGTGTGTTTTAGTTGTATCTGATTTAATTTATGCTGTAAGCTGCTTTGGGTCCTGCAGTGGGAGAAAAGCAAAACATAAAACGAATGAATAAATGAATGAATATTTTCTTTCTATTGATATCTTGAAAAATAGCAGTGCCTCTATGAGCACCACCTCTAATAGCAGTGAAGATGATGACAATTTGGGCATGTCTCCCATCACTAGTTACTCCGCAGTTTGTGAAGGGTTACTGGGAATTGTAACTGTGGCGGGGAAATTACAGTGCTCAGGATTCTTTGAGGGAAAGAGTGTGCCTCAAATGTGCTTTAAAGACACAGTGTATACACAGCCATTGTGTCTGTAGGTTCTAGCCTACCTTTCTCCATGACATGGTATTTTCTATGTGCAGGGACTATTATGCATGGAAGAGCATCTGATCATGTGAGTCCCCACCTGCGGCCTGAAAATGGCACAGACCACCAGGTGCAGGCCTGCTTTCTCTTCTGTTTTTGAGAACTAGGTCAGTTTGAACTGCAGCATCTGCTCATTCTGCATGAACTTTTCACTGGCACACTGCGATCAAACAATAAAAAGCTGGAAAAAGAGACAGGGGCTGCGAGCCCACTTACGTATTGACTTCTCTGAGATCATTTACATTAAGCAAAAAGCTTTGGCGTAGATGCCAGTCCCATATAAAATGTTTTTATTCCTGCATGTGGTCCCCCCCCCCCCATCCCTTAGATGGTCGTAATGAAAAATTAAACAGAAACCAATACAATAATTGCAACACATGGCACAGTTTTAATAAGACCGTCTTTTGCTAATAAATAATACAAGCTGTTATTCATGAGGCTCAGATATCAAGCACTTCTTTTTAAAAAAAGACAATCCACAGAGCCAGCAATGTTTCTTAGCTGCATTTAATTTCATTTTGTTTGACAAACAAGTCCAGCTGTTTAATGTCTTACGAAGAAAAAGAGAGAGATGAAATAAATTGTTTGAAGCAAAACATCTAATTCAATTTGCTCCCATATGTGAAATATGAATAAGGACATGATGGGATTTTGTAGCTCATGATCTCTCAAACTGTCAACTTCCACTGTCATGTCTTAGAATGAGTGTGGAAGTTGCCCATCTGCCTTGAGGCCAAAGCCATTCTGCAACAACTCAACTTAATCTGCCACCACCACCCAGTTTACCTATCTCTTAAAGGAGAGCTGTAGGTTACGTTTCTACCCAGGAGGGGACAACTAACAACTAGTATCTTCCACTAATGGCTTGACATGATAGCACAGGAGTGCAAAACCTGTAGCAATCCAAGTGTTTTTGGATTCCACTTCTAATCAGCTCCAGATAATGGCTGGGTATGATTGGAGCTGGAGGCCAACAATATCTGGAGAACTTCAGGTTTCCAATCCCTGTGATACCAGATAGAATTTGCCTTAGACCAGGGGTGCAAAACCTGAAGTTCTCCAGATGTTGCTGGACTATAACTCCCACCATTCCTGAATATTGGCAATACTGGTTGATGACTATGGGAATTGGAGTCCTAAGGACATCTGCCTAGATAGGAGATAGGAGACGAGGAGTACAAGCAGTCTTTGGATCACTGAGGAAGACTCACATGGCCCTCAGAAAAACTCAGATGATCTGTCTCCTTATGTGCAAAGGATAAAGGATGGGAATTAACAGCAGGATAACTGAAGGAGAAGGTTTATGCCCCTCACTATTTTATGTATCACATAAAGCTATGCTGTCGCTCAATGCTTTGTGCGTGCCCTTGAAATATTATTTCGTGTTATATATCACTTAAAAGTTAATAATGACTAGTGTCAGTGCAGAGTGGCAAAGAGAGAAGTTAGCACAGTGGAAAAGAAAAGAAAGAAGCAGTGCAACCCACTGCCTGACCTCAGGGAGTAGCACCGTCCCATTTTGCCTCAAACAATGAAATGTGATGAGCCATCCTTGTTTACCATGGTTTGCTGTCTCACCCAAACCAGCAAACCTCCTCAGCAATACTGTGAATACAAGTTTGATGGTTTGTAATATTTAAAATTCCAGTGTTGCAGAACCCGAAGACATTTGTAAGTTTAAATACGAACCCTAAATCATGTTAAGTTATGAATTATTTTATTTTTACAGTGATCAGTGGTACATTATTCCTCTGTCAAACATGTCTTTTCAACGGTACCGACTCAAATAGCTGGACAGACAAGATAATGTCTAAGTGATTAACTAAAGCATAGGGAAGTGATTGTTGTAGTGAAAGAACTGTCTGGGAATGCACACCACATGCACATAGACCTGAGAGCCCTGTACAGCTGCAGGCTGTGTCATATGGTCTAGCAATGAATAGACATGGTATGAAGACATATTATAAAAGTCTGTAACAAGACTTTTGTTGTGTATTGATAGTTTTGAAGTGTGAGGTGCATTTTGCAGAAAGTCAGGCAACGTCATCAGAGAGGATGCAATAAAGAGAAGGAATGTGAATCCCAAACTGTGATGTCTTTGCATTAAAAAAAATATATTTCCAAAAAGCCTATTTCACGATCCCAAGAACAAATTCACTTCTTCTTCTTTTTTTGGATTCTCTTGCTTTTCCCACTGTTAAATGTCATAACATAAGAATAGCCCTCCTGAATAAGACCAAAGGTGCATCTAGTCAAACAGTGGCCAACCAGATGCCTTTGAGAAGCCCAAAAACAGAAAATGCCCACTTGTGATTCCCAGTAACTGGTATTCAGAGGCCTACTGCCTCTAACAGTGGATACAGACACAGATATTTTCAACTCCATCTCTTGGAGATGCAAGATCTGCAGAGCAAAAATAGAGCTCCCTCAACCCACAAGGACACACTATTGACTGCAGTGTACCTAAGGAGCTCAGCTTCATGGGAAGGGTGTGGGATGTGAAACACAAGAGCAGTCAAGTACAACATCCCTAGAGTGGACATAAAAGGGGATGTCTGGACCAGCCAGTTGGAACTTCCTGTTTCTCCTAGGCTGGGACAGACTTCCTTGCATGTGACTAGAGGTGGGCGTGACCTCACCTGCCCAGGTAACAAAAGAGCAGGACTGGTTAGCCATCTCTCTCTCTCTGACCACATTTGTCAAAGAAGCAACATCTGCTTAGCCAAAGATGCTCTATTGGCCAAAGGGACTGTCTCTTTATGGGATAGATTCCAGGTGTATATTACTTTTGTAATTTAAGTCTGCCTTCTAGGATCCGATTGTGAACAGAATGTGTGAGTAAACTCTTTTTATACTTTGATAGAAGACTGTGTCGTGTCTATTGTTTTATGTTTACAACGAAACTTATTATAGAGGCTTTAGCAAGCCTGAGCAAACACATCCGCCTTGCAAGTTTAAAAAGGGGAATGTTACTCTGCTAAATTGTAGAACTTGTTAACACAAGTTGGAAAGGATATAATCAAACAATATATCCTCTCCTGCATCCCTGAACATTCCCACAAGGGGCAGCTGAACTGCTCTTCCGTGAAGTGAATTAGGAAACTCATATGCACACACTTAGGAGTTATCAGGATGGAAGTCCCCCAAAAAGGTGATTAAGCTGTTTATGTATGTAGCATCTGAAGCTAGGATTCTCCATGCACAAAAATGGAAGGAAGAAGTTCCCAATAAAGAAAAATGGATAATTAAGGTGATAGTCTACACAGAACTGAGAAAGTTAACAGCCAAAATAAGAGAACCTAATGATTGATGTTTTGTGGAAGAATGGAAGCCTTTTTCAGATTACTTAAAGAAATATTATAATATGATGAACTCGTGAGCAGGATTTGAACTATGAGTAGCAGAAGAAATTAGAAATTATAGTAATGTTATTATGGTATAAGAGATAGAAGACAGGATGCAGCAGAGGGAGAGAAATAAAAACACCATGGAAAATGGGGTGGGAAGTTGACAAAAGAAAAGAAAAAATTACTATGCATTGAAGTTTGTATGGTAAACTTTGGAAAACTTAAAATATATATATAATAAGAAAGGAAGATCATATGCACAAAAGCTCTGAATGCAGTTCACATAAAAAGCACACCAGGCTACGGTCAAAAAGTGCTCACAAATCAGTCATCTTGGTTAAGAGCACAATGTGAAGTATTTAAAAAGTCAGTGGAACACTGAAGATGAAATGCTGACTCTGAAAAAATAATGGCAACATTTCTTTTGGCTACAACTGAATCCATATTTTTTATTCTGGTAAAGTTGAAACTATGGCTGTATTATAGGCCAAAATTCTCATAAGAACTCAATGCTTCATCCAGCAACTGGAAAGAATGTTGTAACTGATAAGTATCAAGACAAAGGTTCCAGTATTTATGTGCAGTCTGTGGTGTCCCCCTCTTTTTAGCCTCAAAGCCGCTAATGAAACATGATCTTTTAAACAAATAAAGAAAATCATTTTCGCAACCAGATTATATACTAGGAATTAAGATGCTATCCAAAACATCAAACAGCAATTACACTCTTTGCTTATATTAAAGAGGCATTTACAACCAACCATGTTCTGTTTGCATACGTTCCACAGTTATATAAATTATTTTACATTGTTAGTAGAGCAAATACTTTCAGTGCTGAAGGTTATAGGATCTTGGCTGAAAAGATCTTAGAAAGATCCTTGCCTGAAATCTTGGTGAGCCTACCTGAGCTGCCACCAGTTCTCTGAAGAGACTGTACTGGGCAAGATGGGACCATGAGCCAACTCAGTATGTCAGGGGTTGCAAAGGTGGGGTCCACAGGAACACATGTGCCCAGAGAGGCCTTCCCTGGTACCCATGGGGGTCCCCTCCCTTCACTGAGATCAGGCCTGGAGGAAAGATTCCATCATAGATATGGGTTGCAATGTGTTCTCGGTTGCAGGGTGTGTATGGTGTCTACAACATTTTCTCAGGTTTGCAACTTGCGCTCTGTGGTTGGTTGGGTGTACACACAGAAAGAGTAAATTTTGAATGACAATAATGTGATAACAATAGCAACATCTTCCCCCCAGTTTTGTCATTTTGTGACTCTCCCGCCGTGGCAACATACTTCTGGTTTTCAGCCCTGAAACAGATACAGTGGTACCTCAGGTTAAGAACTTAATTCGTTCTGGAGGTCCATTCTTAACCTGAAACTGTTCTTAACCTGAGGTACCACTTTAGCTAATGGGCCTCCCGCTGCCACTGCACGATTTCTGTTCTCATCCTGAGGTAAAGTTCTTAACCTGAGCTACTATTTCTGGGTTAGCCGAGTCTGTAACCTGAAGTGTCTGTAACCCGAGGTACCACTGTATATTTCTATTCCACTTTTCAGCAGCACAGCACATAGGGGCAGGGCACACTGCAGGGCCACCAGAGTCTGCCTGCCTCCTCCCACTCAGCCGCCCTACAGCTGGGGGGGAGGCAGTGGGCAGACCATTTGGGCAGTGTGGAGCCAGTGTGTGCCCAAGCCACAGTGTCTCTCCCAGGAGTGGTGCTGCCCGGCATTTTGTCATCCCCCCCAGAGGTGACACCCGGGGTGGCCCACACCCACCACACCCACCCCCTTCCTCCACCCCTGGCTGGTGGCAGTCAGACACAACATTGTGTGTCACAATCATTTCTCCGTTTGGTGAAAGTACTCCACAGAGTCAGAATCGGCAGAAAAGGCCACATGAGGCAGTCCAGGAACTCTGATAATCAAATAATGTTTGATTACACCCTTCTCTGAAACTCCTGGTTTTCTTCTCCTTCTTAAAGAAAACTCTATCACTGATTCTTCCCAGTTATAATGATAAACATTAAAACGAACATTTTGTTCTGGGGAGAGAGAGAGAGAGAGAGAGAGAGAAGCTTGTATGGGTTACTAAAGTTGCTGGAGACTTCTGTTTGTCATTAGAATTTGAAAGTGGGACCGTTACTTTTGGCATGGGAGAAGTCCATCACGGAGCGACTTTCTGTTTAGTATTGAAAATCCAGGAATTTAATTCAGCCTTGGCACCAATGAGGAACTTTCTTTCTTTCTTTCTTTTGTCTTGTAGCTGCATGGCAAGCCATTATTCAGGGAGATGGAACACCATGGCTGGGAGAGCAAAGGAGTAAACTTCCCCTCCACATGTACTACCATCTCAGTAATAATTGCCCCCTGAAGCTATAATTAATTTAAGAGAAACAAGGTATGTGGCTGCATGCTATGTGCTAAGCATAAGGTTTAGTTTGACCCTAAGTAGCAACAGCTGTGAAGATGATGAACAGCAGCTGCTACCGCCTGCTTTTCTCATCAGCTTTCTCCCTAGCAAGCAAGGAGCCAGCTGTAGTGGTCATGATGGAGAATGAGGGAGGAGGGTCTTAGGCCCTTGCCTCCAGGGGCCCCTGTATGACCCTGGTGCAAGGGGTATGCCTCCATCCATCCATCCATCCATCCATCCATCCATCCATCCATACATGTAATTTATTTGCAGGGCTGCAAAGTCTATTTCATGATACCCCAGTGGCATATAAATCAGAGAAGCAGCAGAGTGGATGGTGCTGATCAGCCCAGTGCTGAGGAGTGAAGCACTTGGGGAAGTGGTTGCAGCCACCATCTTTATTTTCCTGCCTTTCTTCCATCCCCACCCAAGATGGTGTCCATGTGTTTCTCAGTCATCCATCCAGGTACTGGCCAGACCTTCTTAATTTCAGCCTCATGTGCCTTCAGGCCATAGACTGGACCTGTGGTTCTCAAAGGGTATGTTGTGCTACACTGGTGTGGCAGGAGAGGATGGCAAATGTGGCAAGAGGATTCAAGATCAATCAAAGAAACATTTAAACATATCAGTGTAGTATAGTATCAAAACAATTCTTTTAATTTGCAGAATATGGGTAGATACCTTCTCAAAATGAGAGAAAGAGCAACAAGGGATACTGAGTGCAATTCTAGGTGTGATCCAAAATCACCATTCAAACAGAGTGCTGGAGAAGACTCGTTTATCATTATTTTTTGGGAATGATTCATTGTCTTATGTGGCTGCATTGTCTTATGCTCTCTGGATGTGCCACAATTATATAAAAAAGTCGTGTTCTATGTTATAACTCAAACATTTCTAGGAGCTGTTTTCCAATGTATTTCTTATCAATAAAAAAAATGGTGCAGCATGAACAAATTTTTATTCTGAAAGTGTGGCCCAAGAAAAAAGTATGAGAACCACTGGCCTAGACAATACCCAGACATGTGTTTTTAAAAAGGGAGACAGTGGTTTCAGTCATGGTGAACTCTCCTGAGTGTATGGGCCCCATTATCTGCCAAATTATATCAAGTGAAGATGCTGGATTTGGGGCAACACACTGAGAGTATCTTGCCTAGAAGCCCTCCAAAACTTGGAGTCAGCACTGAATTCAGAATTAGCTGGAAAACTCAGCATGCTTTAAGACCCAATGTGCCCCTAGATAAAAGTTATTTTTGTTTTTTTTAAAAAGGTTACTAGATTCTGAAAGTCCTCTTTCTTTTCTGCTACCTGTCTCACTCGATATGCATACCACTTTGCTTCCTTTTCTCTCTAAGAGCTCATATTAGAGCTGGAACATGAATGGTCAAAGATAGAGATCTGAGGTAGTTTACTTTTCCCCTAAAAACCCCCCATCTGTTTTATACTCAACAATCCCAGCTTTCTCTTTAAAAGTCCTTTTGGAGCAAGGCAACTAAAAAGCCATCTGTGGTGTGCTTGAAACCTTATGCCAGAAACCACTAATTCACTTCAGCTTGTGCACAATGTTTGACAGCTGGGAGAAAGGGATCACATGGCTCTCTCTTACTGGTCCCCCAGTTCCCTACTAAAAAGACACATCCAAAGACTTCTTTAACTCTTGGGCACTGTCTGCTGAGCTTACTGATAGGATTGCCAACTTTTAAACTGACCCCTGTAGCTTTCCACTTGGTCTGAAGCAATTGGTACATGTTATAGTAGATGTTGCTTCAAATGTCCATACAATGTACACATTTTTGTTCACTGTTGCATGAAGTGAGTGATTCTCACTGTTCAGTGTGTATATGGAGGCATTTTATTTATTTGTGCATTGGATCCCACTAATTATGTTTGCTGATGTAATCAATTTCCAGATGGTATTCCAGTTGGCATCACAGCAGGAATGAATTGGAAGTAAGCATTCACAAAACCACAGAATATTACGATGAACCTGTGTTGGAAAGGCAAATCACACTACTCCACATTGCTATCACTGTGGTTTCAAAGACAAAGATTCCCATCTATGCAAAAGTTCACACAGCACATACAATGGAAACGTGTTCAAATGTATTCAAGTTCCCCTGAACATATACACTTTGAATATGAATGTATGTGTGTCCACTCATCATGTCCACTTGTACATGAATACAAAAAACCTGAATGCATTTACAATGTTATGCTTGTACAGGACTAATGTGACTCAATGCCATTGACTAATTTTATCCTCTATTAATTTTCTAACCATTTTTTAAAGCCATTTAAGCTAGGGGTCATCATCGCATCTTATGGTTTCTATTCCTGGATAATTCCCAGAGTTCTTGTAAGAAAGGGTAGCCTTAAGACATGTCTTGTTTTGGATACAAAAGTCAGTAAATGCCCTACAGTGCAGCGGTCTAAATGTATGGGTATTTCTGAGCTAAATTTAATTTTCTGTTATTCCAGGAGGATGGGGAAATGATGGGAAAGGGCTTATTTCTTTGGTTGAGTCCTTAGAGACCAAATCTCACCATCCTCACAAAATGTTGTATGTGCTTCTCCCATATGTAATTGAGCTTAAGTTGGTTTCTAAAAATACTGCAAGTTATACAGCATATGACTAGTCAATGCCCCTTGGCTTTCCTACTCATGTGGAAACTTCAAAGATTTTCTTTAACAATGGTGTTTGAATATGGAATTCATATGACTGTGCGTAATAAACAAGGCATTTTCATTTTCGAGTTGACTTGAACTGTGTGCTGTCCATCTGTACATTAGCTAATTGAGTGAAATTACAGATGGGACATGATAAAATGCTAGGAAAGATATTTTCCATGCATATCTATGAAACAGTATTGTTATTTGTTATAGTCATAAGCCATTTTGTGTTGCTCACAGAAGACTGTCAAAAGAAGTATAACGAACAAAGTGAACCAGGCACAGCAAGTTATTTATGCCCATCATAATATTAATTCTTTATTGTGCAAATATCAGGATCAGCAACATGTTTAGATGCAACAACCCCTCATGAAAACTCATTCTCTTCTCATCTGATCCAAATCTATTCTGGGGGTGTAAAAGTTAATGTCGGGGGTATAAGCAAGGGGTTTATTGTCTGTCTGTCTGTCTGTCTGTCTGTCTGTCTTTTGGTTGGTGTGCAAGTTGCTTTGGGTTGCCCTGGACAAGATAAAGCAACTAACAAGTTTAAAGAAATAAAGAAGCAAGCAAGGGAAAATGGACTGTCTTGGGCACCAGCTCCCTTGGCTCTCACCCAGCCTTCCCTAGGAACTTCAGTTAGAGGTCTTGAGTATGAGGGTTATCAATTAGAGGAACTGAGATAGGTGGTTTTTATGTTTTGGAATCTAAATTTATAAAAGCTTGGGTGGGGTCATTAGGGGTTAGTGCAGGGATTGTCAACATGGTGCCTGTGAGTGTGCATGTGTCTGCAGAGGCCTTTCCTGTGGTGCCCACAGGGTCCTCTCCTCACTGAAATTAGACTTGACATAAACATATTATAACCTATATCATGAGGGCGGTGTCTGTGTGTGCATGTGTTTTTCTGTGTGTGTGCACACGCTGTGTCCACAAGATCAAAAAAGATTGTCAACCCCTGATCTGATAACAACATCCTTGGAGCTATTTTTGTGTGTGAAGGCTGCCTTTGGCACTACACACTTGTCTGGGAAACAGATTTTTTTGTTTTGGTGTTCTGTTTTCTAGAGCCAGCCAGGAAAGGAGTTGCCATGAGGGTGCCGTATCTTGACTCCGGATGCGGGATCCTGATGAGAGGAGGGTCTCTTCATGCTGTGGGAGGAAGGTCTGCCTGAAGTGTCTTGTGGCCATCTTGGCTTTTGCTTTGAGGCTAGAGTTGGATCCCATTGACAGAGGGAAGGTCCTATGTCAGGCATAGGTAAACTCAGCCCTCCAAATGTTTTCGGACTACAACTCCCATCATCCCTAGCTAACAGAACCAGTGGTCAGGGATGATGGGAGTTGCAGTCCCAAAACATCTGGAGGGCTGGGTTTGCCTATGCCTGCCCTATGTGGACAAAAGTTTGCTATCTTGACTGGGTTTTATATAGCAAGGTCAATTTCAAAAAGCTGAAGGAGCTACTAGGTGTGATCCCATGGTCAGAAATACTCAAAGAGAAGGGAGTTTCTAAAAGGAGAAATATTTAAGGCCCAAATGCAGACAATACCAACAAGAAAGAAAAATGGGACTGTTGTTTGCTAAGGGAGCTGAGGGTTGTCGGCAGGGCTTTTTCAGCCTGAAATCACTGGAACTCAGTTCCAGCACTTATCAGGTGGGTACGACCACATTTGGAATACTGTGTACAATTTTAGTCCCCTCACCTCAAAAATGATATTGTAGTGTTGGTAAAGGGTTCAGAAAAGAGCAACCAAAACAATCAAGAAGATGATTTCAGGGGGTTTTATAGTTTTCACCTGGGATAGGGAAACATTTTGGCTCCATGGGGTTATCCTTATCAGGAACAGCGTCATGGGCCAAATTTTTCAGGGGGATGAAACCATGCATATTGCAGACTATACTCCCCATAAGACTGTCTCTGTGCAGATAAAACTCTTTTGAAAGGCAACAAGGACAGACTGGATAAAAATATCAAACAGAAAAAAGTAAACATGATACAGGTGAGTGAAGGTTATACAAAATTGCCAACTTAGAGCAACTCTTCTTAGCAACAGTCACATTGTTGGACAAGGAACCCTATGAAGCATACATAAGTATAAAAGTGGCAACCTGAGAAGGAGCTTGTAATTTAAGACAGACCCAGATGCACAAGTCAACTATATGCCATCACAAATATTCTGGGACATGCATGCAAAAGAGACAGAGATGGAAACAAAAGAATTCCCAGCACTAACTGGATATGGAGGACAGCCATTCAAAGTAGTTAGGAGATACACATTAGATTGTGAACACCACAGCAATTTGCATGTGTTGGGCATCCACCTTTTGGCAGGAACAGGACCATATTTGGCATTTAATGTTTGTTTTGAAATGTTAAAATTTTGCTGTCCGGGGGTCGTGTTTTAAACAAACTGTAGTCATCATACTTGAATTTGTATGTTTATTCTTTGTGAGCTGCCTTGGGGTACCTTTTTTGGCTGAAAGATGGCATATTAATAAGCAGTAGCTGAACAATCAGAGTGGCTGGGGAAATCCAGCCAGATGGGCAGGGTATAAATAGTAAATTAGTAGTAGTAGTAGTAGTTGTAACAACTACAACTTAATGAGGAAAGCAGGCTCCTAGCCACATTTAACTCACCATTTGAAAGATGGCTATTCAACTAGTGTTCTGGCATGTTCCAGAAGAATGCACATGAGGTTCTTGAAGGACTGCAAGAGTGTAAAGTCATGGCATGCTAATGGGTAGGGCCATACACAAAGAGCATGGTGACAATCTCATGGCATTACTGGAAAGATGCAGAGAGAGAAACTAAAGCTCAACCCACATAAGATGCAATCTGGAGTGGACACATGCCAAGGGTGGCTTAAAACCAGATTCAGAAAAGTTCAGCAGTGCAGTGGTTGGAAAGTCCTTGTAATAAGAGTTTGAACCAGGGGCGGGCATGTTTACTTGGCAGAATTATCACTGGACCAGCACAAGAGAGATCTGATTAAAAATAAAGCAATATAGACATGGGCTGCCACCTTTAAGACTGCATGCCAGCAGGTGAGGAAACTCATCACAAATGCGTCAGTACTTTGATGCAAGGAAAAAGGTCACAGTACAAGTAGATGCATCTCAGCATGAGGTAGGAGCAGTCCTACAACAGGAAGGAAAGCCAGTGGCATACATATCACACTTAATGACACCCACACAGAACTATGCCCAAATAGAAAATGAATTCCACCATAGTTGTGGAATGCAAAAATTCCACCAATACATTACATCAGACCAGTAACCATAGGAACTGACCACAAAGGTGGAGAGTATCATGAGAAAGTCATTAGCACAAACTTCAGTCAGGCTACCAAAAATGATCTTTAAGTTGTTAAAATATTGTCCAATATTAATTTTGAACAAGGCAAGGAAGTACCAGTAGATTACACTTTATCTAGCTAGGATAACATCCTTCAACTCCAATTAAACGGAGGAAACAGATCTCAGATAACTAGTGCACATGGTGCTCAAGAATCTTCCAGCTACTGACAACATTGTAGAGGAAAACAGAGAGGAAATTAAAAGGGCTGGAAGCATGCAGAAACTCATAAACTTCATAAAAGGAGGCTGACCAGACCAGAGAAGAAAACAAAGGTCCCTAAGGAAATAACAGAATAGTGGACTATAGAAGAAGACCTAACTATTGAAAATGGGCTGACATTTAAAGGAGAAAGACTAACAATTCTACACAAATGGCACATGTTATAGAAAATCTACATGGGGCTTTTCATTGAATCTTAGAGCTGGAAGGGTCATCTAGTCCAACCCCCTGAAATGCAGGAATCTCAGCTAAAGCATCCATGACAGATGGCCATCCAACCTCTGCTCAAAAACCTCCAGGAAGGAGAGTCCACTACTTCTCATGGGAGTCTGTTCCACTGCTGAACAGCTCTTACTGTCAAAAAGTTTTTCCAAATGCTTAGTCGGAATCTCCTTTCTTGTAACTTGAAGCCATTGCCTTGAGTCCTACCCTCCAGAGCAGGAGAAAACAAGCATGCTCCCTCCTCCATGTGACAGCCCTTAAGATATTTGAAGATGGCTATCATAGCTCCTTTCAGTCTCCTCTTTTCCAGGCTAAACATACCCAGCTCCTTCAAGTGCTGCTTGTAAGGCTTAGTTTCCAGACCCTTTATCATCTTGGTTGCCCTCCTCTGCACATGTTCCAGCTTGTCAACATCCTTCTTAAATTGTGGTGCCTGGAATTGGACACAGTATTCCAAGTGTGGCCTAAGACAGAATGGAGTGGTACTATTACTTCCTTGATCTGGACACTATACTTCTGTTGATGCAGCCTAGAATAGCATTACCTTTTTTGCTGCTGCATCACACTGTTGACTCATGTTAAGCCTGTGGCCCACCAAGACCCCTAGATCCTTTTCACATGTACTGCTAATAAGCCAGAAGTCCCCCATCCTATATTTGTGCATCTGTTTCTTCCTGCCTAAGTACAGAACCTTACATTTGTCCCAATGGAAAATCCTTTTTTTAGCTTGTGCTCAGTTCTCCAATCTGTTAAGGTCATTTTGAATTCTGATTCGTCTTCTGTGACATTAGCTATCTCTCCCAGTTTGGTGTCATCTGCAAATTTGATGAGCATCCCCTCAATTCCTTCATCCAAGTCATTAG
Organism: Podarcis erhardii; assembly: GCF_964252035.2. Classification (NCBI taxonomy): domain Eukaryota; kingdom Metazoa; phylum Chordata; class Lepidosauria; order Squamata; family Lacertidae; genus Podarcis; species Podarcis erhardii. The sequence continues at coordinate 54,444,711 of NC_138508.1, read as the reverse complement.
AAAGACGTTGAACAACAACGGGCCCAGGACAAAACCCTGTGGGATACAACTTGTCACTTTTTTCCAGGATAATGAGGAACCAATTAATGAGTACTCTTTGGGGTCAGTCAGATAACCAGCTACAAATCCACCTAACAGTTACCTCGTTCAACCCACATTTTACCAACTTTCTCACAAGAATATAATGGGGGACTTTTGTCAAAAGCCTTACTGAAATGATGTGGTGCAAAAAGAGAGTTGAAGATGTATTGCACTGGCCAGGCATGAGTTCACAAACAGAGGACATGGTTGCAAAGTGCTCCATGTGTTTAAGGAACCAGAGATCAACTCTCGGAGTACAATGATAATAGGTGAGCATCCAGAGAGACTGTGGCAAAAGTTGGAACAATATATGGATTTTGTAGGTATGAAGCAAGTGTAAATAATATCACTGGTGCTAATGATAAACAAAGCTACATAAGATGTACCAAGCCAAATAAAGTGATATTTGTTATTCAGCATGTGTCTGAGCCGAATAGCAGAATAACTGCCATGAGATCCTCTTTGGATAGCGATCATTATGCATTTCAACCACTCTCCCTCAATGCCTTCTGAAAGCTGATTGATTGGTGGGAAATAAAAGGTAAAGATAAAGGTACTCCTGACCATTAGATCCAGTCGTGGATGACTCTGGGGTTGCGGTGCTCATCTCACTTCATTGGCCGAGGGAGCCGGCGTACAGCTTCCGGGTCAAGTGGCCAGCATGACTAAGCCGCTTCTGGTGAACCAGAGCAGCGCATGAAAATGCCGTTTACCTTCCCACCGGAGCGGTACCTATCTACTTGCACTTGACATGCTTTCGAACTGCTAGGTTGGCAGGAGGTGGGAAATATGGAAGGCAATCCAGTGAGCTTTCAGCTTCAAGTTTTCCACACATAAAAAGTGTCATGGCTTACAAATCTCACAGACCCCTTTACACCATTAACACACACCTGACTATTAAGCACAGTATTTTCCTATAAGCCTGAACTTCAAACCAAGGCAAGGACCCTGCCTCTTCATTCTCAAATGCTGAGGCTTCTTTAAAGTCAAGTGTTAATTTTTTTGTAATGACCTGTGAATGTATATTCAGCAGAGATGAAGTGAGGTGACAGATTAGGTTACATTGGTAAATGAGACTTCTAAAAGAGACTTCAGTCACATGTCATTGGTGGAAATGACATGTGCACAAGGCTCATTTTTTCCAGAAAGAGATCATCACGGGGGCATAATAATGCTACTTACAGCTACAGGAGGAGGGAGTACAAAACAATGTCAAGGAGAAGGGAAATGAAATCAGTTCCCACTGTGTATTCAATTAAGGGGACTGAACAAATCAAAACAACCTTGAGGAGTGCGAGCCTCCCTGATCTTTCTCAGAGCCTCTGATTTCTATATTTCACTTGGCAAGCAAAACAGAAGAGTCACCATCTCTCAAAAAGATACACCACAGACCTATCTCAAGGCATTTTGACAGAAGCAGCTTCACTCGCCTCTGTTGGTTATGGGCAAGCAAGAGTTACACTGTAGAAGCTAATATGAAAGCTGTATCAAGTATTTATTCAAACTGCCTTAGAACTTCTGCCTTAACATGACCTGCTGAAGCCACTAACTTGATTGCCAAGCTGGTTGTTTTGTCCAGATAGGTAGGTTTCTGTAACTCCCAAGAATGAACCACTTATTTCTGAAATATGAGAATCTGAGGGGTAAAGAAAATAAATATCTGGACATTAGATATCTTTATCTCTATATCCTAATGTCCTCCCCCCGCCCCCCGCTTTTTATAACTTCATTTCACATTTTACTTTTGATTTTGGAACCCGGTGGGCAAAAGAAGAAGTTTAAAATGACTGACAGAGCATTTGTGAGGGAGAACTCCTACCTCTGAATTCTTCCCTACAAACCCATTCCAATTAGCATTACAAAGGAAATTGCTATGCCCTACGTTTTTTCTGGTTTGACCCTTATAAGAGAGGAAGAAGGGTAGAAAGACAGCTCCACAAAACGAGATGGAATTTTAAAGACAAAATTGTGGTTTCCACTCTTCGTTTATCGCTAGAAGTAGAAACAAAATGTTTCTCTTTCAGCCACGGTCATTACTTCAGAGGAAAGGATACAGATTATGCATTCCTGGTTGCCATTGGAAATACTACAGATTCCTTCCAAAGGAAGGTCAGACAGCTTTCTTTTTGTCTTCTTTGGTTGCAGTTCATGTAGCTGATGATAAAATACTTCTAACCTTCATGGAGGAGGTCAGAGAAAACTTGTCACCCAACCAAGAGCAGACACAAGCAAGGGTAGCTCAGGCGGAAGAGCGTGAGACTCTTAATCTCGGGGTTGTGGGTTCGGGCCCCACGTTGGGCAAAAGATTCCTGCATTGCAGGAGGTTGGACTAGATGACCCTCATGGGTCTACAATTCTATGATTCTGTGATCCCCAGGGTGGTCTAATGGGTCTGCACCTAGTTCACCTGGGTTTGCATTGCGGCATACTTACTGACTGCGCTCAGGAAAGTCGCTATTAATATTCTCTTTATGTAAAGCAGAACAGCAGGGATGCTGTGTGAATGAATCAGCTGAAGGCAGGAGATAGCAGTGCCTAATTATTAGTCATTGTGTTTAAGTCCTTGCAGTGATGCATTCAGAGAATTTTCAGCTGATTCATTCACAGAACAACTCAAGGCTAGAGATCTTTGCAGCGCTCTCATTATGAAACCTTTTCTGAAGCTTTTACTTTAATTGTATGTAGCTTGACTCCTAGGAGTAGGCTCCCCGCTAGAAGATGGTGAGGGACCTGTGGTTGTTGGACTCCTGACCATTCATAGTGGTTGGGGACCACAGGTTAGCCATCTCAGGAAGGTCCCCTCTTCCAAGTGGTGTCTGAATGCACACTTTAAAAAGCACATTCGAAGCACGTTTCCCCCCCCCCCTCAAATAACTGAACTGTCCCATCTCTTATTACTGAATTACCTGTAGCGAAACTGAGAGAGACCCCTAAAAAACCACAAGGTATCCACATAATAAATGCATGCTTTTAGCTGCAGTGTATCTTACAGTCACACATCCCAGGGAGCTGGGATTTAGCTACAGCTCTCTGCTGGCAAGCATATGTTTGTTGTCACATCATGTGTGAACTAACCCTCAGAGAAGACAGCAGGGTGCAAGGCAGAACAATGGCATGTCTCAGTATGATGCAGTTCCTTTTAGCAGAAACTATACTGTTTGCACATATAGGTATGGGGTTTTCCTACACCACACAGTAATTTCTTTTGTCTCTGCCTTGATGCTCTTTAAGCAAGAGGGAATGGAATTTCTTGGAGCGATGCCATGCCTTTTTGTTTTAGTGCTCCACGCTTAATTATCACTTTCAACCTGGACTTGTAGTTTTTCAAATTATCAGCTCTGTGTAGTGCGTCCAGTAAACTCTGCAAAATCTGATTCTTCTTCTTCAGTAGGAAAAAAATACTTAGGAAGCAATGAAGTTTCCCTGTTTGTAGAAAACAGTGGTGCTACTTTCCCCAAACACATATATACTGTCTCATGGGCATATCATTCCAGAGGTCCACTTGTGCTACTCTGGAAATTCCTGTCAGGAACACAGGAAGCTGGCAAATACTGAGTCAGACCACTGGTCCATGCAGCTCAGTATTGTCAACACTGATGGGCAGAAACTTCCCAGGATTTCGGACAGGTGAGATTCCCAGCCCTACCTGGAGATGCTGGGAATTGAACTTGAGACCTTGCATATGCAAAGCTGATGCTCTACCACTGAACCACAGCCCTTTCAATACATGGGGCATATTTATATCTTTGTTTCCCTCCTGTTTATTTTGCTGTGCATCCCATTGCACTTGCAGTATGTCGAATGCTTCAGCTGCCAATAAAACTTGCAAGAATGGGCAGCAGGGTTATGGGGGCTGTTTTGCTTTTTCACATGGAATTAGATGAAGTCAGAAAGAAAAGAGGCATCTAAAAATAATGCCCTCGACATTCTACGTGCAGATGACTTTCTCTGATTTTCCACTGACCTGCTGTTGTACTTCGTTCTTAGCATTAATAGCAAAGCAAAGCGCTGCAAAGGCTCAGTACTTTTCCATGAAAGGATGAGCTCTCTGAGAGCAACACTTTATATCAGAGGAGGAGGAGGGTGTATCTGACCTGGCTCTATTTCAGAAAACAGCAACTGAAATCCTCGCCTGCCTTTTCTGTTGACATTGCAGTCTCTTTATCTTACCAGTGATCTTCATGCTTCATTAGCAGCTGGGAACAGGGGAAGGGATTGGGGAAATGCATAGGTGTCTTCCAAACTGCAGCCAAGCTGCTGCCAGATGTATTGCTCTGATTTCCTTTGGACCACATCAGCAAGGTCAAGAGGGGGGTCTTGTCCTCTGGGCAGCCCAGGACCTCAATACACACTGCCCAGGCTTACACTCAGGGAGGTCACTGGTACCACTAACTCAGCGAGACAGGCGGTTACCAACAAGTTTCAAACTTCAGTGGCCGAAGGGAGAATAATAATGAACCAGACACAAAAAAGAAAGAGAACATGCCACTGGCTACAAAGGTGCCCCCAAGTCTTTATATGGCATGATCCTGCACTGTAGGAAAAACCCTAGGCCTCTGTAGCATTGGAATTTTAACCCACCTTTCATTTTAAGGATTAATAGGCCATTATGAGAAACACTCCTTTGCAGGAATGTTGTTAGAGGGTGGCCAGAGTCTTTTGCACTGCGTCCTTCGATCTCCTGCCTCTTCCTCCTTTTAAAACATTGCTTACCATTCAGGGCGACTGAACACTACTTTTATCGTCTTAATTTGCCCAAAGGCAAATTTGTGTCATGGGCCTGTGCCCCCATGTCTTTTAGTATCTCGCAATGTCCCAGCAGTGAGAGGGCTCATTCAAATTACAAATGTTCCTTTGGGCTTCATCATTCTGCATTAGAGCCTTCTAGGTGACAAAAGCATCTAGGCCGACCAAGCAAATATTTTAAACCACTTGTATGGGTAACATAAAGACACAATTAGGGTACTTGCCCAGTGAAAACATTCCACTTACATAATTTCTGCAACCCGATTCAACAACTCTTTGAATCATTCAAAACATAAAACCAACTATGATCTAAAAGCAGATTAAAACCTACTTTCACATTCTACATGTTAGGGTAGGTTCTAAACAAAAATATTTTCGGCAGGCACCAAAAAGCGTGCAGAGAAGGTGCCTGCTTGATGTCAATAGACAGGGAGCTCTACAGTGTAGGTGCTGCTACACAAAAAGATTGGTGTTTTACAAATGCAGAACAAATATTGTGTGGCACCTGTAACAGTGTCAATTCTGCTGATCAAAGTACAGTGGTACCTCAGGTTAAGTACTTAATTTGTTCCGGAGGTCCGTTCCTAACCTGAAACTGTTCTTAACCTGAAGCACCACTTTAGCTAAGGGGGCCCCCAACTGTTGCCGCGCCGCCGGAGCACAATTTCTGTTCTCATCCTGAAGCAAAGTTCTTGACCTGAAGCACTATTTCTGGGTTAGCGGAGTCTGTAACCTGAAGCATCTGTAATCTGAAGCGTATGTAACCTGAAGTGTGTGTAACCTGAAGCATATGTAACCTGAAGCGTATGTAACCTGAGATACCACTGTATTTGAGAAGGCATATATGGGCCAAGGCAATCTTGTAGGTAAACTGGTCCCAAGGTGTCACAGACTTTAAAGCAACAGCTTGAACTTGGCCCGGTACAAATCGGCAACCATGCAGATCTCTGAGCACAGGTGTTGTATTCTGACAAGGCCTCACTCCTGTCAGCAATTGTGCTGCAGCATTCTGTGCTAACTGCAGGGAAGCCCCATGTAAGAATGCATTGTGGTAATCCAGCCTTGAAGTCGCCACGTTCTCCCAGTCCAGGAATGGTCATCGCTAATGTACCATTTGCAGTACATCATTTGCAGTAGCATTTCTGGGCTACCTGAGCCTCCAGTGGATCCAGAAACAATGGGAGAAAAACAAATGGAACTCATTCGCAGCTGCGGCAGCACTGGTGTAAATTTCTCCAGGTTTGGGAGCATGCCAGAGAGGGAGATTCAATGTATCCTGTGGCCCCTGGGATTCCCACTTAGGGTGGGAATGGGGTAAGATTGAAGCTTCCAGACTGTTGTTATTTTGGGGTGGGATTCTGTCACATACCAGCAAATTCTGGTTGCTCAGTTGAAGTTGAATTGGAGCTCTTGCACAACAATCCAACTCCCCTACAAAATCAGACTTTTTGCAATGAGGAAAGCGACTGGAAAATGTATTGGAAAGTATAAGACAGCATTTGCTGGGTTCAATGTTGCATAGCCTCCTCATAAACATGCTCAATAAATAGCTGATATAATCTAATCTCCCCGTGAACAAATCAGCATAAATGCTCATTAAACAGGTTGTCTGGAAGCAGCATAAGATAAAAATTAGCCATCGTCATTGAGGTTCAGTCAAAGCCAACAGAATTTGAGCAACGATTCCTTGATATTTGAACCAGACCAATTTGTTTCCCCTTTATGTGATTTTGACAGATCTTAGGAATAGGGATGTGAATCAAATCATGAGTTTTGCCAGATTTGCCCTAACTTTGAGAGTTATTTGAAATATGTGTTGCTTTTACCACATGTTCATTCCAGCTCTTGGATTCTTCCATTTACAGTAGTGCAAAATTAAAGGAAGCCAAATTTAACACCAAAAAAGTTGAGCTTGTTATTCCAAATCCTGTCACACAGATCCCCTTTTGTAACAAAAATATGAAGGCATTTTTTATTTTTAGTGTGTTTGTTTCGCAGCTCACATTTTTTTACAATATCACACAATACTAAAGATTAACTTTGAAGTTCTATAGCCCAAAGCCAGGGCCTTTCATGAGACAACACGTAATACAAGGAGATTGACCTTCAGGGTATCAGATGAAGATGTTATAAAAATCCTGTGTTTACTTACAATTAAACTCTTGTTTATGAACCAAGGGCTATTCTGCAAAAAAAAAAAAAAAAAAAAGGGACCACTGGAAAACTCCTCCCATGACTTCTGATGTCAATGTAAGCTGGGTAGCCACAAGACACTTTATTATCAAGATCATATTGAGAAGACAGAGGTAGAGAACTGCCTGGTGTTCTGAACCTCCCTGTGATCTTAAGGTGAAGGGTGGTATACACATTTAATAATAATAATAATAATAATAATAATAATAATAATAATAATAATAGCAGCAGCATATAATTAATGCTGTATTGTTTTTAACACTTGATTGGAAGCCGCCCAGAGTGGCTGGGGAAACCCAGTCAGATGGGCAGTGTATAAATAATAAATTATCATCATCATCATCATCATCATCATCATCATGTAGTATATTATTCTGAAAATATGCATGAGGTGTGCTTCCATCAAAAGGAATCAGCAAAATGAACTAGTTATCTATGAAGGAGCATCAATATTTTCATTCCAAGCCAGAGACTTAAAATTATGAAGATTCACACACCTCTGAATGGTGTTGTCTGGAGGAACAAGAAGTCTAAGCAAAAAATAACTGCCCAAAATAACATACTTAATATCATTGTTTGGGGGAGGGGGGTAAGTCTTCTCTCTTCTAATCTGATCCTGGTCCACTGCCACCTCCCCCTTAATTGAGCCAGGTAGATTCACTGGCATTTCTTAACGAAACCTTTGGCACAATGACGTTTGCTCAGCTTGTGTTGGATCTGTTTGTGTCACATTCAAGAATTCCATGAGTGCCAAACATTTCATTGATTATGTTTTCGGTGTTGCCTAGGTGGGTCGCTTTTCCAGTGATGATGCAAATTTCCATGACAAGAGCTTCCAAGTAGTTTTCTTAAACAGTACAAACACTCCTTTTAGCAACCTCACTCAACAGTTTATATTCAAGTGCTACTTTAATGTGGTCTGTTTCCTGGAACCCTTGGGCAGTCGCTAACACTCCAGCAGTACTTTACTTTATTTCTAGAATGGTATTCTACAGGAGGAAGGAAAAGCAGAAGGAAGCAGTAGTAGGGGAGATGGAGTGAAGGAAATGACCATTTCAAAATATGTAGATGGTTAATCAGAGAGCTTTCCAGATTAGTTACACAGATTGTGTCCTTCTGCTTTGACTTCAAAGTGACTTGTTCTGAATGACTGGTGGCTAACCTACTGCTCACACGAGGAGGACCAAGAAACCGCACTTGAGCTGTGAGCCAAAGCGGCACTCAAGCCTGGAAACAGATTGTGGTTGCCCTCTTGTCTACAGCTTCTACTGTGGCTTCTGAAGTTTGCTTGGGTTTCCAAAGTAATCCTTTGAGCAATATGTAGGGAACGCATTCCAAAGGGATGCATTTAACCAGCATCCAGTGCTAGCCCAGGGTCACTCTTTGAAACAGCACGGGTGGTGGGAGCCTCAAGCATCCGGAAGCACCGCTACATACTTTGGAATTGAAGTAGGCTAACACTATAGCTTTTTGCTTTTTAAAAAGGTGATGTCTCTTAAAAAGCAGAGACATCACCTTGCCAACAAAGGTCCATATAGTTAAAGCTATGGTTTTCCCAGTAGTGATGTATGGAAGTGAGAGCTGGACCATAAGGCTGATCACCAGAGAATTGATGCTTTGAATTATGGTGCTGGAGGAGACTCTTGAGAGTCCCATGGACTGCAAGAAGATCAAACCGACCCATTCTTAAGGAAATCAGTGCTGAGTGCTCACTGGAAGGACAGATCCTGAAGCTGAGGCTCCAATACTTTGGCCACCTCATGAGAAGACTTCCTGGAAAAGACCCTGATGTTGGAAAAGAAGGAGGGCACAAGGAGAAGGGGATGACAGAGGACGAGATGGTTGGACAGTGTTCTCGAAGCTACAAACATGAGTCTGACCAAACCGTGGGAGGCAGTGGAAGACAGAAGTGCCTGGCATGCTCTGGTCCATGGGGTCATGAAGAGTCGGACACGACTAAATGACTAAACAACAACAACAACACTATAGCACAGTAAATTAAACAACAACCAGGACCTAGCCTTCAACAGCAATTTGGTAACCATGATTAGAGAGAAAATAGAAATCTAAGCCGAAATCAACTCACACCTTGGGCGTACTTCTGACCACACTACCATCATTTGTGTGTGTGTGTGTGTGTGTGTGTGTGTACACATACATATGTGTGACTTACTTGGAATGAGCATCAACGAAGTCTGGGGTGTCTTCACGATGCATTGTTTTATTTGCACATATATACAACCTGAGTGCCTGTTGAAGCCAATATTATTATATCTCTCCCTGACTATATAAAGGCAGCTTTTAAGGGCCAGAAAGGTTATTGTGATTCTGCCATGAGAACAAATGATCTTGGGCTGAGGGAAAGTTCTCTTTCAACGCATAACTTGAGCAGCACTGGGTCATTGTGGTTCCATTAGCTGGCTGGAATAAGGAGGATAAAATCAGTCTGAGAGATGTTAGTTCATTGACTGCAGAAGCTTGTGTCCTGTCACAGAACTATAACTTGTTTTCTGTGACTGAATCATTCACAGACTACAAGGGGGCAAAATGTTTCAAAAAGAGATCTTTTAGGCACTACCAAGGTAATCAGGTGCAGTCCTGTCAGCCTGGGAATATGGTGTGACTCATGAGCTCAATGCAGTTACAATTTTAAGAGGAGAGTTTCGAGCAGAGAAAATATTTGAAACACAATAAGAATATAGACTGGGCAAGGTGGCATTTTTATTGTTAATCAAATCTAGTACTTTATTCATGTGGCTCAATTATTTCCCCCTTACAGTATATGTAATTGGATTATTTTGTACTTTAAATGGACTCCAAGGACATGGTTTATTTCATCTTATGGCAAGATTTATTTCATTAGAAATTTTAAAATAGAGCATTTCTCTCAGTGGTTTCATTTTAGCTGTGTATCTCAGCACTGCCCTACTGTGGGGGGAGGATGGGGAAAAAAATATAATTAATTGGCTCTGCCTGGCACTGGCAGCTCCCCCTATTGCTGGTCTCTGTGGTTCTTACCCTAACAGCCCCAAAGGGTACCAGCTGCCACTGGTCAAGACTGAGGCGGATGAGAGAGGGAAGGAGACAAAGTCCCTACCAGAGAAGAATGGCAAAGCAAGCTAATGGACTATGCCGAGATGGCAAAACTGACTGGAAAAGAAACCAAAGGACAAAAGCTTTATAAAAGAATGGGGGAAATGTATAAGTTACTTAGGAGACCACTGTAAGCAGATGGAAACAAAAGCAGGATTTTGATTTCACTTGTAGTGTAAAAATTGCCATGGATTATATGATTTGATATAAAAATTGGAGTATGGAGTATGAATATGCAGTAGTAGATGTTTAAAATGAGACCCCATGGAGGGGATGGGGTGAAGTCTTGAGATTCAGAGAATCTCTTTACAGTATATAGATATACTTTTTTATTCTCTGTTTATTTGTATTTTGTATTTGTAAAACCAATAATAATGATTTCCAAAAAAAAAGAAAAGAAAAGAAAAGAAAAAGACTGAGGAGGACGGATGTCAATCACATGGGAGGATGGATATAGCTGGAGAGAGAACAATCACTTTTTTGACCCTCCCAAATTATGTTTCCATGTGTGCATGAATGTGGATAATTCAAGGCAGGAAGAGGGAAAGAGCCCTTTTAAAAACCAATGTACAATGTAGAGCAGTATGATTTTATACTTGAACGTTAGATAAAAGAAAGGTGAAAATGTTACATATGAAAACGCTAATGATCATTTCAGATAATTAGGAAATATGGCTAGAATGGAAGCCCAAATATTTCTGATGGTGAGATAAGGATCATCACTCAACAATTCAGAATTGTTGTTAGTCATCACTCAGAACTGAATGAAATACTGTAACCGTAACCTAACCTTAACTTTGCCTGTATGATTCAGAAGTGCACATTTTCATCCTGAATTCTCTTAGCCTGCCAAGTGCCAAATGTATTTCATTTAGAGATTTCCATGCATGTATACCTAGCTGAATATGTAACCACATGCTCAAGCTACTGCATTCCAGCAGCCTGAGTTACATTCATGGAGACACACAATTTGACGAATGCAGTCAATCAGCTGCTTAGGGCAGTGTTGGGTTTAGATTACATTGTTTTCCCCTCCCCACCAAGCAACCAACAATTAGTACATTCAAAGACTCTGAAGGTTTCTTGCATACATTCACATCTGACTACTGAGAATGTGCTGGCTTGGTTAGGATCTTAGATTGGAGATCAGAGGCCTTTTATACAAAATATCATTTCTCTGGAAGGGGAAATAAGTATCTTTTCAAGTTTAAAATGGCATTGAAAGCATTTGGACTTCAATCAGGGGAGTACGAAAAATGACAAACTGTGGAGAAAACACAATATGCTGCTGGCGAGAAAAATTCACATTAATACTGTAATCAGTTTTCTAACAAGATTTCTGCGAATATGATTATCACGATGGGCTGCCTTAAGGCAATACCTAGATAGAGTCTGAGATTTCGCAAATGAGTATTAATAGTCCAGGATGATGTGTCTCTATGGGAGCTAATTGTGAGACAATTGCTTCTTGAGAGAGGACCACTGCGAGATGTTATAAGTAGGGGGAAATGACCAGAGAAAGGTATAAGAAGATACCTTTCTCCCCATCCCCACCCGCAGAGGCTACAACACAGCTGGTGTTGCCAGCTGCCTCTCTGTGGAGATCTGATGCAGGACACGGCATTTGCCATCTGTTGGAGAGTTTAAGCTGTACTTCCACCTATGCTGAATCTGTACATTTTTCAATAAATGCAAATATTACAACAAGAGCGAGAAACCTCTGGCCTTCCAAAGTTGGGACATGGTGACATCAGGTGATTGATAGGTTAGCTGTCCTGCCCACTTGTCAGAGTGGCCTATTGAGGAAGGGGGGGGCTCAGGATTCAGCCTACCAATCAGATTCTGTTCCCCAGCTGTGTAGCAACGGTCAGACAGCTGCACGCTCTGATGGTGTCTCTGCCTGCCTCTCTGTTAACAGTTCTTTTCTTTCTCACAAGAAGGAGGAGAGGAGGAGGAGGACAGATTTCTGACTTTACAAAACATTCTTTCCATTTCCCTCCCTTTTTCTTAGCTTGTGTTCTGGTCCTGGACACATGGTCTGTCTGCAGAAATCAAAACAATTTTACTGAGTTGGACCAACAGTATGTTGTCTGGCTGTTAGAAGGAGTGTGAGAGAAAAAAGTCTGACCCAAAACAAGGGCAGGAGGAAAATACAAAGCTTTGCCAAAGGTGGTATCAATCTTGAAAAAGCTTCTAAAGAGATTTGCTCTTGAGAAGAACAAAAGTAAGCTCCATTTTAATTCTTCTTGCACAGCTAACACATTTCAAAAGGAAGTGGGTACACCATAAAACACATGGTTTGTTCTTTCTTAGGGGGGAAATGCACAATATTCATCATTATTCCGAAAACACTGCATGAGGAAAAAAAAATAAGCCCCTGCCTTTAGAAATGAACCAAAATAATTTAGTTCTTCTGTTTTCAGAAAAAAACATAAACTGTGCCCTCTACCCTGTATGCAAAAGGGGAAGACCATTCCCATAGGTAGAACTGAATACCAATGTTATGAGCTTAGAAACTTGACATTTAATCCTTATTTCCTATCATCTCCCTGTCTTTTTCCTTTGTGTTTTTCTTCAGTTAAACAGTAATTTCTTCAGCAGATTTGCTGTGCATAACTTCTCATCTGCTTTGTACTGTTCCAAACAGAGATTGATAAGTAGCTCAGAAATAAGCTGCAATATTAGTAATTTCCAAGAATTATGGGTGTATATTAAGAATGAGTGCCAACTTGCTCTCACACACTCTCATTCCAGAGAACAGTTCACTCATGTCATACATAGTGTTAATGTTCCTTTTAGAGATTTTTTTTTTTCAATGGCAGAAAGCTATTTACACTCTTCAAAATTACATTTAACAGTGTGGGCCCAAAACATATAATTCCTTTTAAAATTGTAACTGCTGACAGTTTATATATTTCTCAAAACATGGCTTTTCCTTCAGCCTGTCTCTACATTTGCTTCCTGTCTTTGATATAAAAACATTTTAAAATCCATGATACAAAAGTAAATAATTAAAACCAAGACTGGGGAAAAGTAAAATCGAAAATAAACATGGAATATAACAGGAAGTTGATGCCCTGTTGGATTTAGCAGCATAAAACAACAGCAAACCAAGAAGTTGTCAACTCAGAAGCATTATTAATACAATCCTATGTATATGCAATAGATGTACACAGAGAGAAGTTGAATTCATGGCAGCAAATCCCACATATGAATATAGAAGGAGCTCTGCTGGATCAGGCTATTAGCCCGTGTATTCCAGCATCTTGTTCTCTCCGTGGCTGAGCTGATGTCTATGGGAACCCTAAAAGCAGGACCTGAGTTAGGGTTGCAATCTGTCCTTAGAAAAAGGTGGACATCCTTTTTTTGGAGAAAAGTGTCCCCTGTCCCATTTGGACTTCAAACAGGATGCCTTTTTTCATATTCGAGCTCATCTTCATCCTCATTCTCAAAACTGTGCGGGCAGAGGGTGGATCTATGAGGAGGAGAGCTAAGAGTGGTGGGATGCAGGCAGAGGGTGGGGTGGAGCCAGGAGGAGAAGAGAGAGAGAGAGAGAGAGAGAGAGAGAGAGAGAGAGTGTTTTTTTGCATGCGCAGAGGGTAGGTTGTGGAGAGTGAGAGAGGGGTTTTGCAAGGGCCTGGTCCAGTGAGGGAGAGAGAGTTTTTGCATGGGCAGAGGATATGGGGTTGATTGGACTTGGAGAGCAAGAGAGGGGGTTGCACAGCCCTGGTGGAGAGTGGGGGCAAAGAGTTTTTGCATTGGCAGAGGCAGGTGGGCCAGAGATCTGCCTCTGCCAATGCAAAAACTCTTTGCCCCCACTCTCCACTCAGAGTCAGAGCGAGAGGAGGGTTGCATGGGCCTGGTCCAGTGGAGTCTTGGGAGAGAAGTGGAGCAAGCTTGTTTTCTCCTGCTCCAGAAGCTAGGACCCAAACCAGTGGCTTCAAGTTACAAGAAAGAAAATTCTGACTAAACATCAGGAAAATCTTTCTGACAGTAAGAGATGTTCAATAGTGGAAAAGACTCCCACAAGAGGTGGTGGACTCTCCTTCGGAGGTTTTTGAGCAGAGGGTGAATGGCCGTCTCTCATGGATTCTTCAGTTGAGGTTCTTACATAGCAAGGGATTTGACTAGATCACCCTTGGAGGCCCTCACAGTTTGATGATTCTATGGATAAGAACACAAACAAAATGCGTATATAGAATATCTCACAAGGTACTGAAGTGCCTATGCATCTCCCAAGGAGTGCTTTGGATGATGAATTTAAGGGGGTTAACCATGGAGCCTATTTGATGGGATGCATCAGGCAATTTCCCCAACTGGGTGACTACTAAAATAATTACATTTGGAGAAAGAGAGAAAAACTCCTGTATCAATCCATCTAACTTCTGAATCAATTTAGAATGGAGGAGGAGGAGGAGGAGGAGGAGGAGGAGGCGGTGGAGAAAGCATATTGTTAATGGTGCAAAAGTAGTAACCATTTCAAATTACTCATGTTACTTTTATCCACATACCAAGTTTCAACCCCAGCCCTAAACCCCACAACAGTGGCGTAGCGTGGGTTGTCAGCACCCGGGGCAAGGCAAGTAATTTGCGCCCCCTAACCCGTGGATTTGTGCCCCCTAACCCGTGGATTTGTGTCCCCTAACCCTACCCCTAACCCTAACCCCCAGATGTTGCACCCGGTGCGGCCGGCCCCCCCTGCACCCCCCACGCTACGCCACTGCCCCACAAAGTTGGCAACCAAAATGTTGTCAATGTACTTTGTCTGCATTTTTCCCTACAGTGTGTGATTATCCTTCTGAAGTACAAATTAAGATTTGTGGAATGTACTGGTTCAAGAATATGTATGTTCCCAGGCTGAAATTTGCTAAGGTAATACATATACAGGAACATGGGAGGATTTGTGAGGGAAAATCAGTTCTCGGCAAGTGCCCTTTTCCCCTTGACTTAGGTTTAAAAGTTGAGCACAGGGCTAAGAACCCTACGTTTGCCTCATGATGCATAGCTTCATCTTCTGTCTCAGCAAACACAGCAGGAGAACCAAACCTCACAGATTATATATACCACCACACAGATCTCTCTGTATGTAAGAAATCCAGAGATGCCTCAAATAAGGGAATTTGAGAGGAGTCACAACTAATGAAGTGTTGCAGCCTAATAACAAAGTACCAAGTTAAACAGTAAACAACATTAAACATACAAAGGTTGCAACATTTGGGGGGTTTCGGTTTAGAAAATAGATACAGACTCTCAGTTTTATGTAACGATTGTGCATTCATGTTGAATGTTTCTGCTTTGGGCATTAACAAGTACAAGGTTTTGCTCTGTAGGATTCAAAATGTGTTAGCAGAAAGGAATTTGACAGCTTTATCTAAGGCTGTAGAGTTTCACAGAATTCCCACTACCTGCAAGCTACATGGAAGCAGTGGCAACGTTCCATGCCCATCTGTGATCTCAGCTCATGCTGTGTCCTCTAGCTGCTCCCAGCTGTCCATACTACAGACAGTTGAATGACTAGTATTGGATAGATTGTCTGATCAGGTACTTGATTTTTCAAGACCCTTCCAGTTTAGCATACAGATGATCAATAGGAAGCTTTAATCAATGGCTGTGCACAAGTTATTGTGCTGAGGGCAGAGCAATATAATGCCAACATCACTGCTTAGAAACACAAAAGGACCAAGGGTGCAACTTCAAACTCTTGAAATATCAAACTCATGTTTCGGCTGCTATAAATGAGGTCAATGTACTATGGGCACTCACAATCAGGATATTAAAGAAAAGAAGCAAAGCCAATGTTCAAAATGGTGAGATTTAATGGAAAATCTAGTATGCCCAGCACCTTTTGGCAGCTCACCTTCTTGAGGGCAAAAGGTGTTTTATTTATTATTGAAGTTAACTCAAAGCATGTTGTTTCTAACATGCCATCTGTAATAGCTCAGAAAAGAATCCCACAGTAGATATATTTAGAGCATTAAAAAGATAAAACTGGAATTTGCAGCTGTGAGACTCAGACTGAGCAGGGAGAGGGAGGACAGATGGATTCAAACCCAAAAATTTGATAGATGGATGTTCTTATTTAGAAAACTGCAAAATAACTAAATATCCAAACATCCGCAGTTGAAGTCCATCTGCCCATTCATCTTCTTGAAGTTTACAAGGTACCCGGATACAGCAGGGGCCCCCCCTCAAACTCTTGTCTTATACATTTCTTCTGCACTCATGGAATGAAGGCACTTTTCAATGAGATTCACAAAACTTGTTTCTGTGTGGAATGTTCCTAATGAATGTGCTATTGCTGCATCTGAGACTTCTTTTAATCTCCCCTTCTTTTGACACCAACATTGCACTATGGGGACATCTGTTCTAGTGGAGACATTTATTATCTTTTGCACATTACAAATTTGCAAGCAATCTGTTTCTCTCACACACTCTTATCTATACATGCATCCACTCACTGAATCCCTGTCTGTTCACCTGCTAACCTCACTGCTAATAATCCTCTCTCTCTCAGGACCATCATTGGTCATGTTCCTTTGTCTCTTATCACGTCTCTCTTTTGGCTTTTCCACACCAATAATCACCTTCAGAGACCTCATCATTTCCAAACTATTTTCTTTTTATCATTTGCTCCATCTGTTACCATCCTTTTTTGTTGTTCTCTAGTCACACGTTTTTGCTTCCCTGACATTTTCCCTACCCTAAAGAAATGTTTCTTATATAATATGGCATTTCATCCTTGTGGCTCACGTCGCCTTTTCACTAATTACTGAAATGTGGGGATGATTCAAGGTTAAACCTCCAAACTTGTACACACTTCCCTGGGAGCAAGTCTCATCAAACTCAATGGGATTTACTTCTGAGTAAATATAAATAGGATTTGCACTTTCTGCTTTCATTTTTCAGTTCATCTCAACACTACCGCAACTGTCCACTTTCTCATATGCCACCTATCAGAGTTGTATTTATGGCTTTCCTGTATCTTCTTTAAGCTACTGTCCAAACTATTTGATGATCCTTCAACCATATGGCATTTACCTGTGCTCCAGACTAAAGCACAAACCTGTGCTGTTGTTATGTATAGGGGCCAAGTGATATGAGAGCACCCTGCATGCTGTGCTGCTTTGTGGAGATGAAGACATCTTAAGCCTAGTGCACTTTGTCTTTGAGGGTGGGGCTGGAGTGGGAGAGAAAGGAGCCTGCTAGGTTGGCATGCTCAGGCCATCCTGGATTCTGCTATCACAGGACGCGTCTGACAGCAGGATCCCTCCCAGCCCCATACGTACAGTAGCACAGAACAGGCTTTTGGGGCGGGCTTCCCAGCATTACAAACGGAAGACTAAACAACCTGCACAAAGAGCTGGTCTGATCATACCCAAAGTTCTCATTTGCATTTTCCACGTCATACTTCTTGAAACATTGTTGTTCAGAGATGGAAGGTCCGTATCAAAACACTTTTTAGACCTAAGGTAATCAAGGAAACAAAGGGAGCCACGATGACTTCACCATGTCCCATGCAATACAAAACAAGCCATCGCCATTTGTTTGAGCCAACTAGTATAAGGAATGCTAAAGGGAAACAAGATTGTGACTTAACATCAACTGCTCAACTGCCTCAAGGCTGAAGATAAACAAAGGGGGAAAATGATAGAGTGCTGTTCTCTCTGAACAGGATCATAAGAGTGTCCCCCAATTTATTGTCACTTCTGAAATTTTTAGCGCCAAAAGTGAGGAGGGGAAACAGCCTAAGGATATGAAAGCATGTTTTTTAATAAACTTAAAGGATTCTGCTAATGAAGCAGAAAAACAGAGTCTGTGATTGCCATTTCTAAAAGATGTTTCCTGTCGCGTTTAATGATCAAATATTATTCTACAGAAGCTTAGAAGAATATAAAAGAAGTACTGATACCAGACTGTGAAAATAAGATGATCTTCACAGAAGAATTAATTTTGAAGCTGATTGGGATCTTTATTTGAACATTACATTTTAAAAATATATTCAGGCATTTCACAAGCACCCAGAGGGGCTCTACTGGGTCTAGTCACAATGTGGTTAATTTATTCAGAATCGTAGTTAACTCACATAAATTGTACTGTATTGTTGTACTCCTGCCTTTTGCCAGCCCAGTACCCTTAAGCTTCTTTGTAGATATAGTCCAAAACAGCTGGAGGGCAACAGGCTGGCAAAAGCTGCTGCATCTAAT
Source organism: Podarcis erhardii (assembly GCF_964252035.2). Lineage (NCBI taxonomy): Eukaryota > Metazoa > Chordata > Lepidosauria > Squamata > Lacertidae > Podarcis > Podarcis erhardii. The sequence goes on along the minus strand of NC_138508.1, from coordinate 54,426,394 downwards.
AACCAGCAATGAATTTTATCAGCAGTTGGTCTCTGTGTGTGGTAGCTCAGTAGTGGAGCATCTGCCTTGCTTGCAGAAGGTCACAGGTTCAAGCCCCAGCATCTCCAAGTAGGGCTGAGAGAGACTCCTACCTGGGAGCTACTGCTAGTCTGTGTACAGAGAAGTGAGCAAGGAGGACCAAGGCTCTGATTCAGTGTGAGGCAGCTTCCTATATGAACTGACTTACTGTATATTGTTGCCAGTTTGTAGTTTTATCTATTTCTTTTGCTAAAGATACTTAATGTGTTATTGTAAACTGCTCTGAAAAGCCTGTTGGGTTGAAAATGTGGAATACTGCTTGCCCAGAGCTGGAAAGACGATAAGGTACCTAGCAGGTTGGATTGGCAGACAAAACTACTGGACTATGCAGAGATGGCAAGATTAACCTGGAAAATCAGAAATCAGGAGGATCAAAACTTCAGTAAAGATTGGAACAAATTGATATTATATTTGAAAGAGCACTGTAAACATTTGAACTCTTCAGCAGGTTTTAAATAACTCTTGCAATGACACATAGATTTTGGATACAATGGAGGACAGTAAACTGGATGGACTTGTTAAAAAGTTACTCAAAGAACCTACGAATCTTGTGAATCATTATTATTTTACTATGGATGAATATGAATGTGAACGAATTTGTGGAACCAAATAAAAATTATTTAAAAGGAAAAAAGAAAACATGGGATACGGTATGCTGAAATAAACAAAATACAGTATGTTTTTATTCACAGATTATTCAGCAAGAATGTCGTTCTTGCATGCCTGTTTATTTCTATGATGCAATGTAACATGACATTTTAGACAGGGTTTGTTGCACACACAATGTATGAAATTCAGCAAATAAAATGACCTCATGACCTATTCTGTATATTTTTGGACCATTCCTTATAAAGTTCTAGTCTAGCCTACAAGTGGTACCCATGAACATTCCTGCTAAGTTTCTTCAAAATACTAGCATTAGATTTTAACTGTATGTTTCTTACAGCACAAGCTCAAGTCTGACACCATGCAGACACCTGACAGAATTGATTATAGCCTGTCCAGCATCTCCTGTTTGTGTTCCTTTGTGATATCTGTCTCAAAGTGCATGGTTGTCCCGCTGAGGTGTACATTAAAAATGCTGCGTATGAAAAGGTTCTTTCAAACACCTGGTCTGGTTAGAACAGAGACCTCTGACCTCCAAATGAAAACCTCTGATTCATAAATTCTGCTGTGTTCATTCAGCCTCTTCCCTACAAACAAACAAGCAGAGCCCTTCTACTCTAACCTTTGCTCTGAAGTGTTTTGGGAACGAAACCTTTCCCATCCAGAGTCTAGGCAGCAGCAGTGCCTTGGCAGGAGGCCTGTCTTCCAAACATGGCCAAGAGAAGCCCGTCCAACCAGGATCAAAATTACATGAGTTGATTTATTCCCTTCCACCCTTGATTTAGTTTTCCTTAGGCCCAGCAAGCCACTGATGTAACTTTGAATCAATGGAGGGGACAAATAATATTTATAGCGCATTTCAGGGATCACCAAAGTCTGCTCTTGCCCAACGGCTGTTGCAATTTGGAAAGAAGAAGAAAAGTGTTAATAGTTAACAAGCTGAACGATCAAGCAGTTTGGATTTGATTTACATTGAGAAGGTTGGCATGGCCTTGGTTCTTGTGTTTAAAGTGAGCTTGCTGGGCATGGTCCCATAGTCACCAGAAACTTACACCCTAGGTAAACACATTACATATCCTTTACTGCCCAGTCTTATCTTAGCTAAAGTTCTAAAGAAGGGCAATGGTGATAGGACTGTATTTGTGGATCAGTGAAGCTGGCTTTTTACTATAATTCTGTGGGTGAATTAAAAGTGGGTATTTTTTTGCCAGCAAGCTTTCAGAACAAAGCAAGGTCATTGCGTATTCTGAGTTGTGACTAAGTCTTTGCCCTTGCACATCCCCTTCACAATTCATAAGAGAGCTGTAGAGGCAAGCTTCTGGTTAAATTAAAAGCAGATCTCTCTTACGGCAGCGCCTATTCAAGAAGTTTCCTTAGAGTGAGTCACACCATTGGTACAACTGGTCTGGTACTATCTCCTCTGATGTGGGGCAATTCTTCAGGACGTTGTCAGATATGCTATAAGCAGAGATCCTTGGCACTGAACTTGCGATAAAATAAATACTCTACCACTGAGCTATGAATCTTCCCCAGGTCAATAAAGTAAGAATTTGTCAAAGAAATATATCCTAGCTCAGGGATTGGTAGAAAGCAGGTGATGGTGGGACAATCAGTGCCTGGTGGCCCCAATTATCCTTGCAAAGGCAGATGTTGCTTACAGTGGTACCTCAGGTTAAGTACTTAATTCGTTCCGGAGGTCTGTATTTAACCTGAAACTGTTCTTAACCTGAAGCACCACTTTAGCTAATGGGGCCTCCCGCTGCCGCTGCACTGCTGGAGCACGATTTCTGTTCTCATCCTGAAGCAAAGTTCTTAACCTGAAGCACTATTTCTGGGTTAGCGGAGTCTGTAACCTGAAGCATATGTAACCTGAAGCGTAGTAACCCGAGGTACCACTGTACTTGTAATTGTTTTTCAGTGCAATCATGTATATGGAGCTCTGAGCCTGTTAGGCTATCTGCAGAGCCTTCTTTTAAAAAGGTTTGCAACTATCCCAACATCCACTTAATGCCATCCTCTAGCACTTTACATTGGATTTCTGTTTATTGTCTTTACATATTCCTGGGGGGAAAATGGGACAGTTGAAGGGATGATTTAGCCGGATTCTATGTGTTGAGAGTTGCCAGTGAAAATATTTTCCTTTCTGAGATGTCATAATTTAAAATATTCCAGAAAAGAGGTAAAGAAAATTGTAAATGCTCTAGAGTCTAGACCAAGGACAGGAAAAATGTGGCACTTCTGAGGTTGTTGGGCTACAACTCCCATCAGCTGCAAACATCATGGTCAAAGGTACAACTTTGTTGGTGGGACTTGTACTTCAACGTTTGGTGGGCCACAGGTTCTCCACCCCTGTTCTAGACAAACACCAAAGGGCTGGAAGACATCCGCAGCTTGCTTTGGAGTACTAATATTTTGCATTCAGGACCAAAGATGCTACTATATATTATTTTTATTAGTAAATATTGAAAATATATCTAATCCAGTAGGCCTGTAGAAATGTGCAGTATAGCATCTAACTGTGCTAGTGGTATTGGTTTTAAAGTAGCTTTGTTGTAAGATTATGGTATGTTTGTTTTGTTATATATGCCTACAACTCTGAGCACTTTTTAAAACGGAAGGGCAACTTATGCATCATCAGCAGCATAGCATCCACACAATAATGATGGCAACCTAGTACAAGCAATGACAGATGTGCATTACCGCAACCCATAAGTGGCCGAAAAAGGGGGTTTACATACGCTCCAGCAACACGTTCAAGGATCAGGAATGCAACCACCATGCAAAATGGTCATTGCCTGTAGTATACCCATTATTTTAAAAAATTTGGGGGGTGGGGAGATCTAAGAAACATAGCTTTTTCAAAAGTACAGCTGTTCCAAAGGAAAAAGGAAAAACCTAACAGGGAAATAAATTGGAGATTAATTTTATTCTTGGCTTCCTCAAACTTCAAAGAAGTGCAAATGATTATGTAGCAAGAGTCGCACAGGAGATTTTCGGGCCCCTTTACAAGTTCAAACTGTCTACAGACAAAACATGAATTCTATTTACAACAAAACTGTGTAGGGCTGGCTGAATAGCCTGATCTTCTCCTTTGCTCCATTTTTAATTTGAGCCAGGGTTGGCTGGAACTCAGGCCAGAACCTTTATACTGTCAGGGCTCAAGCCAAAGTTACGGTATGTGAAGAAACATATGGCGTTACCAAAGCGCCTTTTAAAAACTTGCTGTGCTTTCCTTACAATTCTCTCTGTGTGTGTCCAGAAAGGTCCTTCTGAGTTTAATGGAACTTAGTCCCAGGTAAATGTGCATATAATAGGTCACACTGAAATCTGAGGAAACTTCTGAGGAAATATCATGGGTTACCATAAGCTAGCCTTCCCTAGCAGCCCAGTGTCCTCCAGATATTGGCTTCCATTGTCTATGATTATTGAACATTTTGGCTGGCGCTGATGAGAGTTTGAGACCAGAAGATCCAGAGGACACTAGACTGGGGAAGGATGTCGTCATGTGCAGGCTTGCATAGCCTTCAGACTCCATGCAAGAGCAGTTTATCATTTAATAAGTTGATAGACTCCTGTCTGCATATTATGCTCACCCTACTTCTCTGCGTGCTGCAAAGTTCTGGGAGAACAGTGTTTACCCAGGTTTGGTTCCCTATGCAAAGGCATTGCTGGAAGCTTATTAGCACATTAAAATGATTTGCATTTATTAGCAAATATACAGTTTGAGCATAGGCAGAGAGAAATGAAACACTCCATCAGAAAGCCAAAGTACACTGCTCCCGTGCTGAATCTCCAGAGACACAGCATTCATCCTGTTACTTACAGAGCAACCCTACTTAAAGAGACAGCTCTCCTCTCTTCACCCCCAGCTTGAGCTGGTTTCCTTCTTTGCACACATACATTTGGATCGTGCTGCCTTTGTCTAGAAGAGTGGGAAATTTACCTTTTACCTTTTCAGTATTCAGGAAAGTGGTTTACGTGTTCGTTCCCATGGAAACACATCAGTAGGCTGCTAACATCTGTCAAGTAGAAGCATTGCCCCAAGGCAACCTACCTTGACAGCCCTACCAGCAGAAATCTCATAGCAAACCCATAACAATATATAGTGTACAGTTAGGATCCTGTTAGGCCTTGGATAATTCTATTCTTCTGTTTGCAGCATTGGCACTAGTGTTTCTGGCAAGAAACATGGTATGTGTGGACCAAGTACCCCACATTTTAAGCACTCCTATATATGCTAATAGAGATCCTAGCATAATCATGATTCCTAGACACCTGGCTGGCCTAGTCTCCAGCTGCATTAAAAGGGAGCTGTGTACCTTTTTAAAATGATTTTCCATCACTGACAGTGGAAACTTACCCCTGGCTTCCTACCTTTAGCTAATATCCTTCTACTCCTGCCACCAACTGCACAGATGTTTTGAAAATGCCAACACATTTTTAATAACTGAGATTCCAGCTCTTCAAAGTATACATGCAACACGTCTGGACATTGGCAAGATTGGTGATACAAGCTAACTCAAAAGTGATACTGAAAACCAGTAATGTTAAGGTATATCACTGGAAAATTTGGATTTTCAAGGTGTTTCTAATGGGACTTTCTGCTCACTATTGCTAGCACACTTTACAGCAGGGTTTTTGCTCAGCTTACTGAAACTGTCATTTACCCAAAAATAAACAAACCCCTTGGCATTAAGTCAACATATACTCCAAACAGACATTTAGTTATACAGGGCTTTAAAAGCTCCTGCGTGTTAGTGGCTTAAAATAGCTAATTACTGACCTGAGCAGCAGTTAATTTATATTGGGAACAGAAAAAGAAAGTGTGCATGTGGAATGGGGTGATTGGAAGACACGAGCATGTATCAGTGTGAACTACCTACTACATCAAATGGACTATTCACGCAGAAAGTTCTGATTCAGAGAAGCACATTTATGAACTAAGATAACACTAGTATATAAAGGCTTTGCTGTATTTGGCAGGATGACTGGTCAAGGCACCCGCTTAGTATTTTGAATCCATCATCTTTGTGGCTGTGGTTGCTCTAGCTGTCACCGGAAAGGACACATAGTGGTTCCCAATTTTAGCTTTTCCTTGGGGTTTTGTTTTTTTTAGCACGATGACCTGTTTTTACCTCAACAGTGGTATAGTAGGGTTTTCACAACATTCCTGTTCTTAAATCAACAGATTATCAGCAGATATGACAGTAAACTTTCAGGCTCAAGCCAGACTTGAAGTGTACAGTGGACCTTGGTTTAAGAACAGCTTAGTTTATGAACAACTTGGAAATAGAACGCTGCAAACCCGAAGTAGGTGTTTCAGTTTGTGAACTTTGCCTCGGAAGTTGAACATGTTCCGCTTCCTGTTGAGTGTGTGTTGTTTGTAAATTGAGTCTCCCGCTGCTAATCAGTCTGTCGGCTGTTGAGTCCCGAGCACCCACACAACACAGAGGTGATATTTGGAAATTTTGTTTTTGCTGTTTTTTGCATTTTTGTGTGGCTTTTTCATTTGACTTGTTCTTCGTTTTACGGGACTGACTTGTGACTTCGTTTTTGTGACTGTGTGTAACCCAATTCAGCTGATTGTGACTGAAGAAATGGATAAAAGCCCCGCTTCCAAACAATGACTATCATCAGTGCACATAAGAAAAAATAGTAATTTTAATTTCTATCATCTACAATACTATCTTATTTTATAGTACAATGGTACCTCAGGTTACATACGCTTCAGGTTACAGACTCCGCCAACCCAGAAATAGTACCTCGGGTTAAGAACTTTGCTTCAGGATGAGAACAGAAAACGTGCTCTAGTAATAGGATGAGAACAGAAATCGGCGCGGCGGCAGCAGGAGGCCCCCATTAGCTGAAGTGGTGCTTCAGGTTAAGAACAGTTTCAGGTTAAGAATGGACCTCCGGAACGAATTCCTTAACCTGGGGTACCCCTGTACAGTACATTGATTATAGCTTGCATTTTATGGATCAATGGTCTCGTTAGATAGTAAAATTCATGTTAAATTGCTGTTTTAGGGGTTGTTTTTAAAAGTCTGGAACGGGTTAATCCATTTTGCATTACTTTCTATGGGAAAGCACACCTTGGTTTTAGAGCGCTTTGGTTTTGGAACAGGCTTCTGGAACAGATTGGGAACCAAGGTACCACTGTACAAAGTTTGTTTTAACCTCAAACATAAACCTTCCATCTTCTGTAACTGATCCAATGGAGCAGGCTTAGCAAAGGATTGATAAAAATGCAATGAATTTGGAATTGTGGATGGTCCTTCTTGCCTTACCCGACGCAAGCAGGATGTACTAAATGTCCTCTGTGTTGCCACTTAGTTTTTTGGTCTGACCACTTACCTTGACTCTGAACTTTCATATGTCCTTTCGTTGAGTGGTCCCTTTTTTCTTTAGTCTTGGTATATCAAGATTATCCAGTACACCCTTTTTATATATGTGTATATAATCCTATTTGTGTATGGCTGTTTTGTTTTCAATTGGCGGAAGGGTGTTGTTCCTTTTTTTTTTTGTATTGTTACTTGTTATATTGAAAACAAATAAAAATGTAAACATTAAAAAAAATAAAGTCTTCCCTAACCTTAAAAAAAGGAGCAGCACTGGAAATCTTACTGGGGTCTTGTGGAGGAAAAGCATGGAAAGAAAATAAAATTAGGAAATTGCTAAGGCTTTATTGAATCTATCCATCCACTAGGATAATACAATTGTTATTATTAATCCACACAATTAGTATTTCTAAATGGAGAAGACGACGCCAGCAGTTATATTTAGGAATATATTAAAAACAAATATCAAGATAGTGTCTGGTTTATTTTGTAAAAATAAAACCAACACTGCAATGTACATTTTTGTATAGCCATATCATTTTCTTAACTTACATGAACTAGCACCCAGCAGCATTTAAATGCATCGAAAACAATATGCTAGTGATCAGAATTAATTTACTAAATGCTTGTTCCTTTATAAACCAGTCATTAAATGTTCTTTTTGTATTTATTTTTTTACATTCATTAACAAATTTTGCATTAAATGTTATTTACATCATGGTAGAACATTATAACTGTATAAGTATATGATATCTGAAAGGTTCTAATTGAAAAAAACAATGGTAGTTTGACAGTTTGTGTCTGTGCATGTTTACTTGGGATCAAGTCCTATTTTGTTCAATGGGACTTGGTTTTTTCTTTTTCTTTTCCTTTTTCAAGCATGCATTAAGACAGCAGCCTGAATTTTCTAGGGCAGGATAAACTTCAGCAACAGATGCAATACTTTGTGGGGAAATGCCCTGATTTTAAAATACAAAGTATATATATAAAACTTCATTTGCTGCAGAATAGTCAAAAGTAACACACCTATGCACACTGCATAAATCACAGATCCTTACAACTACGTTCAAATTAGGGGCAGCAATGCCTCTATGGTCTTCGGCTATTTATTTCTTCATCTTTGTTAGTTTATCTTCAGTGCTGACTGGTATCATGCCCATGCATTCTTCTGAATTTGCCACATGGTGCTTTAAAATAGAAGACCGGATCACATCAATATCACGTCCTAAATGGTCCTTTATGGCTGAAACAACTGTTGGTGGAGAATTGAAGTCTACCAAAAAATACCTGGAAATAAAGAAGAATACAATAAAAACAAAGCTATAAGCATGAAAGAGCACAAGGGCCCTGATGGATGACAACAAAGGTCTATCTAGCGCAGCATTTCTTAAAGTGGCAAACCACATGCCAATGGGGCATGAGGGCAGCAACACTTTCCTGTTGCTGCTGTTTCCCACAAAATGGTATGCAAAGACATCACACCTCTGATCCCGGAGGCATTATATACCTTTTGTGACTCATACTCACTCCTTGAATTTGCCCAATTCCCTTTTAAAGCCTTCTAAGTTGGCACCCACTAAAAATGCCAGAAGTTACATAACCCTTTCCTTTATAATCACAACAGATCCAAGCTCATCTTGAGAGTGTCTGAACTTCTAGAGATCAAAGTTCCAGAAAAGAAATGCATTTCCAAGAGGCGTTCTAGTATACAGATTTTATGAATTTAGGGCAAGCCCCCAGAGTACCATTTTATTGTTGCTCTGAACAAGGACAGAGCTTGTATGAGAGACTATGTATTCCATGCATTCTTCCTCTCCATACAACTGGAGAGCACCATCATGTTACACATATGCTACTGAGTACAGATATCCGATATCAGAGAATCTAGTTACATATTGTTAGATATGCACGCTCCCCATCAAAAAATTTGCTATAGCAAGATGGCATTTTTCTATTTAGAAATGGGAAGCAAAAAAACAGGTCAAGGCAGCAGGTATTTATTGTCCTTTTGCTTTAAAAGTTCAAATTACTGAGGACAGAAGCCACATCTGAAGACAGGCAACACCAACTTAAGCATCTTTGCATTCATTCAGAGGCTCTGCATACCATGCTGTAGTTCTCTGCAACCTTGGCAACAACACAGAGATTTAATTTTCACACACTTCTAGTACTGCCTGGAATTCTTGGTATCAAGGCAAACATTCTCCCGTTTGCCAACGTCTACTTTGACGAACAGAGTGTTTACAATGTGCAAGAACATTTCAGATCTTCTATTTCACTCAAGTGCAAGGAAGAATCCCGGAAATTTGTTTCATGGGAGCAAAGTGATTTTCAAAACTTCACTGTGATGATATGAAACACCCAGTCATTTTTCTACAAGCTGTAGTAGCTTCTTTTTGAGGATGGACCTACTGGCTTTGAAATGGGAGACAAAACCAGTGCCTGGTTCCATTAGGAAGAAGCAACTACTTGGAATAAAGGAGGATTGGGATGGGAGAAGCTCCCAAACTTCCGCCAACTCTTTTCTACTGCAGTCTCCCTCCAGTAGAATTCTAGCCAAGATTGCATAAGCAAACATGCATCTGGAACCCTATGTGAAGGACAACCAGTAGTGTAGTGATGGCCAAATTTGGCCCTCCAGCTGTTTTGGGACTACAGTTCCCATCATCCCTGACCATTGGTCCTGTTAGTTAGGGATGATGGAAGTTGTAGTCCCAAAACAGCTGGAGGGCCAAGTTTCTACTGCAGTAGTGAAAGATAGCAAGCAGGGGAATGGTTTAAACATACATGCTCACCACTTTTCCAGTCCAAACTGACCCCTCCCCTTCCACAATCTATTTTCCCCTCGAAAGTAGCCACTGGTGTTTTTATGCACATGCTCAATTTATAGTTTACTCAAAGTTTTACAGTGAATTGAAGTAAATTTTAAAAAAGAAATTCACACATGTTTGTACGACATCAAATCAAACTCTCAGAAAAGTAGATTAGTATCCTAGGATACCAGCTTGGTTAAATAAATCATCATCATATGAGTTTACAATGATCAACCAACTACAACTACATAAATTTCCATATGAGGAAAAACAATAGTTCTGGGGTATGATGCACATACTGCAGCAAGCATCCTATTAGAAAATGCACTTCATCCTGAGAGGAAGAAAAGTGAGAATGCCTCTTAAAATAGAATTCTCTGTTCTCTGTTTTTGTAAGTAATTAGTGGCCCGCCATTAAGACTAGTTAAGCCTGGCAGGCTCTAAGGCAGGGCCTTTTCAGTAGCGGCTCCAACATTATGAAACTTCCTCCTAAGAATGTGCAAGTTGACTGCCCCATGCCACAATTTTTAAAAAGCCTTTGGAAAGGCACATTTCAAATTAGTGTATTTAGCAGCTGTTTTATTGATATTCGACTGCCAAGTCTCTGGAAATGAAAATAATATTTTAGTGGTCTAGTGGACTGTAATCCAATACTAACTTTCTGGGGATTGTCCCATTCAACACAGTGGGGCTTACCTTTGAATAGACATCTAAAGGACTGTGCTGTTAGTTGACTTCGAAAAATGAGGTTTGCCCTATTTCCTTTCATATGGAGCTTGCAGCATTTAGTCTTAATGAGGCATTACTGTAAACTGAGAGAAAAATTCAAGAGCCATGTCTTTTAAAGAAACAAAACCTTAACATTTTCCTGCTATCTGTGCTCATCTAATCCTCCTGAAACAAAGATATATAATGTATGTTCTATGTCTGCATCTTTTGGGGAATAATTATGACACACTCACAACATAGCCCCCCTTTTACATTTTACTAATTTTTCTACTACCTTGCTAAGCGAGAATAGCGGGCTGCTTTCCATTGTGTCTTTAAAACTGAAACGGATTCTGCTCCAAAAGGAATGGCTTGCAACTCGTGTTCTCTCCTGCTCATATAGGCAGGCAGTGGAAATTTCCACTGTGCTGCTGTTGATGATAACTGAAGGCAGCACTGGGGGATGGGGGAGATGAGTTGCTGCTGCTGCATTGTCTTTGTCGGTGCCATTTAAGCAGCAGCAAGAAATGTTATCAGGAGATACAAGAAACATAGCAACTTGCAGCATGCAAGTTTATTAGCTGTATCAAACACCCCCAGTATTGGAGCCAGTTTATGGATTTGGTATGCATCCGTGTACAAGAGATCAGGAAAATCCACCTTTGTCTTTTGGAATTATAGCCCAGGTATGCCCCAGGCAAACAAACAAAAGAAAAAGCAACTGCATTTTTAGAGCTGAGCTGGAACTTACTTTCTGTTCGTAGGCAATCAAGCCAGCACCGATTGTGTTTTGTGCAACCCAGCAGCTCTATAATGTGTGGAGCAGCTCCATGTTCAGCAATGAGTTGTGACCGGGTATGTTAAGTACAGTAGCACTACAGTTTCTCGTGCAAAGTAAACAAGACCTGGTGCATGTGGTCTGAGGATGGGATGGGAAGAAAGGTGGTTGGGGAAGAGAGGAGGCGGCAAAGATCTATTTACAGAGATGTAACATTCATTTGCAGGCAAAACTGATGGAAGTACAGCTCAAACTCCCCAGGCACCAGCAGCAAAAATCGGTACAGAAAAACAAAAAATCAGGACAATTCCGCTGATTCAGTACAGAAACCCTAGTTATTTTGGTGCACTGTGCATAAAATGTGATGGGACTGTTAAGACTTTTTACTGCCAAAATAACATTAAAGAGTTAAATAAAGACCTATTTCAGATCAAACAAGTGGTAAGAAAAGAGGACTGGATATTGAACTGTATCCAGGCCAAGATTAAATCCAGGGATTTAAAATATAGTATACTAGACAACTATATTCCCGAATGAGTTTATCGAAGTTAATCAGCACCAGAGAAACACCTGGACCAGGCTTGTTTTGGAATCCTATTGGGAAAGCAGTTCTCAGCTGATCTTGTGTGAATGAGGGCCCAAGGGAGAACCTAGTTAAGCCCAGGAAATTTCCATGTTTTATAAAGAGTCAGCTTCAGCTTTCCAATATGCCATCACAATTTTTAGACTACACCACAGAAGGCTTATTAAGTCAAGATGAATATCACTGATTGTGTGGCTGAGAGACACGCTAGAATAACTTCTTGTCTACTAATGGGCAAGAGCCAAACTGGGAATCCCAAAGGTGCTGGACACTTCTGGAAAAGATCAAATGAGCCATATTAACATCTGAATCTGAAACATGGTCAGCTTTCGCTTGCAGGCCAAGTCCATCCCCTCTTGACTGCTATGCAAGAGAAGTGGGACAGAACCCTCCATTTGCCTCTCAAAATACCGCCTGGACTAGGGGGCAAGGAATCCTTGAGCTGGGCACAGCACAGATCACAAGGACAAAGCTTTTTCATAGAGCAAGTTCCACCAAGTACAATGGGGCTTACTCACAGGTAAATGGGATTTAGCTGCCTTTTGTGCAACAACTGCAACTTAAGTGTTTACACACTTGGCAAAACAAACGGCTTCACATTTGGAAGTATAGGGTATACTCCAATCCAATGTACTGAAGAATATATTTTTTTAAGGATATTTCATCTCAGAAGAATCAGGCAAAACCCTTGAAAAGCACAGTCGTACCCACCAGCCAACATCAACTGATGGCAGTTTCTAGTATCCCATAGAATGCAAGTCTATTTATGAAGAATGAAAACGAGAAGAAAAATGTTAAGCAATAATTGCATGATTTGATGTGCTAGGAAACCTGCCATATGGTAGATGTTTATGTCCACAACTGAATTTCTTTTAAAAAAGCAATACCAAGAGATTGCCATGATCCAGGAAAGAGGAAACAAGAACAACAAACCGCCCCTTTCATAGCGAATACCAAGGACAATTTGCTTCAATTCAGTTTTCGTACCTTAAGCTTTTTTAAAAGACATCTATTTTCCTTTTATGGCTTTTTGTGCAAAACATATACATGCAGATTGTAACATCATTTCAACAGCAACATATCTATTTGTACGCTTTCTACATAGCAGAATTGTCTCTAGTACACAAGCTAAAGAACTTTTTTTTTGTATGAATGCAAGATGGGACTCTGCTGGATCAAGCTGATGGTTCTTCCAGTCAGACATCCCATTTCCTGGAAAGCCCACACACAGGACGTAAAGACAATAGTGTATGGATCCTATATGGATCAGCTTTTTTATTTCTAAGTGAAATGTTGTAATGGATGAAAATACAAAAATGAACAGTGTTAGTGGGCTCCATCAACTTTAATTGCTTGCCTTTCGGGTAGACTCGCACTGGCAATGCAGATTCTATTCACTGCAACTTAGAAATCTGCCTCTGAAGTGCCACTACCTACCTAATCCCCAATCCTTTTCTCATAGGGCACACTCAAGAGAAAGTAGATGCACTTCTATTGAAATCAAGTGCTCAGCTAATGGAACTTAAGTGCACTTAACATCTGCTGTACAGCACCAACAGATTTTAGCACACACACCTTGCAAAATACTTGAACAGAACGCTGTGCGCCTATGTCACATCATCAGTTTAACAGCACAAATGCTAGTGGTAAATTTAAACTCTGGTTGAACTCTTATGCAACTCCAGACACAGCGCAAGCTGTAGCACTTATTGCCAGAGTTTGGATGCCAACGCACATCAATACTTGCTTGTTCTCACACAATCAAGAAGATGATCAAAACATGAGGGACCTATTGAGTTTGGTGTGGTTGCGCAGCATATGCGCATGAAACAAAACAGATGCAGCTGAAAGGCTCGTAACTCAGTAGTAGGACCCAGGACCTACCTGAAAACGGTCCTAGACCTAGATGCAAACCCCCCAAGTCACAGCCAGTCAGTGTAGGCAATAATGACCTAGATAGTCTGGCTCAGTTTAAGTCAGTTTCCTCTGCTCCTATCTCAACACATGCCTATCGACATGCAGCTCCTTAGGCACAGGAATGCTTCCAGTGTGGGGTATTTGTAAGAGAAAGTGTTTTGTTCTGTTTTTTGAAACTAAACCATGGTGTGGGCTTTCTTTAGCAATGCATAGGGCCTTTTCTGTGGCTGTGCCCTGACTATGGAACCCACAAGCCAAAGCAGGTTAGATGGACCTCATCTCTGCAATTTCAGGAAGACACTAAAAATGCTTTTATTCTGCACTGCTCTCAATTATTTTTTAACTTGTAAAGGTTTGAGTCCACTCCTCATGGTTTGCAAGATATGCTCTTAAATCTGGTTTATTTTTCAAACTTGGTTTTAATGTGTGTTTTGCATGCCCCCCTTGGGGAAATGAGCTAGTACCAAAAGGCAGGTTAGAAATATGTTTCTTTATAAATAAATACATTTCTTTATAAATATAAATATATAAATATCTTTATAAATATATAGTTATATAAGTTATATAAATTATATCAACTATTATAAATTATAGTTATATATAAATATATAACTATATAGATTATTGTAAGGGAGGGAAATACAAGATAATAAGCTCTTAAAATATGAACATGTTTTGAGTGGCTATCATTTCAGAGGTGCATCTCTGCAGTTTGTGCAGCAGTATCATTTGAAATATCCGCAAGGGAAAACAGGTAATAAGCTGCATTGGCTGCCCATCAAGGTGTGCACATTTGTATCTTCAAATGCCAGGGAGAAAGACTGCAAGTTGTTATTTTGATTATTGAATGAAGTCTCTGTGCGACCCTGGTTGCCTAGCAACATTTCTCCATCCTTGCTTACAGGCATTTCTTTTTCAAAAGATATTCTCAGGGAGTTCAACAGCAAAATGTTAAGCAATTAATAGGATAAACTCTGCAGTCCATTGCAATCATTTATCTAATGCATCTTAATTTTCAAATGCCAAGGCATTATTTTCTTGGGCTGAAGATATTTCTCTTCAAATCAGTAACTACAATAACAACTCTTCTTTTACTTGTGCACAGCCATCTTTAATAATGATTTCATCATTAAAAACACCCTCAAAAATATACTTTGGTTCAGATACGCAAAAGGGAATAAAATCAACCCAGAATTAGTATCTCAAAAGATAAATAATTATTATTTCCAACTGGCTTTGGTGAAATAAAAATGTTACCTTGGAAAGGAAGTGTCTACATGAAGGGCGTTTCTTAACGAAGGAAATAATAAAGAATCAATGCTTGCATTAACTAGCAGATAAATATGAACAATGAAATTATCTACCCAAATTACTGTGTGCCTCATTTTGGAATTGTTAAGTAAAAAGATGTGTGTACTTTGTGGAGTCTACTTCAGGAAAGAAACAGTTTAATTCTGAAATGAAAAGTGTATCTAAGTTACATTAATTACCCAATGGAAATTAAGAGGCCCTTAACAGTAACTTCTGTACCTGGGCTTCAATCCAAAGAAGTGATATGTGTATGCAGAAAAAAACAGCACACACAGCTTTAACTGATGACCACCGTGTCCCTAATCAGTAGAAATAGTTGCAGCGACATCCAAACCTCAGCTGCACACAATGTTCTCCCCTATGCTCCTACCTTGTCTTTAGATCACGGCTTTGAGCATTTATTTAACAGCTAAGGGTTACCTACTCATGTTGCTTGCCAACCTCCCCCTGCCCAATAGCACCACAGCTCCTTCAAACTCTTCCCATATCCCTCTCACAGCTTCTTCAACACACCCATCCCCACCTGCTACCCCACTGCCAATTGCCATCCCCCCCAGTGCACCCTAAACTCTCGCATCCCCTCACTGATTGCCCAAATCCCAAGACCCTGTCGCCGCTGCCACTCAAGGAAGACAGGGGAATGAAGATGAGTGTCTATCTCCTCTTGACTTTTCACTGCCAACAGAAAGTGGGCAGCAACACAGGGTAAAGAGACTTGCTTCTATTTCATTCCCCTCCTTAGTTGTGGCAGTGAGATCTTAGGATGGAGGAGAGGGGGTGGGAGAGTTTTGAGAGGACTGCTGGTGGTGGTGACAAAAGCGAGCATGTGAAGGCCTGCGGCTCTGCCTGGACCAGCCACCCAACAACCTGCTCACGCTGCCTGCCCAGCATGGCCACCTGCTTATTTGAATCCTGGATTCCCCTTGCCCTGATGTATGTGTGCGCATGCAAACAGGCAGGCAAGTGGAGGCAATGCGAGAAAAGTGTGAAGGCCAGCTTGGGCCACCCACCTGCCCACTTACTCTGCCAGCCTGTCTACTTTGCTTGCCTGCTCCGCCCAATGTTGTCAGGCTGCAACTTCTCCCCTTTCAAAAATATTCCATGGCAAGAAATGTGAAACTCATACCCTCCTCTGGTGTGACGTTGATTGTGCTTTGAGATTCTGTATGGCAGCGTTCTTTCGCCCAGGTTTTCCAAATTCCTCACCACTGCTCCTCTCTCCATCAAAGCTTCCACTGTGCGTTTCAGTGTTGCAGCTGTCTCAGGCTTTAAACACAAAGAAGACGACACTTGTTTGTAGTGCAGTAAGTGACTATTGCCCCCTATACTTACCTGGCAAGAAAATAATAAAGGAGGAACTGGAATAGATGTCAAAGGGGAGGAGGGAATTCTGATTCTTTTCTCCATAACCTTCAAGGGTGCTGTATCAGACTATAACAATCACTAACAGCAACATAGGGCACCTGTTTCTTCACAATTACACCCAACTGAGTTCAATGGGAGACATTCTAGACTGAATGTGCATTTTTGACAGCATCAAATATACCGCATTTTTCGCTCTATAAGACGCACCAGACCATAAGATGCACCTAGTTTTTGGAGGAGGAAAACAAGAAAAAAAAATATTCTGGATCTCAGAAGCCAGAACAGCAAGAGGGATCGCTGTGCAGTGAAAGCAGCAATCCCTCTTGCTGTTATGGCTTCTGGGATAGCTGTGCAGCCTGCATTTGCTCCATAAGACGCACACACATTTCCCCTTACTTTTTAGGAGAGAAAAAGTGAGTCTTATAGAGCAAAAAATACGGTATTTTAATATACTGCACATTACAACATTACAACCTCAAATAACTTCTTATAAATGCTGCAAGTTTCCAGAAATGCACTTCTGAAGTGTGTTTTACCTATACCCATATCGTAATTAACTCAGGAAGTCAAGCTTGTCCTATTACACCACACAGGCTGATAATTTCTTTCAATTCCATTTAAGGGTCATTGCATTACATTAAATTTAAAAGGATATGTTTTAGACTGATCTGCAGTGAAAGCGAGCACTCAGAGAAGTGCATTCCATATCTGTGAAGTGCGTCCCCCGCCCCCCAACACACATTCTTGTCTCCTTCCAGTGAAATTCCTTGTTGTGAACAAGTAATCTGAAATAATGTGAAGGCAGGAGCTGCGGGGTTCTCAAGGAGAACATACCCATCTCCTGCAACTAAAGGACCATTCTCAATATTTGATTTTGTCCTGCTTGCATTTCATACTTTTGTTATATATGAATTTGATGTGCATGTGTGTAATATTTTGCTTCCTTGGCAACTAGATTTCCAGAATATAACACAGTCTGAAGATTCTCATCTCCAAGGGACCCTGAATGTGCAAGTATATGCAGTGTGGGTGTACAGTGGTACCTTGGGTTACAGATGCTTCAGGTTACAGACTCCACTAACCCAGAAATAGTACCTCAGGTTAAGAACTTTCCTTCAGGATAAGAACAGAAATCGCGCGGCGGTGGCGTGGCAGTAGTGAGAGGCCCATTACCTAAAGTCGTACCTCAGGTTAAGAACAGTTTCAGGTTAAGAACAGACCTACAGAACGAATTAAGTACTTAACCTGAGGTACCACTGTATGTGTGTTGGGACAATGCATTTGTGTTGATCTGTTCACTAGTTTTTCCTTGGTGTCTCCTGCCACAAAGGAGGATGGCTTTGGAGAAAAAGAACATAACCAGTTGGAAAGAAATTTTTACATGCAACCGAAGTCTTTGCAAGTATGAAATAAGTATCTGTTTCAACAATAGAACCATTGTTTTAGGCATGCAAGTTACTTCATGTTCCACTGGGGAAACAGGATCACAAAATCTGAAGGGGAGGTTTCATAATAAGTTGTGCAGCCTGTAGTTAAAGGCCTTTTTTTAATTAATGTTGGCTGAAGAAGACCCTATGCAGCTCTGGAACACGTATCTCTTACATCTTCAGGGTCAAAAAGCAAACAAAAAAACCACCCCAAAACCACAATAGCACTGAAGCGTATTTTAAGTGCTAAGGTTATACTGAGTATGTTCAGCAGATGGGACAAAACAGAAATATAGCCAATGTTCTAAGTTTACAACCACAATCCTTGCTTGCTTTTGATGGATTATTGCAAGCAACTTAAATAGATCCCAAGGTCTGCCACTGCAAAGAGGTTTGGGAGGGGATAGCAAAAAGGAAGAAAAACTGTAGAAGCTGCTAGTGAGTGAGCGGTGGGCAGTGGATCCTGCCTTGCAAGGAAAGTGAAGCAAGGCCAGTGGATAAGAATGTTTAACACTCGCAAGGTGTGCCTGCATAGCATATTTGCCACTAGGTGAACAGTGCTCACTCTCTTCATCTGGAGATCAGAAATAAGTCATGCACATTTGTTGCCTCACAAAAACCGTCCCTCAAAACAAAACTGATCTGAAATGAGTGTTTATAAACCACTGAAGATTCAATTAGGAATCCTTCACAATGAAAGGTGCAAAACAAGTGGTTGGGACATAAAAATATTACTGGAACGTTAATACATTGTCTACCAAGTTCCAAAACAGTTTGAAAAATACTTGTGAGTTTGTTTCTTTATTTTGTACTTTTATTTAACCTTTGTACAGAAGTTGAAACATTTCCATATAATAACTCTGAGAGGACAAAAATTCCACATTCAAAAGGAATGTAAACTGCAAGAAATACAGTTTTAATTATACAAATACTCTAATAAGAGTTTATTTTGATGACTAATGCAGAAGGCAAAATAAGTACACGATATACAACAAACAAACACAGGGCTAGCAATAAGAACTGAATTTTTCATCAGAATTTACTTACTGTCATATTAGCAATGTTCTATACACTGGATCAAACCATTTTTTTATGACAAATTTGTAATTGTGGGTGGTAGCAATGGACAATTACAAAATCTCTGTTTTCTTAACACTTCTAGATAGTCTTATTCAAAATTTCATTCTTTCCAGTTCATACGTATGTTTTTTAATTTTAAAAAAGTGGCCAAAGAGCTCTGAAATCAAGTAGATTTATTACATTTATATGCCCATTTGGGTAATTCCTGCCCCCCTCCCAAAGTTTGGGTGGCATTCAAGATTTGACATGCTGCACAACATTTGTTTTTGGTCTGCAAAATCTTTTAATGTTTCTTTTTAAAAAACCAAAGCAATTGTAATTTATTTAAATGCTACAGAAAGTACAACAGCAATAAAAACACTTCACGTCTCTTTAAAAAAATGTAATAGTTATATTAAAAGGATACACGATATAAGTAGCATTACACTGACAGTTCTTAAAACCAAGAATGAACAAAAAGGATTTACCTAGCATTATTAGAAAAGAATTTGCTTTCTTCTTGAAGAAGACTACTAACTTTTTTGCACAGCAACTATTTTTATATCCACCTCATTTAAAAGCATGTATTCTTAGACACTTAGTATTCTTGTATGTCATTTCCATCATTGTTCAGTGTCTGGCTTTGCCCAGTGAAGCTGATAAATGCTATGGAAAAGTAGTGTCACCAAATGCCACTACATAACATTTTATATTAGATACAATCAGAACAAAAATAAAGCCTTTTGTTTTAAACCAGCACCCTCCATACCCCAGACTGTTTTGTACGAAAGAAAAGCTTTTTGCCAACAAGAATTTACAGACCTCACAGTGAAATTAAACATCTGAATTATATATACTTTCATTCTAGAACTATGACCCTACAGCTAATTAAAACAGATTTAAAACCACTGAGTTATACACAATTTCTATCAAAAGAACCCTTAAACATCAGACACATCTTTGATTTGAAACATTACATGTAGAACGTTAGTTTTATTACAAAACATATACTTTTAAAGGCACAAACAGACAGCATACCAAACGAACAGTGGCTATCTACGTTTAAAATACGTCACACAATTTAATCTTTTCCTTAAAAGACTAGATTTGTGAATTCAATATATATACTTTATAGGGGTTGGTGAGACTGAAGCAAACCCAATACACTGCAATTTGCCTTATGACAATGATTTAAAAATAAAGCTGTAAAATTAATCTAAGCACATTTTTCTGTCTACATTTCATAAGTAATTGTTAGCCTACAATCCAACCCGTTCCTTTCCCAGGAAGATATTGTACTTTTCAGATGACTGATGGAAAGGAGAGAGGAAGGGGGAATGGATAGCACACAATAATTAGTCTTTTGTCACTTCTAGATGGTGACAAAAGGAAATTAAGAACACTTGCCTAAACAGAAGCTACGCTTTTCCTGAAAACAATGCAAAAATAAGGCCCACGTACAGTTTTCTGACCGATGCTTCTGTTGGCTTAAATAAGCAAATGAACGTTTAAAAACCATCATTTAAAATTCAGGAAAATATGTGGGTATCTAAAGTAGGGCTTGGTTAAGTGTCATGTTCACACATAAAGCAATAAATTGCCAGACACCCGGAATGATGTTCACACAAACAACTAGGCCCACCACTGGAATGCTTGCCTAGTTCCAGAATGCAGGGCTATAGCCACTGATAGTGGTAAAAGATTTAGGTCCTATGGAAGTAGTATTGATCAATGGGAAGAAAACACACACCCAACTGTATAATACAACAAATAAGGTTCCCCTCTGTCTACACCACAAACCTCCAGACTGATAAAAGGCATATTCAACATAGAATGAAACAAACAAAATCCACTGGAGTTCAGAGGATCAAAGCTAGAATTCTGCTAAATAGACAGGATTTATTAGAAAGAGCAGGCGATATTACAGCAGTTTAAGAATGCTCATTGTGTTAATCTCAAATGCTATTAAAACAGATTCCCACTTAGTGGAATTTGTTTTCTCCTGCTCTGGAGGGAAGGACTCAAACCAATGGCTTTTAAGTTACAAGAAAAGATATTCTGACTACTTTCTGACGGCAAAAGCTGTTCAACAGTGGAATGGACTCCCTTGAAAGATGGTGGACCCTCCTTCATTGGAGGTTTTTAAGCAGCGGCTGGATGTGCATCAGTCATGGGTGCTTTAGCTGAGATTCCTGCATTGCAGGGGGTTGAATTAGATGACCCTTGGAGTCCCTTCCAACTCTATGATTCTATGAACTGCTAAAAGGGTCTGCTTACGAGCTACTTTACGCAGGCTCTAAAGACATTGTGATGAGACTAATTTCTCTTGTATACATTGCTAAATACAGTTAAGCATCAGAGGGCTATATAACATGCAGAAATCCAGAGATAAATAGCAAATGTTTTTATTCTTTAGAGATTACTTGTTCTACATACTGGGCGTTCTTTTAAAGCAGCAAGGGGGAAGCTGTGACCATCCAATGCAACTCCCATCCTCCCTGATCAATGGCCACTAGTATCTAGCGGGTCACAGTTTCCCCATACGTTTTAAAGCAAAACAGATCATTACACAGAACAGCCATTAAAGAGTAATTTAGGCTACGACCTGCTGTTTAAATAAATTTCTAGTCACGACTAGAAAGACACATAAGAGAAAGATTTAGAAAAATATAATGTTCCCTAATGGCATTGGTAGAAATGTGAAGAATCAGCAAGGTATAAGTATTTTCATCACAGATGAGATGCACTAACCTAACAAGGTTATATTCTGCTACCAAAAGGCACTATTACACATTTACTTTCTCAGTTTAAAAGGAAACCATAGATACAAAATACTCTAAATGGAATGTTAGGTAGGAAAAGGAATATGGGAAACTCAGTTCATGGTTCTTACAACAAAGGAGGACTCAATTAGGAAGTCACATAATCTAAGTTACACTTAGGATATAGTCTGCTAGGAGACAAACAGCAGGAAATGGGGTTGCCATGTTCTAGTCTGAGAGCATGCCCATCAATGAATAGCTGGATTCAAACAATCTAGCTATAGTTCAACCCTCCTCAACCTGGTGCCCCCCAGTTGATGACTACAACTTCAAAAAGCCCAAGGCAGCATGGCTAATGCTTAGGGACTATGTAAACTGTAAACCCCAACATTTGGAAGGTACCAGGTTGGGTAAAACAGGTTAACTTAACAGCAGCCATGCTGCATCAGATCAAAAGTCCATTTAGTCCTGCATCCTGTTCTAACAGTGGCCAACCAGATGTCTCTGGGGAACTTGCAAGCACGACCTGACTTCTCCACCTCTCCTCCCTTTGTTCTTTCCAGCAACTGGTAAGCAGAGGCATTGCCACTGACAGAGGAGGCCAAACACAGCTTTATTCTACATGCATTTGTCTAATCTTTTAAAGTCATCCAAGTTGGTGTCCATCAATGTATCTTGTGGAAGCAAATACCAGTTTAACTATGCACTGTGTGGCAAAGTATTTTCTTTTGTTTATCCTTAGTCTTCCAACATTCAGCTTTACTGGATAGTCCCAGGTTCTACTAGTATAAGGGAGGAAGAGGAAGAGAAGGATGAGCAAGCCACAGCAAGTGAAAGACTTGCATGCTCCCATTTTCCTCTGCTCCACACACAAATAAACAAGAATTCTGTATTGGGTATGAACTTGGAACTATAGTTAGTTCTAACCCGTTAGTTAACAAATCAAGCTATCCATGGCTTGATGTACTGGTTTGTTTTAGCTTGGTTTGGAGCCAGTCTTAAGAGTCTAGAATACAGCAAGGCAGCAAACCCCTAGGCCACTGTGGCAAGCTGGGTACTGGGCTAGATGGACAGATGGACCCTTGGTTTGATCCAGCACAGTTCTCTTAAAACATGTTTCATCCTAAGACTGTTCCCAACCACTGTGGTTAACCAGCAGGATTTATCTCACACAACTTAAAGTGACAGGCAGTCTCTGTTTTAGAACAACACAATCCCAGGAGAGCCCCGAAGTAAAGAGAGGTAAGTGTATGCTGAAAAAAACATTAGAAGTTGCCATACAGCTGTCTAAATGAAGACATAATATTGCAAGCTATTTATCCGCACAAACCATGCATCATTGGTAAGGAAAGAGAAAAGAAGGCTCAAATGGATAACTGGCAGGTAAATTTGTTCTGTGGACTTTGGCAAACCTTTCTAACTATTGTTAAAACTGTGAAATGATTCAATATTTAGGTGTTTAAGTGCTGCATTGTCACTTGGAATATGGCTGTATTGCATTAAGAGTCCATTTAAAATAGATCCACAAACTCTGCCATTTACATTCATAATACTGCAAACGTATTAAATGACTTGGGATTGGGACCGAGGAAGTATTAGACATTGCTATTTTAATGTGGCTGTAAGGCCCGGAAAATGGCTTAGTTTACACAAGGCATCTTAGGGAAGAAAAGTGGGAGCCAAATTAATTCCTGAGTTAGTCCACCTGCAACATGACAACTGGCAATGCAGTCAACACAACCATCTCTACAAGTGCCAGAAATAGCAACTCTCCTCTAGCACTTAGCAATGATGGTACTTACCCATCTCAAAGCTTGTATCACCCCCTTCCTTTGACCCTGGAAGGCCACTGGTTTAAATAAACTCTTGGCCCAGTACACAAGCAAGGTCTCAATTCATAATCATCAACAGAGGCCGATCAAGCCAAAGTCTCTGTAGTGCATTTAAATAGCAGGTTCTTTAAAAACTGTATCAGTTATACAAGCTTAAAATCAATAGTTCAGAATATATGCATTAGTTCTATACATAGTCTACAACCATTTAGTAAAAATTGTCACCTTATTAAGCCAGTTGTTCCACTGATAGGTAGTATGGAAGAAACTGAAAAGAACTGAAAATGATACCAAATTGATTTTGTTATTAAATACACGATTTCCTAAACTTGGGTCTCCAGCTGATTACAACTCCCATCACCCCTAGCTAACAGGACCAGTGATCAGAGATGATAGGAACTGTACTTCCCCAAACAGCTGGATATTCAAGTTTGGGAAACCCTGAATAAAGTATTGTTTTCAGCTATTTCAGGACACCTTGCATTTGCAAGGCAGAAGCACAAAGTTTGTATATATAAAAAATATTTATTCGGCATGGGATCTCAGCTCTCAGTGTTACATTCCACAACTATTACCAGAATGCTCTTTTTATTAAACTGGAGCTTTGAACCCTAGGACAAACTAGGCCCTTTTTGAATCAGGGCTAGCAATAAAATTGACTTTGGGAAAGAGTTCTCAGTAAGAGTTCCAAATTTGCTCTTAATTGCTGGTTCCCACCTCTATGGGCCCACAACCTTGTGGCTGCAATGCTGCAGAAGGGATGCTCCCCTATCCTTCTCCACACTGCTATGGAAGCATTCAAGGCACCAGGATTTGGGGGGGGGGCAGTCCTTCTTGCTACAGCAGCAGCAGCAGCAGCAGCAGCAGCAGCCACCAAACTGGAAGTTCTTTTCTAGTATTATACTCTAAGCTTTGGGGGTGGAGTGGGGTGGGGTAGAGGGAGGACAAGGAACAGTTCATATGCTTGCCTGCGTACTGAAGTAAAAATATTACTGTTGCTGAGTATCCATGGATGTGCTGGAATAACCCCATTTAAATCAGTTCTGCTTTCATTACCAGAGCCTTACTTACTATACTACACTTCTCAAAGTATCTGTAGGAGACATGTAGTCTCAACATGCAGCCTACACATATATTGGAACCAGTAGGTGGAGATGTTTCTTTTTTTAAAGGGGAAAAGTGAAGCAGTTTAATTCTCCCTCTCTGTTCCTACTCAGCCTAACAAAAATAAAACCACATACAGTTTTAAAAAGAAGTTTGGAATATTATTTTGCCTAATTTTGTACAGACTCATTGTCCTCATTGAAGGCTTGTGCTATTTGTTGCTTCCATATCCAATTGTGAACTGTTTCAGACAGATCATTATACAACAAATAAAAAAGCTGGCTTTGTGAAGCGGTGCTAGGATATTTCCTTTTGCAATTGTAATTCTTTTATTCTTAGCGTGCAAAATTCAAGCACAAGAAAATTCAGATATACACTGAGTATTTGGTTTTGTGAAGAGAACATGCATGTCAGACTCCCTTGTCCATCATCTGAAACATTCTTTCTGCATAACTTTGAAGGCTAATAGGCAATATTCAACTTTTTTAAAAAGTCAATTGATTTCAATGGGTCTACTCTGAGTAGAATTTAGTTGTCTCTTCTGTTTTTATTTGTATATTCAGGTTTCTAACAGCTAGCAAGACTGAAGTGTTTTAAAATATGTGGTTTTATCTAGAAAGGAAAAAAAGGGAATTATAGATTCAGCAATGCAAAATTTCAGTGATCACATAACATTTAATTAGAATACTGGTGTCGTTGTTGTTGTTAGGAAGATCTGATGTTTTAAGAATATAGGGAGAAATCACAAAAAGTTACTTGATTACGACTCCTAAAAGATATCATCTTCTGACACTCAAAAATACTCTGGAATGCTCTTCATAATGTACAGTTTTGCCCCTTTTAACTATAACACTATTTTCACTTTTGCTGGACCTCTGAGAGTGCTTTAATATTTTACCTCTCAACACACATTTATCTCTTACTTTGGTATACAAAAACCCAACATTTAGTACTGCACTTAATCCCACAAACATTTTGCATTAAAACAGAAATGCTAACATATAAAACGTCTAATGATTTTCAAAAAGGTTGAAAAATAATTTGGCTGACGATAAAAGCGTAAAGGAATCCTGAGATATAAGACTAAGACACACACACACACACACACACAGATATATAAATATTTCTCCAAGAACCTCTATCTCTACTTCTGTATATCTGACCAAATAAAATTCATCATTTGTTCACACGGAGAAATAAACAAACATGAATATTCCAACTGAACACACACAAAATAGTCCACTGTTTAGTATTAATTTAGCTTTTGGAGTCTCTTCCAGCATTTGTAGACACATAGTCTCTTCTTCCCCCTTATCTCTGACTGGACTGTTCATGTTTTTGCTTTTAAAGCCACAGAACCAATCTATGAATTTCCAGGGTCTGTCACTACTTTCAGTCTCTTCACCAGTCTTCTCTTTACCCATAAGAGCTGCCTGTCCATTAGAGTAACTATCAACTGGAGTCTCAACTTCAGAGTTGCTTAAAGATATCACTGGATTGCTCTCATCTCTGCAAGTAATTAAGAGATTGACATTTTCAGGCTGATCATTTTTAATATTTTCTTCAGATTTCCCATTTGAAGTGATATGATTTGAAGTGTCGCTGTATTTTAAGACGGTCTTCCCTTGTGCTTTGAACGAACTGCCTGCTGAAGCGCTTTCCTTTACGGTCCTGATTCTCATAGACCAAAACGTTGTCGTCCGAATTTGTTCTTTTGAGGGTGGTGGTGTAAGCAAGCTTACTACTATAGCAGTAATTCCAGTGATCCAAAACAGTGCGGTAGCAACATACATGTAATGGATACTTTTGATAAAGTATGGTCTTGTGTCTGGCTGGTCACACTCAGGAACACGATAGATAAATGCCAGTATAAGTCGTACAGCTCCCAATGCAAATCCAACCATTCCACCAAAGAAGGCCCCATGCTCATTGCAACGCTTCCAAAATACACCCAAGAGAAAAATAGCAGCCACTGGTGGAGTCAGATAATCTGCTACCTCTTGTATATAGAGATACATCTGACCTCCTTGCATTTCCACTATAATTGGGACCCAGGCAATGCTTATTGCCACCATGAAAGCAACAAAAACTCTTCCAACAATCATCAGTTCTCTAGACGATGCATTCTTCCGTATGAGGAGCTTGTAGATATCCAGTGTGAATATGGTACTGGCACTATTAAAGATAGAATCCAAATCACTCATCAGTGCAGCAATCATTACAGCCATCATGAGGCCTCGCAGGCCAACAGGGACAAGTTTCATTACCAAACGTGGATAGGCAATGTTAGAACATCCAGCTCTGCTTCCACAAACCTGCATACAATGTTCTGGATTGATACATGCAAGATCATCTGCAAACAGTATTCGTGAAATCATACCTGGAATAACTATAAGGAACATAGGCAGAAGCTTTAAGAAACCTGCCATTAGCGTGGATCCTTTGGCATGAACAATGTTTTTTGCTGCTAAAACCCTCTGAACGATGACTTGGTCGGCACACCAGTACCAAACAGAAGCTGGTGTCTGTCCAAAAAGGAAACCAGGCCACGGAACATCTTCATCTGTTGGTTCACGTAACATTCTCAGCGAATCAGGCTTTGGATCAACATGACAGGAATTTGTATTGGAAAGGTTGTAAGTCAACAAGATCGATGTAACATTTGGTTTTGCCAACATGTACTTTCTTTTCATCTCTTCAAATCCACCAACTTCTATCATACTTATAATCATAAGGGTGAGGGCACCAATAATCATAAGCAAAGCTTGAATTGTGTCTGTGTAGATAACTGCCACAAGACCCCCAGTCACAGTCAGCAGTGCAGTCATTCCAATCAGCAGTATTACCGACAAATAAATATTCCAGCCTAGTGATTCTTGAATAAACAATGCACCTGAATACAAATCCACTGAAAGTTTGGTGAAGATATACAGAATTAGAGACAACATGGCAAAGTATACTTGAATTCTATGCCCTCCAAAACGTTTGGATAAGTATCCAGGCATGGTGTATATTCCAGAATGTATGTAAACCGGAACAAAGATCCATCCTAAGAGTTGCAAAAGCATTAAGGCATTGAGTTCCCATGCTCCCACGGCAAATCCGCTTGCTGCTCCAGATCCTGCAAGCCCAATGAAGTGTTCACTCCCAATGTTGCTCACAAACAAGGAAGCACCAATTGCCATCCATGTCATAGATCGCCCTGCCAGGAAGTACCCACTTATAGTGCTCCGATTGTATTTCCACATGGCAAAAAAGCCTATGCACAGCACAAGCACAAAATACAGTGCCACAATGGCAATGTCTGCTGGTTCCAAAGCCGCCCTCATTTCTGTAAACAAAGGAGCTTCCGAAAGCTGATGTCCAGGTCACAGACCTCAAGCCTTAGTAAAACAAATCTTTAGTTTTACAAATACTGTGGATCAAATTCTTTGTCCATTGGTTTGCTATCTTGATGGTAGTGGTTGTGGTACAACTTTGAGAAGAAAAAATTGTTTTCTGCGCTTCTGAAATATTTAGCACGCACTTTTATTCACCAATCCACAAGAGCATCACCATTAACTTGGTTGATGTAGGAGAAATTCTTAGTTGCAGCTAAGTCTAGTGAGGCCTACAGTACCAACCCTGCAAGGTAGCAAAGACAAAAGACAGAGATTGAATTAGAAAAGGCTTTTACCAAGTATCAGGAAAAAAAATGAATTTTGTCATAACAAGTAGTTGAATAGAGCTTTTCTTCCCTTGTAAATGTTATGAAGAATTCTGCATCTCAGGCATGAAATTTCTTTCATAGACTGTAAACAGAGTTCACTAATAAACTAACAGAATGTGTATTGTTTTCTTGGAACAAGATGGCAGATTTGCAGCAGTATAAAGATATGTATCTTTCTGGCCAGAGAAATTTTTATATTCAAAATGATACATCAACACCACACAGACACTATCAGACTTTATTCAGGATATACATGATCACATCACATTTACAATTCATCTAAATTTATCATTGATTTTCAAACTGATTCTGTGTACAGCCAATGTCACTGTATAGTGCTGTAGCAGTAGGTTACATATATAATACACCACTGTCACAATTGCAACAAAAATTTAACTGAGTGGCACACTGCACACTATGTTCCTTCACCGTACATTTCCCTCTCCAATTGCCAAGTCCACTACACTTCCCCAGATCAGAGAAATGTAGTGTTAGGGCACCTACATGCACATACCATCTCTCTGAATGCAGTATTATAACATACTTAAAGTCTAGAATGAAAAACCATGTATCCTCTCACACACATCATATAGCACAGTGCTACACTTTCCCAACCATAATGATGACAGCAGTTGGGAATGTACAATAGGAAGTATGTAACAATCTAGAAAGTGTTGAGGAGGAGATAGGACGGGGGAGCCTAGACAATCCAGCATGTAAATGTCCATAAGACATGGATGAATAATCTATGGCACAGGCAGTAGGGGTTTATAGTGCAAGTGGAGCAGTGTTCAAAATTAGCCAGGCACCAGGCGCATTTTGCACCTGGCTACTGGCCACTTGCGACCAAGCGAAGATGGCCTGACATCTTCACATTCTGGAGGTGCATGCCTGGGGATCCTTGGATCTGGACTGTTTTTACACACTAATGCCCCACCCTGCAGAATTCCATCAGCTATATTTTATCTGTACAACAGGAACGAATTTCTGGAATCAAAATGCTTTTTCTTTGCAACCTAAGCAGGAACAGCAAACATTATAGCTAATTGTTGTCGCTTGTCTTCACTTACCCCACTGCCCTGCTCACAGTTGTGAAGAATATTCTTACATTATGAGTAGTCCGTGTCACCATTAAGAAAGAGAGGTTGGAATGGACCAATATATATGTGGACTGTCCCTGGATCAAGGAACTTTCTTCTTTGAGTTCTACAAAGCTCTTAACCTAGCTCAAGGTTGTCATCTGAACTAGCCAGATGTTTAACTGAGAATCAATCACAGTCAGTCCATCATTTGAAAAATAAAGACTTTAGAGCCGTCTTGCCCCAAAATGGCAGCTAGACATTCTGTTTTGGCACCTGTAACCTCAGCTTAAGGCGCCATTTGATGCCTGGTTTATATATCCGAGTTTCTAACACTGAAATGAAGTATGAAGACTAATGTTCTATGACATGAAATAGGTCTACACCACCACCTGACTCTCCAGTGCTGCCCTTAATACACTAGAGGCAAAAATCACATCATAGCCCAACACTGCATAGATATTGCAATGTACTGTAAAATCACACAGTCTTTTACTTTGGGTTTGACTTGTGTAACATGTTCACAAAGACTGTAAAGTAATGGGGCAGGGGAAGGCAAGAACAGGGAAGGCCTGACAAAAGTTAGTTTCAGCATGGAAACCTAAGCTGGACTAGATCATGTTTTGTGCCACTGCAGTTCCACCGTCTGTGGTTTAATTACTTTCTACAGAACTCAGCACAATATACCTGCCCTTCTTCTGTCTTTGTAAGTGCCCCCATGTGTCTATCTAACTCTGTTCCATAAGTTATCTCTGTACATTTGCAGAAAGTGTTGTTGGTTTTTTGGGGGGGTAGGTCTTGTGCATCAATCTATAAAATCAATAGAGCTTTGATCTTTGTTTCCTTTTTATAAGCCCCATTTTGTTTCCTTAAAAGCTGAAAAGGCCTCCCATTTTTCTAGCAACAGGAAACTGTAGGGAAAAGGAAAATATTCATAAACAAGGTAAGTCATTAACAAGTTCCAAGAGCATAGGGAATGAGGAAATCAAAGGCGGGGGACTGGGTGTAAGTAAACACACAGGAAAGAAGCAAGAATAGGATACAAGCAGATGTGAACTCAAACGTACAAAACTAAAATGCTCCATGTTAGATGACTGGTGTGCATGGTTCACATAACCATACATTGAAACAGATTGCCAATATAAACCTATAAAACTTAAGTTTACCAAAATTCAATACATGTCAGCGTAAGCCTTGCTACTTGGCTTAGAGCAGGCATAGGCAAACTCCAGCCCTCCAGATGTTTTGGAACTACAATTCCCATCATCGCTAGCTAACAGGACCAGTGGTCAGGAATGGTGGGAATTGTAGTCTCAAAACATCTGGAGGGCTGGAGTTTGCCTATGCCAGGCTTGGAGATTTGCAAAACCAATATAATAAAGCTGTCTACAATAGGAAGGTAAAATATTAAGGGACACTGAAGAATATTAATATTCTGATCCAATGGTGCCCATAAGGAGCAGCTAGACCCCATTCTGAACAACTATCAACAACTATCAACAATTTAGCATTTTTTTGTTTTTGTTTTGTTTTAGAGAGGTCTCTGCAGATGAAGCCGCAGTTGGGCACAGCAGAGATCCTCAGAGATCCCTTTCAAACTCTTTCCAATCAGCCAAACTAAAATCTTCTAGCACACAAAAAATAAACTCTACTCAAAAGTGCTGTTTAACACAGCTAAATAAAAATGTCATTCCTTCATTAGCCTTGGATAAAATATAGTGGCAAAGTTTTATGTTACAAATAGTTTATTGTTCATGTTGTACACTATACTATAATCAGTTTATCTGTTAACTGGGTTCTTAACAATGCAAATTGACTGCTAGTTCTGCATTTAAAATGGTGCATTTTGTTCTTCTTTCCTGTAACCCTTTCATTTGTTTGTTGTCAGATGTTCAGCCTTTACACGAGCCCTGAAATCAACTTTCTCCAATCTAGTACTCTCTAGATGCTGTTGGACCATTTGCTACAACCCCCTACAAATACTTGATCATTTGTCATGCTGGCTGGGGCTGATGAAAGCTTAGGCCCATCAAAACCTGGGCAGCACCAACCTGGACAGCACCAAGTTCCAATTAGAGTAAGTTTCAGACTTAGATCTGCATTCTTCACAAGAGTCCCAGCAACCAACAGACACTAGATCATCTACACAGAAACTGGTCAGTGATCCACTATGATCTACTGTCTGCCACTCTTGCCTTACTATACATATGACTAATTTTCTCGTATGATCACATCCTTCTACTCAAAATAAGGTGATCCACATGACAGAAGTTATTTTAAATAAATATTTACCTGTACTAAGAAATTGTTTATACAGCCCTAATGGCATCAAGTGAATTGTTGTTATCAAATGTTCAACAGTAACAGGAACTATAATTATTCAATATTAGTGCCAGTACTAAATGAGAGCATTTTTCATTGCTATTATTACAGAACTAACTACAATGAAATGCAAGCACCCAACAGTAACGGATCAGCAATATCAGATCCTTTAGGACACCTTTGTATTCATCCTTTTATGCCCAGTATTTCTAGCTCACCTTTCTGCAAAATGAGAAAGGCAGGTTACAAGTAACTCATTATAAACATTTAAATACTGTAAGAACAAAGTAATGCAAAAATTAGAACTAAGAACAAAGAGTAAAAGCAACAGCATCCTTAGATTGTTTTAACAAGTTTTCAGAACAAGTTAATATAATTCAGGCACAATACAGACCCCTAGCAAACAGGATGGCAGCAGGTCCATGTCTTTAAAGGTGTATATGTAGAGCAGAAATTTTTTTTTGAAACTGCCAAACAAATGTGTGGGTGGGAATTGCTGAAATCTACCCTTGCACATCCTGCCCTACTTGTAGTCCTCATCTCAAGCACTACACAAGTGAAACAGACTCAAATTTAAAGGCACAGGTCTGCTGCCAATCACATTTGGGCCTCCAAACTCTACAGTCACCACAAATGAACAGATGGGCATTTGAGGCTCTCAGCCTAATTTCATGCAGGTGAGGGAGAGAAGGCAGGTAGGGCGGGAAGACACAAGGAATGTCCAAACAGATGAAGTGACAATAATGTGAGGGAATGGGATCCTGCTACAACCTATCAATTCACACCTCTGTAGTCTGACCTTCCCAACAGAGCTGACAGTGCAGGAAGAAAAGGAGAGAATGAGGTATCCCTACTCACTGCTGAGTACTCACCACGCCTGCCTTAAAGGGTTACTACTACATGGCTAGGTGGAATGTAGTTGGACATTCATCTGCTCATCTCGAATCAACCACTAGGTAAGCAAGCATGGCAAATCACATGTCTGACATAGTCCAACTGCAGAGCACTTTTACAGGCAATACAATATTTGTAAATTTTTAAAGCAATCAATTAATGGAAGGACTCAAAGCAACCAATACATAATAGTGGGCACCCCTAAAATACAAAGAGGTCTATACTAGCTTTGCCAAATGCAACTAAGAAAGTACTCCCCCCCCCTTTTTTTTAAATAGAAAACTATAATTGTGTCTTGGAAAAAACAAACAAGGTGAATAAAGACAAGTCTATTTTCCCAGATTAGTTCACACGGAGACTGAGGAATTACAGCATGTACTCATAATGCTAAGAGGTAAAGCAAAATGTTTTGTGTTCTTCCCCCACTCTTGTTCCTTTCCTTCATGTATTTAATGTATTTTCCTTTCTTCTTTTTTTGTTTCCTTTATTAACTTGCACCTCTGTAATAAAGCCTGCCTAACACACTGTCCACTACACCTCTACATGTGCTCTTCCCCTAAAATGAGAAACCAAAATATACTTGAAATTTTTGTGAAAAAGTAGCTGCTATATTGTATTATATTATACTATATTGTATTACCATATTTTGAAAACTGATAGTGATTAAAAAGGAAAATAGTTCAAAAATCCCAAAATAATTTAAGTATATGTTTGCTTAACTGTATTTTGAAAATCAGTTAATTTAACTATAGATATAGAATATTTGCTCATAAAGTTGATGAGTTAACAAGGTGAGCAGAGTGAACCAGATTATTATGAATGAGGTCAAATGAAAAGCCTCCTCTTCTAAGAAGACAGCTTTAGCAATAAGCATATCTTATCACCCTCTCCTGGTGAATGTACAGAGCAGCAATTAAGACAGACACCTCAAACCTACTAAACAGAATTTTTATATAGAAGTGACTTCCAATGAAATGGGCGCTTACTTCCAACATCACAATAGGTTCAGAACTGAGAAATTGAGCTTATGATCACAAGGCAGCCTACTCTCTATGATGCATTTCCATATTCTATGTAGCTAGCAAATACTGTGAACATTTGGGATTTACAACACAGATTTACTGCAAAAGAGTAGGTTCCATAGCCTTTTAAAGTTCAGGGTACACTGTACACCCAACATGAATCAAAGGGCCCACTTAAAATACTTGCTTCTTTTTCATCCTTTCTCTCTTAAGATTGTACTGCTGATTGGAACAGAACCAACTCATTACTACAGGGTAGCCAATGTGGAGCTTCCATCAACCCTGACCATGCACAGAACCCCAAACGTGCTATTCTGAAGCTGCTGCCATGTCTCCTTGTACATCTCTAGTTAAGATTATCCTAACACTGATCCAAAGATCCCCATGCACTGTTGGCTCAGAAGGCTGGTTACTGCAGATTGTTTAGACAGTTTCTGTCCTCACACTCTCTGAAAGGTATTTTAGAAAGTTGCTCTAACATCTGAGAATGAGAAACAAGATTCAGTCTGCAACTGAGCATCTCTCTGTACTTAAGAGGAACATCAGAGGTTCACAAAAGCCACAGTATTCAAGACCGTATCTCAAACTTAGCTGTTTGCCTTTCAATATGCAATCTGTGAAGTTCTATGCTAAAATACTGAGGTCAGACCTAAAACAAATGGAAATAACTGGGCACCCACACTCTCCAGTAAATTCAAAAATTAGGAATGCACACAATTTTTCAAATAACCCATGAGATCCAAATCAAACCTGGCAATTACATTCAAGAAGTGTGTGCACAAAACGCACAAACTTCATCTTCTAATCTGTACAGCTAACTTTTACTAAGTGAAAATCTATGTAAGCAAAGCTACAGGTTGCTGTATTCAGGCTAAAATTCTATACAAACTTATCCAAGAATCTAAATCTCACTGAAATCAGTAGGACTCACTTCTGAGCATGCATGCATAGGTTTGCACTGGCAGGTAATTGTTAGAACATACTGCACAATAATCCCTGTATTTGTGAAATTGATTAAACTGAGAAAATGGGCAGGAACTTACTTGTCACATATGTACACTAGTCTACATTTTCTTTGCAGAATATTATGTCACACACCTAGAGATAGTTTTCATCTGCCTAGAGATCTGTCTTATACAGAGTTGGACCGCTAGTCCAGTCTTCTCTCAGTCCCTGCAGTCTTTCAAAAAGGCAATTTTGGGAGGTTCAGCGTGAAAAGCAGGTGCTCCAAGGCTGTTACAAGCCAGGGGTACCAACTTGAATAAAATATGGGGGGGGGGGTGTAAGCCCTGCCCTACATAATTGATTACATGATGCGGTGCACCGCACAGTGTTTGAATGACAATGTCTATCGACTTGTGGGGGCTGCCTCCTCAAATTATTTTAAGGTGCAAGTGAAGGGACCTCGGCCCCAAGGAGTTGGCTTCTATGTAATGGGCCCTCTGCTGGGGCTATTACAGCCAGCAGCACCGACCAGCAGCTTTTTAGCAGACCACCAATTACACTCGCTTATTTGACAAGAAAGAAAGAAACCCAGCAGGCGGTCTACTCTACTGTACAAAACGCCGCCAGCATCCCGGAAGCTCAGCGAGCTACGATGGCGGCAAATATTCAAAAGAAGTTCTCCGCTATAGGCAGTCCCCGGTACAGATGTACGGAATTAATTCATGCTTCCGTACATACTGAAAATTTAAGAGGGGAAGGGAATCGTAAACGACGCCCGGCAATAATGCACCCAGGTAACCCCTCCTCCAAATGCGCGAAAATGAACCGGGGTGTTTGGGCAGCGACCACAAAACGTTGCCAAGGAACGACACGAGGCCGCCGCGCCACGTCTGTGTGAAAAAGGAAAACCTCGCATGTGGCTCGCTGGACCCAATGCAGCCCGTGCCTCCTCAACACCCGCCCCCTCGAAGGTTTTGCCTTTTAAAACTAGCGCAGCCAATTCTATTGACACTATTTCTCTCCCCTGCCCCCTTTTTTATTTTTTGTTCGCCAGTGGAAGTGCGCTGGGGGTCGGGGAGAGCACAGCGTCGTAGCCTAAGGGGGCAAGCGCCGTCCCCACGTTTCCCTTAAGGGAGCCCTTGTTCCGCCAGCACCACCACAGCGCCCGAGCACGTGTGAAAAGGGAACGGAGTGGAAGAAGCGCGTTCTGTCCGAGCCGAGAGGAAGGGCGGACGCACAGGGCTGGCGGAAGGGGAAGGGGAGGCCCGGCCGGGAAATGGAAGCCGGGCAGGCGCGGGAAGCTGAGAGAGCAGCTGCGACTGAGGGACGCGAGAAGGGCAGCCAGGAAGGGCGAGGGCGCAGGGTCCCTGCTACGGACACACACAGATACTCACCCTCTGCATGGCTTTTAGGATCAAAGCCAGCTCATAGCGAGGCATCTTTCGCAGAAGTGGAGGAGAAGGAGGTGGGGCGGCTGGCGGAAGGGGCAAAGCAGGGCGCCGGCGTGGTGCCGCGCAAGGGCCGCTCAGACGCGCCGCTGGTCCCGCGCTGTGCCGACTAGGAGGCGTGAGGCGCGCGCGGCGCTTTTAAAAGGGGCCGGTCTGCGCGCGCTCCCGCGGCGGCACCGCCCCCCTTCGATGGCGTCAGGCGCCCCCTCCCTCGCCGCTCCGCTCTTCCCGGGCTGAATGAATGGGGCTCCTTCGGACACGGGGCGCTCCCAATGGCGCCGGGAAGAAGGCAGGGCGGCGCTTTTATCCTAAGCGAGAGAGTCCTGAAGGTCGAGCTGAATGAAGCGCGCTTGGCGACCTCCAGGCGCCGCCTCCCTCGCCATCCCTGCAGCGCCGCCGGTCCCGCCCTTCCCCCCGTAGCCGCGGCTGCTACTGCAGGGAGTGGAAATTTCCACTCGGTCCCGCCTCCCTTCCTCGTGCGCTCCTCTCCCCCCTCGAGGGGAAGTCAGCGGCAAAGCTCTGGCCCTACACGTGAAAGCCGCCTCTGCGACGTAACACCGTATATCCCCCACACACCCCCCCATTGCTGGTTGCTTGCAAGCCGTTCTCGAAACATCCACGAGACGCGGACGTGGGTTGGAGCTGCGCTCCTACACGCCTCGCTGGCGTTCCCGAAGCTTCCAGAAACACCTGTCGCTTACGCAGGTTTTCGGCGTGAAATCCTCGTTAGGAAGGAAAGGGAAATTTCCGCACACGCAAACGGCAAGAGCGCTTGAGACAATTCCCACGATAAGTGGTTACACGAGCGCACGCAGGTGAGCACAACTTGGTTCCTCCAATGCATCCGCCAGCCCAGTATTTCTGTAGTGTCAAACTAGGGAGGGGAAAGGGAATTGCCTGCACACACACGCACGTAGCAGGAGTCTCTTTTGCAACACGTATAATCTGACCTCTGTCACAAGGGAAGTTCATGTATATTCCTGAACTCTAAAGTTTATATGCCCTCATCCCCAAAATAAACATTGGGCCACCCCGTAGATGTACATGATCAGTTAATGTTACTCAGTCAAAATGATGCTTTCAAAATGCTAATCAATACATGATGGTAGAACACCATAAAATAAGTAACTGGGGGTGCCCATCCCAAAATATGCTTTAGGCAAGCACAAGCCAATAGCTCATCCTGTCCAAGGTGCCAATGGATCCTGCTGAGCCCTGAGCTTCTTGTGGACACGGGACAGTCAAGTGTATCAAAGCAAGGCAACAGTCGCCAATATATAAATATAATAAGTACGGTAACTGAAGGTGTCCACCCCAAAAATATCCTTTGGGACAGCACTAGCCACACACTTAAGCAAATGGGAGAGTGTCTACTACAAGATGCCAATGGATTCTGCTCAGCAAAGAGCTTCCTATGGCTGCATACCATGGACAAGGGCACCTAGGCACACCAACAATAGCTAAAGTATATTGGGGGGAGGGACTAAGTAACTGGCAGTACCCATCACAAAATATGCTTTGGGCCATAGCTGTCAACTTACAGATTTGAAAATAAGGGACCAGCAGCCTTGAAAATAAGGGACCAGCAGCCAAAATAAGTTACCTGTTCCAGGCACTCCAGTCTTCCTGTCCTCCTGCAGTCTGGTCAAACTCATGCTGGTAGCTTCAAGAACACTGTCCAACCAACTTTGTAACCAGAGGTTCAACTGAATAGAATCTGAATCACATGCACCACAAGGCCTATGCATCCTCAACTTAAGATGGCTCCCCGGTCTGGCTTTGCACTGCAAAGTTTGCAGCAGCACGTGCAACAAAATGGCGTCCAGCATTCAAAAACCTCCTCAGCTTGCATTAACTAGCCACACACAAGGCATGCAAGCTCCACCCCCCAGTCTTTCATAGACTTCTTATTGGGTGAGCAACACAGCCAAACAACACAGTTGGAGCCTCCCTCCTCCCTGGCCGACAGGGAGGGAGGGAGAGGAGCTGCTTCCTTTGAAATTTAAGGGACATCATTTAAGGGACATTTAAGGGACATCCATCAATAAGGGACAGCAGCGGGACATGGCGCTGGAACAAGGGACTGTCCCTTCAAATAAGGGACACTTGACAGCTATGCTTTGGGCAAGCACAACTCATACACAAAAGCAAACAGGAAACTATCTTCTAAGAGACACTTGTGGGTCCTGCTCATCCCAGAGCTTTCTGTGGGCACATCATGGCAGAGTTAAGGATGTTGAAGGAAACCATGTTGAAGGAAACCACCGATATACGTTGATAAAAATAAGAAACTCTGGGTGTCCACCCCAAAATATACTTCAAGAAAGCATACACTCCAGAAATGGGAGAGTGCCTTCTAGCCCAGAGTTTAGTGTGAGCACATGCTACAAACAAGGGCACCTGTGCATACCAACTATAGCCAGAATATGTACCCCAAAAAAGGAACTGGTGGTGCCCACCCCAAAATATGCTTTGGGAAAGCACAAATATATCCAAACAAACTGAAGTGTCTTCTACGAGATGGCAATGGATGCCACGCAGCACAGAGCTTTCTGCAGGCATATCACCATTTGCTTTCTGATACTACCTTCCTCTCTTCAGCCAAATATTCCAGTTCACAACATCCTTCCCTGCCCCATCTTTCCCTAATTATACTACATTATAACATTTCATATGTGCTTGTAGAACTGGTAGCTTGCCTGCTTAGCTTTAAATTCATAAAATTAGCTTATTGTTAGCATGCTATTTATTAAGGTTTATATCAATTAAAATTTGTTCAGATATAAGTATGTGAACTCCCTCGTCTTCATATGATATAATGTACTTCTGATTTATCTTTGTTGTTCTAGTTAACCATTTGTTTCCCAAAAGTCTGGGCTATGTTCAAGTCTCAATGTACTAAGTCTCAAGTCTTGTTCAAGTCTTAAGGGTATAAATGCATACCAGAAAGGTGTCTGCAACATCTTCAAGGAAACCTCAAAGTTCCAAAATATTGCTGTGGTGTTAAGTGGTGGTCAAGGAGAAGGGCTATGGAAAATAAAGTTAGTTTCCATAGTTGCTACTTAAGTTAATGTCCAGGCATGACACAATGATTGCTGTTTCTGTACAGTGATAGACACTTTGCCAAGAGAAGACCCAAAGGAACCCAAAAATACTGTTACCAAAAGTAGAGAGAGAACTTAGCTATTGTGGCTAGTACCCATTGTTAGCCTTTTCTTCCATGAAATTGTATACTCTTCTTTATAAACCACTTTTAAAATTGTCTCAACATAAACAACCAGTCCTACAATCTCTTTAAAAGACCTGATTAACTTTGATGTTGTGAGATGGTGTGATGAAGCTCAGTTTATAATGTAAGGTCTCTCTTGAGATTTTTCTTTGGAATTGTCCCCAAAACAACATGGGGTTGGCATTGATCAGGTTATTTCTCCTTGGAAACTGAACAAGATAGACAGTGAAATCCCAAGTTAACTACATATTTGACCATCACCATTTATGGTGTGGTGTTTTAGAGCTTGACTTTATGCCCACCCTTACATTTTATCTGGCTTTTTTCTGCTATTCTGCTTGTAATACTCACTAACGAGGGCCTCGTGTCATACAGTTAAGCTAGTTTCCAGGGAGACAAAGCAGAGGGGATTTTGATCTTTTGCACACTTATTCAGTTTTCTAGGTGTTTTCCTTAGACATGTACCAGTGCACGATTTCCCATGAGATTAAATTAAAAGCAAATGTTAAAAACTGTACATGCCTGGTGAGGATGGCAGTAACGCATGGATGAACCAACATTCTCAAACGTTTCTTATTCTGTGTGTATTGTAGTCCTCTAATGACAATTTCATAAAACTAATCTTTCTCTTTAGACAGCATGGGTCATATATATAGCAGATCCCAGCAGGAGCTCCTGAAAAACTAGCTGCTTAGCATCCTGTTCTGCTATAGGCCATTTTCCCAGCAAGGCATAAGACAGAACTGAAGTCAAGTGTTGTGGTTGCTAAGCAATCCCCAGGTGGTTAGGGATTAACAGCTCCCTTCTCTCTTTGGAACCCACCTGTAGTACAATCTCTGTGCTTCAGTCCGCCTGCATGAAACACTTTCCAGTGTTTAACAGATGAAAATGGCCATAATGTCTCTGTACCAACTTCATCAAAACTGATGCTGAAGAAACCAAGTTTTTACACTTAAAAGTAATCCATGATGATAAAAAAAAAAACCTACATGTTTACAGCTCCTTATTTTGCTTAAAGTTGCTCAACTGGAGTTTTACGGAGTCTGGATTGTTTTGACAGGGAGGCATGTGATAGCAAAATGTTAGTTTTTAGGAGTGCATGACTAGGAGACCTTCATACACAAGGCCAACCCAAAACATTTGGCAAAGTATCGAAATAGCACTCCATAGGTGCACAATCCACCTAAAAATTCTCCTCTGCACATTCCATTAGATCATGTGCAGCTCCAGTTCACTGCAGTGGAGCTTACACAAGAGAGCCTTCTAGTAAATCATAGAATCAGAATTATAGAGTTGGGAGGGACCACGAGGGTCACCTAGTCCAACCAGGGTCCATGGTTCAGATCTGACTGTCTCCCACTCTGCCATTCTTAGCAATGCTCCAAAATCTATCAGCCTAAGCAATTATCCTACCTTGCCTCATTGTAAATAAATCATTAGGCAGGGAAATGTCACTCTAAGAGCTCTACAGTCACTTGCAGATGCTGCTGGTGTGCTTTCAAATTATACCTGCAAGTTTGAGGACTAGGAACATGGTGTTTTTTTTTTAAAAAAATGAAAGCTAGGATTATTATCAATTCTGTTTCAGAGCCACAATTTCACACTTAATGTGCACAGAATTTTAAAAGACAAAGTGAGCTTGAGTCTGCGAAAGCTCACACCATAATATATGTCTTTGTCTTAAAAGGCACGACACAAAAAGGCAAGTGCAATATGGAAAACAAGCAAAGAAAGATACCAGTTCTTAAAGTTACCTTTAAAAATGAGCAGCTGCAACAGAACTAGTTCTGTTGGGCAGGGAGGACTGAGCTGGTCTTTCAGTAAAATTGATGGGGTGGCTGCTTCTCAACTCTGCCTCTGCTGCAGCCCAATCCAAGGACTGTTTCTAGAAGACAGTTGAGGGAGGCAGGGGCCTAACGGAGCTGGTCTGTCAGCCAAACTGATAGCACGGCTCTGCTTCCCACCTCCCCAGTATTGCAGCCTGATGGAATGGCTCCTGGCTTTATGGCCTAGTCAAGTGTTTTTCTCTCCACATGAGGAAGCGGTAAGCTGCTGAGCTCACCCTACCCCCATGCTCGCCACGCATTGAGGAAGTTCTGCAACTCACAGCCACAGTCTAGGGGCTACTCTCAGCTGCGCTTGTGCTGAATACCACCCACTAACTGCTGTAGATCTAGTAGGATTTGAAACAGGGACGCGGACTTATAAAAAATATTGGGGGGGCCCGGGAAAGCTCATGAATAATAAATAAGCTCATGAATATGCAAATAAAGTGGCGCCGCCTCCTCGTGAGCGAATAGGGGAGAGCGTGCTGCGCCTATTAATCAGCTCCAAAGGAAATTGGGTGGAGCTTTTGCTCGGGAGGGAGGGCAGGAGGCATGCAGCCCGCCCCTCCCTGTGCATTTTGGGCTGGGGGAGGGGCGGCGATGGCGCTCTGCTGGAGGGGCGCCGGAGATTATTGGGGGGGCGGAGCCCCCCCAAACGAATTTTTGAGGGGGCTCGGGCCCCCTCAAGCCCCATGGAGTCGGCGCCTATGATTTGAAAGGTGGCTTTTGCAACAGGATTTTTAAAATATGGAATCAAAGTTTATAACTGGATATCATTGGGTATCACAATAAGAAACTTTACACGGTGGTGTTTAGACAAGAGGTTTTGGTTTGAATTTTTTGTTCCAGACCTCTATTAGTACATTATAATTAATTGCTGGTTTGTTGTTGTTTAGTTGTTCAGTCGTGTCCAACTCTTCATGGCCCCATGGACCAGAGCACACCAGGCATTCCTGTCTTCCACTGCCTCGCACAGTTTTGTCAAACTCATGTTAGTAGCTTCAAGAACACTATCCAACCATCTCGTCCTTTGTAGTCCCCTTCTCCTTGTGCCCCCAATCTTTCCCAACATCAGGGTCTTTTCCAGGGAGTCTTCTCTTCTCATGAGGTGGCCAAAGTATTGGAGCCTCAGCTTCAGGATCTGTCCTTCCAGTGAGCACTCAGGGCTGATTTCCTTAAGGAAGGATAGGTTTGATCTTCTTGCAGTCCATGGGACTCTCAAGAGTCTCCTCCAGCACCATAATTCAAAAGCATCAATTCTTTGGCGATCAGCCTTCTTTATGGTTCAGTTCTCATTTAAAAAAAATTGCTGGTTAGGGATTATTTAAAACACACACACACATTTGGTTTAGCAAGTGGGGGATGCGGGTGGCGCTGTGGTCTAAACAACTGAGCCTCTTGGACTTGCCAATCAGAAGGTTGGCAGTTTAATCCCCGCGACGGGGTGAGTTCCTGTTGCTCTGTCCCAGCTCCTGCCAACCTAGCAGTTCGAAAGCACGCCAAAAATGCAAGTAGATAAATAGGTACCACTCCGGCGGGAAGGTAAACAGTGTTTCTGTGCGCTGCTCTGGTTTTGCCAGAAGCAGCTTAGTCATGCTGTCCGCATGATCCGGAAAAACTGTCTGCGGTCAAATGCCAGCTCCCTCAGCCTGTAAAGCAAGATGAGCGCCGCAACCCCAGAGTTGTCTGCAACTGGACTTAACTGTCGGGGTCCTTTACCTTTTTTTAGTTGCTAAAAATAAGTTATTCATTATATATTTTTTATTTATTACATTTTTATCCTGTCTGGGACTCAAGGTGGTATAGATAGGGGCTGGAATTCAATGTCATGGTCCTTTGAACGTCCTGTCAACACAAGCATTGTAGCATTCTGGATGAAATGAGCCCCCTCTCTTACCCCCTCATGCTGTTCTGGGGGTCCACCCAACATCCTCCAAGCCAATTTCAGTGGGGTGCACAGGGAGAGGGGGGAGTCCTGAATGAGGTCAATGAGACTTACTCCAGGTATATAAGAGCACAAACTAAGTCAATTCCAGACTATCAAATCTTTTCCTTGTGTTCTTAATAAGGCAGTATTACCTATGGTTATGTGTTCAATTGGGAAGACTCCTCATCTGGCTTATCATAGAAGAACCAGCTTCGTCACCCAATATAGGTGTGCAGATTTATTTTTAAGGCCAGCATATATATTTTTGATTTTTTTTTTTTTAAGAAACATCCCCCAACTCCCATAGGACGTTTCCCCATGACATATGAATATGAAAGCAGCATGCTTGGGAAAAGGTGCCAGAAGAATGTTTTGATACAACTTGTCTATCCATTATAATTAATTGGCTGGCAGGCAGCAGCAAGCACAGGCTGGGGATGTGTTAGGATATAAAAGAAGCAGCATTATTACAGCCCACGATATGAATTCCGCAGGACTGTGGCATCTTTGTTGGCAAGGCACAACAAATTCTCACATTGTGTCAGTCGGGGCAGGTGGGGGGGGGGGAGCCAATGCGTAAGATGAAATTGTGAATAACATTCTAACAAAATAGAACGTTTCCTTGTTAATAATGTATTGGCTAATTCTAGTTTAACCTTTTAAGATAATGAACCTACTTTCGATTCTTATTTGAGCTGACAAATAAAATCAATTGAAGTGAAATGATAGTCTATTTTGTTCTTCAAAATAAATGAAACAGTGTGAAAATAACAGGAAATTGCACTGAGACCTGAGATTACCTATGCAAGGGAAACATAGCCTTCAGAGAACCACATACCACGATTTGTGTGGCAACCCCACACACTCTCAGCTGTGGGAGGGGGCAGTATTACCCAGCATAATATTTTGTGTGTCCCCCCCCCACACTTTTTTTGCTGTTGCTGCCCAAATTAGTAGAGGGCCAGAAAAACTGTTTGAGGACATCATACTCAGCCCCTGAACTGGTAGCCAGCTCTGACCTATTCAACAGATTCATCTTGATCAACTTTCTAGCCCAAGATTTCTAAAGATCTGTGCATGCCAACAGAGTAAGTGTCGTCTGAGAATAGTGCTGTGTGGGAGGCAGGCACATCAAAGGCAGATAGATGTCATTCATACATA
Organism: Podarcis erhardii; assembly: GCF_964252035.2. Taxonomy (NCBI): domain Eukaryota; kingdom Metazoa; phylum Chordata; class Lepidosauria; order Squamata; family Lacertidae; genus Podarcis; species Podarcis erhardii. The sequence goes on along the minus strand of NC_138508.1, from coordinate 54,382,151 downwards.
AGTGCTGGGGGTGAAGATTCAGGACTAAACCAAGAAATGTTGCTGCTTCAGATAGAACAGTAAATGTTCTCCACCATCATCACCAGACAAGGTTCATAATACCCAAGGTTGACTAAGCTATTTTAAGAGCTACACAACCTCCTGATTTGTACAGCACTTCCTTATGCATAAGGTCTTCTTTGCAAATCTAAATGGAGAATTTACAAGTGAACTTTAAAGGGGAACATTTCTCCAGGCTTATTCCTCATCTTTGTAATTTCAGATTAGACAGGACACATGCTTGGGCTGGTTCAACAACAACCAAATAGGTCTAGTGATGATGCTGATGCCTAGCACTACAATAATCTGGTTAAGTATGACTCCACCACTGCTGGCACCTACTTTCTAAAAAAGAAGATATAACTGGCTTTTACCTTTATGTCTGCATTTATTTTTTGCATTCTGCTTTTACTGGAGACCACTAATCTACACTACAGCTAGAACTGTTGGGGGAGGGGAGCAGCAATTGTGGTGGGTGCTGCAACTCTTAACAAGCTTAATATTGCCTTAAATATTGTTCTTTGTTTAATTTTCAGGGGGAACTGTACAGTGATGTGTGCTGGGCTTAAGCCTTACTGATGCTGCCCTTGAACAACAGAGATGGGACTGACCAGTTCCTTTGCTTGCTAGCTCTGGAGTCCAGCTGCCTGACTAGCAACAGTGTATTTGTTTTGGTATTTTGCTTTAAATATCAGGACTATGAAATGCTGCAGTTAAAACAAGGAGGCTTGTGGCCCATCCAGTCCACCATCTTGTTCTTACAGTGCCCAACCTATGGGAATTCTGCAAGCAGGACCTTAGCACAACAGCACTCTCCCTTCCTTCCATTCCCAGCAACTGGAGTATTACTGCCTCCAACAGTGGAGCTAGGGAACAGCCATCTTGGCTAGGAGTAGCCATTGGTAGCCTTATCCTCAATGGATTTGTCTAATCCTCTTTGAAAGCCATCCAAGTTGATGCCCATCACTGCCTTCATGGGATTTCATATATTTGTATCTTGGTTTTTCACCTAAGAGTGCAAGGCTGTGCACTCCTCTGCCCCTTTTATATTTGCAACCGCCCTGTGAGGTAGGCTAGGCTAAGTTACGTACATAAGCTGCACTTGTTGTCATTACATTGCAGGGGTGGGTGCAGGCCCCCCCCTCCACATACAATGGACCATGCCCAGGAAATCCTATTGGTGTCCCTGGGCTCTGTCTTGTGCACCCAGACTCCACTCTGGCCATATTGGACTTCCATTCACTGAAACTTCCTGGGTACCATCCTGTTCAGGATCCCATGGGTGAAACTGCCCTCCATGTGTATATTTCCCCCAGTTATGGCCATCTGTACTGGGCTTTGCACTCTTAAGTAAAACAAATGTTTTCCTAGTGGCTTTCTAATTTTTTATTTTTGCAATGTTATTGCTACAGCATTACTACATTTGGGTGAACCTTATCTAGCTTTCTGTAAGGCACAAGCAGTTTCCATATGCAGAAAATTTAAATTTGATAAAATCTCTTAGGAAATTGTAACCAGAATGGGAAATGTTACGATTTCGGTCCATACCCGAACACATTTTTACAGTTCTCCATAAAGAGAACATTCCTCTCTGACTAAGATATCAGGTGTCTTTGATGGGATTGTGCTGTTCTTTAAGAACTGAACGCTTGTTACCTTTTCTTTTTCATGCCAGCTGGCTGTGACCTGTAATTTGACACTCTTTCTTTAAGAGAATAGCTCTGATTGGGCAGAAAGCTGGGCGAGAAGCAAGTTGTGGAATTTTCCTTTGCTTCTCAATCATATGAGCCAAGCAAGCACTGCACATCAGTGGAATGGCAGACAGGATTCTCCTATGGTCCAGCCTAGATGGCCACCATTATTCTGGAACTTACACCAGTGCTCTTGCAGCAGCAATGTTAAAAAGCACAATCATAGCAATAGACAAGGGACTTAACGTAGTGTTATAAGTTTGTGGGTTGCAGACCCATTTGAACCCCTGGATCCAGCAAATGCCAAAATATAAGCTAGGCTAGCTTGCTATGTTCAGGTAATTGTCCAGGTGAAGGGCCATTAAGAGAACAAAGGAGAGGGGACTCTGTGCCAGAGGAGAAATTTGGTGGGGCCACTCCTCCAGTGCTTAGATAGTAAGGAGATCAAGAGCCAGAGGGTAAAGCTGCAGGCTGGAAGGCCAGTGAGTCAGAGCATGATGTTTGATTTCTGTCTGAATCCAAGGCTGTGGCTATGGGAGAAACAAGACCCTCTTGGGGTGCTGATGCTGTGAACCCCTTTATTGTAGGCTCAGGTTGTATATATGTGTAAATAAACCATATATCATAAAGACACCGCAGTCTGTACTGTGACTCATTCCCCAAACAAAACACAAACCCTGGGTGAGCTCCTGGAACCCCTGGAATCTCGCACCGCTCAGAGATTGGGGTAACGTCCAACAATAGAAATGGCAGCCACCCCCAAAGTCCCTGTTGATGGCATCTCTATCCCTTGTTCATTACATTGGCGGCAAAGGCACTCCCTAAATGAGTGTCTTCCATAACTAACGAACTGACAAGCAATAGTGGGAATACCATGATGCCACTTAAAACCTTCCATACCTACTCCCACGCAGAGGGCATAAGCATGGTGCCCAAATGAATTAGCAGTGCTATCAAAGCTCAGTGGCTTTCCTCAATTGCAAAGGGAGGAAGAGAAGCTTGGCACCACAGGTGTTTGGATGCTTTGCAAACTCACCTCTTTGCTTAGAGTGGAGGGCAGAGGAGGAATGCCTGCTTTTGAGGCATGGGCTCCTTTCCCTGGTCTTCTCTGTGTGGAATTATTTACTTTTTCCATCTGAGTGGCAGACCCCACCCCACATCCAAAGCTGCTTTGCAAATTTTGATCCCTCTCAAATGAGGCGTACCATGCAAAATGGAGGACTACATATTTGACTGCATAAAACAAATCAAACCCTGCTCACGACCCAGACAATATCAATCTCCAAAATCACATGCACTATCAATTACTGCTATGCTTTTTCCCAACAGATCCCCTTCTTTGATTGTTTTTTTTTTTAAATCACATTAGAACCCTGTCACACAATCCTATGGAACAATTAAGAACAGAACAATTTTGTAAAGATAAATGAGAGCTGAGCTTTCTGATGAAAACAGGAAAGGAATTCATAGTCAGTGGAATTTTCCTATACGTCTGTGTTTTATCTGAAGTGTCAGTATCCAAGTTACTAAAGGTGAGCTAAAACTGAAGCAATAAAATGTCATTACAGTAGTATTAGGGGTCTAAAGTTAAGGCAGGATTGAAAATGACTCATCTTTGCTAGGGTAGAATCATGGTGTAGATGATATGATATAGAGGCCCAATCACAATGAAATACATAGTAATGCCCTGTAAATTTTACATTGTTCATGCCTCTTCCATGTCACAATACCTTCATACTTAGGAACACAGGAAGCTTCCCTCTGATCCATCTAACTGAGGTTCATTATGAATCTGGAGGGGTCAGTCTGGATGAAACTCTGTGTCCTCTTCCAAACCTGTAGTCTTGTACCTGTGAGGGCAGAATGTACCAGAGGAAGTTTGTCAGACTGGTCCTTTTGCCAAGGTAATGGCTTTAGCTGGCCAGTGAAGTGCTCATCAGCATCTCAAAGTATGAGCTGAGTGATGGTGCTTTCTGGGAAAGGGGGTAGGCATTCCACATACATATTCTCCCCACACCTGGCTGGAGGCCAGGTGATCCTAGGGAGAAGAACAACAGCCAGAGTTGTTATATGTGTGAGCTGGAAGCTGAATACTAGAATCTGTAGACAGAGAGAAACATCTTGCTGTGCACTGAACATGTGCTGGACTTTAGAGCTTTTCTGGAAACCTCATGGAGAAAGCAAGATCCGTTGGGGTGTTAAAGCTGTGAGCCACTCCATTCTATGCATTGGTTGCATATATGGGTAAATAAAACCATGCATCCTAAAGACATCACCGTCTCCTTTGACCTTCATTCCAAGGAAACCGAACCCTGAGTAAATCACAGGTTCTCCTGGAGTCTCTCACCGCTCAGAGATTGGGGTGGAACATAACTGCATTGCCTACAACATTAACTGGCAGTGACTTTCCGGGATTCCAGATGGGAGTCGCTCAGACACCAGGGATTGAAATTGGGACCTTCTGTATACAAAGCAAATGCTCTATTCCTGAGCTACAGCCCTCATATTTTGTATGAATCCTAAGTGCAATATGCTGCTCACATTACCCGTTGAATTACAGCATAACAGAGCAAATCCCTCTCTCCCTCAGAAGCCTCCTGGAATCTTTTGGTCCATGATCCTCAAAGTGAGCCAAAACATTCTAACGTGAGACCACACAGATTCATGAAGGAGATGAGTATTAATGGCTACAAGTCATGGTGCCACCCATTACTTCCCAATATGCTTCTGAATATCAGCTGCAGGAGAATACAATGAGAGAGAGAGATTGCAATCATGTCCTTCTTCTGAGCTTCCCATAGGCATCTGATTGGCTGTTGCAGAACAGAACCCTGGAACAGATGGGCTGCTTGTCAGATCCGGTGGGGCCTTTCCTCATGCTCTTAGAACACACTGAAGAATGCTCAGCTCCTATGTAAGTTAGTGACTTGTCACTGGAGGCTGTAACAATCTAGGATCAGTTTGCAACTACTGTCACCTTCAATTTATCTTTTATTTTCAAATCAAGGAAGTATCTCCTTTCTTTCTTAACTGAAGACTCTAATAAAAACACATTAAATCAGGCTAACTTGACACATACTGTAGCTTGGAACTTCATACCCACATTTATTTGGCTTGAATCCATGCTATAGTTTCATGAAGAAAAACAAATGTGAGTCTGGTGGGTAGGGATTGGCAGGCGTGAGAAGCATTGCTCTCCTACTCTCATGAAACAGTATGGCTCTTAAGCACCTCTCTCCTTTTGAGCAAGGGGACAAGCTGGGAGGTAGCAGTGGCAGGCAGTGACTGATCTTACAGAAGCGCCTCTCCACAGGGAGCCCCTCCCTGTTAGTCACACACAGTATGGAAGCTATCTGAGTTAGTCTCTTCAGATTTCAGTATTTTTGAAATAAAATCAAAGGCTTCCCTCACAATATTTATTTGACAAGAAGATTTCATGCTATGGAAGACTAACAAAAACAGCATCATACCCCCTTAAAATGAGGAGTTAACCCACAGGACAGCAGTCAATGAATTGTGGGTCCTAATTTAAGCGACTTAAGAGTGCTCTGGAAAACCAACAGTGATTCAAATTATTGGACTGAAGCAAATCACAATCTGAATTAGCATATCCAGTCTTGAAATAACATTTGTGGACAGTCAGAAAGCAGGGACAACAACAAAAAAATGCTTCTGGGTCCCAGAAAAAAACTATTGAGGTCACTAATGAAAATATTTTTTGGAGATCAACAACTTGGGTGGCATGCTAGATTGGGCTGCAGGTTCCATAGTTGTACTCATTAATGCCTAGGTTGTCCTTTTCATCTTTGAAATAATTTGCTAACCCTTGTACCACTCACAATAGATAGTAGAATCTAGTTAATGCCACACCCACTGTCAAGGTAGTATATAAAGGCTGAGACTGGAATGTTGTAATTAATTATAACCAATATGTTAATATGTGACAGTGCACATGCATATCCTAGCTCTTTCTTGTCGTGCTGGTAATTTCAAATGGTCTTTGGGGAGTGTATGTATTTGAATGTATTCTGGTGGCTGATTTGAGATCATAACAATAGAGATTGATTGATTGATTGATTGATTGATTGATTGAGATCCAGTATACTAAATAGTATGCTATTTGCCTAAAGTGATAAGAAGTGAAATATGGCGATTAACCATCTTATGAACAAAGTTTGATTTGCACCACCACTAGTGATATCTAAACCTAAATTATGACCTCTTCTCATATACGTTCAATTGAGGCTAATAAATCTGACAGGAAATCAAGGGTCAACATGACTGGACATCAATTTACCTCAAGCAAGAAGTATTAACAAAGGGCACAAAGAATTGGGAAGTCAAGGGTGCCATTCCTGGGATAGGGAAGGTGAATGGTACAATTCAAAGCATTACTCACAGACAACAATGATCACGTTTTGCTCAGTATAAGTATGTGTAGCATAAATAGAATGCACTTAATACAGCAGTCTTGTTCTTCGTTCCACATATTCACACAATTTCCCCATTTAGATAGATAATGTTGTGCATTCCCCACTTGAGAATGTTCATCAGCGCTGGATGGATCTTGAATCCCAAGCTCAAGTGAGGTGCCTGAGGGGGATTTGGGGTTTGTCAGGAGGTGAAGTGGGATTTGTACCAGGCAGCATGAGTCTTTGAAGTGTTCCGTGTAGCCTTGGCTACCCAGATATCAATACTCTGCTATAGACAAGCATTTGCTAAAAATGAAAGTACTATGGCTAACCTTAGTGTATAAGAAATTACACCACAGAGGGCAGGGGGAGAGGTTCATTGTAACTGCCAGGTCAAACCTGTAATCGGAAGGAATGATTTTATATGGAAAGTGTATGCCTTGTAGTTCTCCCAACTACTGCCACTTTAAACTACAGTAAAGAAAAAATTAAATTTGCAGGCATAGTAGCTGGTCTATGATAAATAAAACCTACTTCACTCTGAGAAAAGGCCAGGGTGAATCCTTCATCAGAGCAATGCATTCTGAGTGAGGTGGCTAGGAGATCACCACCACATAGCAGCTTGAAGTTTTGTTTAAACTACAGTAAAGAAAAAATAAAACCTGCAGCTATAACTATTTTTACTTTTGACAGATGCACATTAAATTTGCAGGCACAGTAGCTGGTCTATGGTAAATAAAACTTGCCAAATAATAGGCAAAGATGTCTAGGGCCTGGACCAGCAGAAGGATGGGAGATCAAGTCACCATCTTCCACACTCACTGTTTGAGATAATGGTTTCAGTTCATCTCATGATTGCACTGGTGCTGAAGCTTTCAAAGCCTCCAGCAGGCAGCATGTTGCAGAAACCAGAAAGTGGTGGAATTGGGGGAGGGGTGTGGAGAACCAAACGTAGAAAAGTTAGGTTAAATGTTATAGCCATGGGATTAGTTTTTAGCCTCAATTCCACTGGCCATGTTCAGATGAAGGATTAAACCTGGGAAAGAGGCGGAGGCACACAGTGTCCTAAGGAACACCACCTGCTCTTCCAATCTTCATGTGATTAGCACAAAAGCCTGAAGAGTTTTTTAAGCACTTTGATTGAAATCTTCCTGCGATCGGAAACCCTGATAAACCTGTAGAGCAGCCAGCATGACTAGGGATGTTGTCTGAAGAGCAGCCAGCAGGCCTGAGGATGTTGGGGGCTGGGATCTGTGTGATGCTCTAGCCCTCATCTCTGTTCTTAACCTTTTGCATATTCACACAGATATAGACTTCCTGCATACACTGAACCTCAGAGAAACCAGTTCAACAGTTGGGGGGGGGGTTATGTATGGCCTCATATTTTCTCTCATGCCAGTAATCAAGGCAGAAATAAAGGTGGGAAGGAAATATGGAAATCCTGGCCTTCTGTTCAGTGTTTGTAATCTGCCACACACACTCCTGCCCCTCAAACATGCAAAATAATATGCCACTTGTTCCTCTTAGGGTGAATACAAATCCTTGCCTTCTTCGTCAACAGATTTTAAAAGTCACTGCCTCGTGACAACAGAGGGATCCAAAGGGTAGTCAAGCGAATGCCCCAGAGTTTAAAATGTGGCTGTGCCAATTTCAGTGCTGATTTATTGAAACTCCGACTGAAGCATTTAGGTTTTGCTTCTGCCAAATGATGTGGTTGGAATGCCCAGTTATTTTCCCATGTGAATAACAGGAACACAGAAAATAGATCTGGAAGACTTCACAGAATTAACTTCCCCTCTCCCACACACCCCTTCTCCCCCTCCCCTCCCCAAGTGCATATGAAGCAAACACTCCAGCTCCTTGCTTCTTTTAAAATGTTTAATCTGTGGCTACATAGTAAAAATACAGCACACCAATGTTTTCAAAGGGACTGCACTGCGCAAGATGTAGTTTCTAGGCCCTTTCCTCCAAATCCGTTCTCTCCTGCCCACTTTTTCTTGAGCGGCTGCCTAAAACTGTAAATGCCTCAAAACAAACTCCTCGCTTTGGACTCTTACTTATGTGCGCTACCAAGTGGGTGGGTATTTTTATTTTTCTTCTAAAATGAAAGAGCCAATTTATACTCTTTTATGGAAATTTTTTTACATTAGTAACAGCAATGGAAATATTTTCTAAAATAAAGGCTCCTTTGTTTATATAAGTCTTTTGTGTTGCAATGAACAATATCACTTGTTGTGCTTGGGGAGTGTCCCAAGAGCTCTTTTATACATAACAATAATTCACGTATTTTTCTAACAGGATTGGAGACTATTGTTCACTGAATATTTGTGAACAGGACTGTGTGTTTTAATTATGGATTGGTTTTATGGTTGTAAACCACGTGGAAGCCACTTTGGCACATAAGTGGCAACTAAATAAATAAATGGAGTTGTGTCAAGTGAGGAAGTGTCCATCTCTTTAGGTTTTTCCATACCTTGCTTTTTAAAGTTGCTTATTTATTGGGAGCTTAAAAAGACCTGCATACCAATCTGTAAAGATGAGGCTATAAGAAACAGTTTTTCAGCCTTAGAAAGTCGCCAGGGAAAGAGAGAGGGTTGAGTTTTTGCAATTGGCCAATGAGCAGCAGCCTTGGGAGCTATAAGGATGCTGACAACACTTTATATCTAGTGTGTCTGCCCCACTCCATCGCACGTGCATCTTCTCTGAGGGAAAAAGACCCTGTAAAAGTCTGCCCTTGGAATGTCCTACTTCTCTGAGAAGTGGGGATCATGGAGCTTTGTGTTAGCAATGGTATTCTGTTTCCTTTGACGGAAAAGTGCTAAAAACTATCATCTGCAAAGGCTCAGAGTCTTAATTGGCAACTGATTTCACAGAATCAAAAAAACAGGTGTTTTGGTGGCCTATTGTTATTATAATAATAATTTTATTATTTATACCCCACCCATCTGGTTGTGCCTCCCCAGCCACTCTGGGCGGCTTCCAGCACATAGAAAATCATAAAACGTTAGATATAAAAAAATTCCTGACAAAGGGTTGCCTTCAGATGTCTTCTAAAAGTTAGATAGTTTTTTATTTCCTTGACATCTGATGGGAGGGCATTCCACAGGGCGGGCGCCACCACTGAGAAGGCCCTCTGCCTGGTTCCCTGTAACCTCACTTCTCACAGTGAAGGAACTGCCAGAAGGCCCTTGGCACTGGACCTCAGTGTCTGGGCAGAACAATGGGGGTGAAGACGCTCCTTCAGGTATACTGGGTATACAAGAGCCAACTGCATGTCTGACTATCTTTTCTAATGAATTGACCAGGATCAAATTTAATTGATGTGACCGGAGTTTGCTATTTGATATGCAATCAAGAGAAATTCAGGCTACATATACACATTAGGAATTAAGTTTTGCTTAAATTAAGGAGATGTTAACAATTACTGGCAAACAAGGAGATTTATACAGCCCTCGGGAAAGTAACCAAGTGTCCAGGCCAGTTGATCACTGACCTGATATATCTATGCACATACTATAAAACACATTCAAAGCACATTTTCCCCCTCAAAGAATTATGGGCACTGTAGTTTAACCCTACACAGAATTCCAGTTCTCAGTACCCCTTAACAAACTGCAGTGCCCTGAGCTCTTTGAGGGGAAATATGTTCTTTAAAGGTGCAGTGTGTACATAGAGTACAGTTTAATTCTATGCTTCGGTATTCTGCTATCCCTTTTTATTACTCTTTCCCAATCTCTGAAGTGAAATCATGACAATAATAATAATCACAATAATAACCCTATGGAAATTCATTTTAAAAGATTAACAAAGATTTTACAAACACAGTGAAAAAATCTTCTATTTTTACTGGGAAACGTATCAGGAACACATAAAAGTACACACACACACACACACACTCCCTACCTACCTTCTACAATCATAAATGGAAACAATCAGATTGTGACTGCCTCAGTAAAACAAAACAAAACAAAACAAAACAAAACAAAACAAAACTAATGGAATTAGACCAATCCTGTGGTGACCTTCTTAGTTTCTTGATGCGAAAAAGATAATCATGAGGATACACGAAATACCACTGCACAGAACCTTTCAAAATGTATGCCTTTCCTCAGGCTAATGATTTCTTAGTTGGTGTCTTTCTTAACAAGTAGGCTTAATTCTGGATATAATTTCAAGCAAGCTATTCCTTGTGCCAGCCTCACTTTTGAAATCCTGGAGAGTAGGAAACACCAGCTCAGAAGCTATGCCACTTGTACTGATATGCTGCTGAAATATAAGAAATTGGTTATGGCCTGCCCAAGGTTCTTATGGCCAAGCTGTGGATCCTATCCACATGCATGAGGACCTGTTCTCTGATATGACCACACATAGTGAGACCTGGTAGCTTTGAGCTGGGCTGATGGCACCTGGGTACTTAGGGGGTGACTGTGAAATTTCAATAGGAAAATGGAAAGCAGGAACATATGAAGCTGCTTTATACTGAGTCGTACCATTGGTTCTATACTGGGGGGGGGCACTGTGGCACCCAGGGGCGCCAACTTGAATAAAATATTGTGGGGGCCCAGGTAAGCCCTTCCCTCGCATAATTGATTACATGACACAGTGCACACAAACAATTTGTGTTTTTTTTTTAAGATAATTGTTATGTACTGAGTTGAATAGGATCCAAACTGCAGCAGTCTGATTGGTCCTAGAACAATAGGCTCCAAAAGGCAGCAGTCTGATTGGTCCTAGAACAATAGGATTCAGAATGCAGCAGTCTGATTGGTCCTAGAACAATGCAGCAGTATGATTGGTTAGCAGGAACCACCCAATCATGCTCCAGATAGAAGTGAATCCACAACCTGATTGGCCTACAGTAGAATCCTGGAATTAGCCAATCATGTGCAGCCCATTGTGTAAAGAATGTATATAAAGCAGATACTTTGAGGGGACATTCATTCATTCCTCCTCACCACTATGAGCTGAATAAAGAGCATGAAATCACTTTGCGACTCTGAGTATATTTCAATAATTTTTATTAATTTTCATAAACATGCACACACACGATTTGAATGGGAATGTCCATCAACTTTGAGGGCACCCAGCCCCCTCAGATATTTTATTGTGGGGGCCGAAGCCTCCACAGCCCCTAGGAGTTGGCTCCTATGGTGGCACCTGTGGGTGCCGGTGTGCCCAACAGTACCTCCTATGGTGCCAACAAAAGGTCTTGGTAAATATCCTCTTAAAAATCCACAATATATGAGAAACTGTTTGCTCTACCTGCTCAGTAGAAGCTCAGGTCACAACCCCACCACACATTTAAAGCATATTTATGCCCCATTATTAGGAATGGCTTCCCTCAAAGAGTTCTTAGAACTGTAGTTTGCTTCTCACAAAGCTACAGTTCCCTTGACACACACTATAGGATTCTTTGGGACAAGCCATGTGCTTTAGATGGAGTGGGATGTGACCTCAGATACACTGAACACCTCCCTTAAACATGGCCATATTTCATTGGATGCAAGGATTAGATGCCAAGCCTCCCATCTGTTCTGAATAGATTATTTCATATAAAACCCTTAAATTTGCTTATAGGTAGATTATTCTGGATTTCCCCACAGTCAATAAAAGTGTTACAATATGTGTGTGGTTTGTTTTCCTTCCCTAAAGTTTTGCATTATTCTTCAGCAGCTAGGAGAAGTGTGAAACACAACACAGAGATGCTATTAGATACTGCAGGGAAGGCTAGTCCTTTGGGGCAAATGAGGTGCTGCCCCACCAACTTGAGTCTGTCCTCAGCCAGCTCCCAGTTTCCTTTATTCTTACCAGTCCAGGGAATGGCTCTGTCAGTCAGCTTCATCCACCTTAAGTCTCACAGGGTTGCCTTTGTAGAACCCATCAGGGAAGAGGATGAAGGAAAAATTAGAATGAGCTGACTCCTGCCTGCCATTGGCTCAGTCTCCACCTACAGCTGGTATGCCTGCCTTCCAAACCACCAGTCCCAATGGGCACCACTCACTACTGGTTACAAGTTCCCTGACTAGGGCATGGTATTCTGGTGGATTTTTTCCTTTGATTTGCAGTTCCCCATTCCGCATCACCCACTCTAGGAAACCCCCTGGATACATAAGAGACTTCGCATGGAGTTTGCAGACATGTAGGCTCTTCTTAAGAAGAAGAGCCTTTGGGAGTGTGAAACAAGTGGAGCTGATCCTTGGATCCTGGCCCATAAGTATTTCATGAAGACAAGGGGCTTTTGTATGGTGCCAAGTTGATATAAATAAGATGAGCCATGTTAAAAAATCCCTGAGTTAAAACATACACACTAGTATACTAGTAATGACAATAATCTTACTGCTTTCTACTCCGTTCAGTACATACAATAAAAAGCAGTAGACACTGCATCCCACAAAACACTTAAGATTTGTAAAGTTATAGCCTTTAAGAACCATATTGTCAGGAAAGCAGTATTTAATGTCTGGACAAAATACAAAGACTTATTGGAAAACAAAACTCCGAGGTGGCTTTCCCCTCTGGAAGCTAAGACCCGAAAAAGACCCAATATGGAGGCCAAATGGCCAAAATATTGGGAAATATTAGAAAAAGATGGAGACAACTGGAAATTGCAGAGTTTGGAGAAAATGAAGGATAAAGTGCGAGACTGATTACATTACGCCCAGATTAAAGAAGTTTTTAAAAATGACAAAAAATTAGGGTTCCAGGTGGAGAAATCGAAGTTGGAAACAGAATTGTTAGAACCAAAGACTAAGGTATTATCAAGAATGTATAACTTGCTGTTAAAATGGAACACACAAGACGAAACGGTTAAATCGGTTATGATAAAGTGGGCACAGGACATTGGGCATAACATTATGTTTGAGGACTGGGAAAGGTTGTGGACCACTGGGCTGAACTTCACTGCATGTAATGCTTTGAAGGAAAATGTAATGAAAATGATATACAGATGGTACATGACCCCAGTTAAACTTGCCAAAATATACCATTCGTCTGATAACAAATGTTGGAAATGTAAAGGAAATGAAGGAACATTCTTTCACCTCTGGTGGACTTGCCATAAAGTGAAGGCCTTCTGGGAAATGATATATAATGAACTGAAAAAGGTATTTAAGTATACCTTCACTAAGAAACCAGAGGCCTTCCTCCTGGGTATTGTCGGCCAGAAGGTGTTAAAGAAGGACCGAACATTTTTTATGTATGCAACAACGGCAGCAAGGATACTCATCGCCAAGAACTGGAAAACTCAAGATCTAACCACACTGGAAGAGTGGCAGATGCAGCTGATAGACTATATGCAACTGGCGGAGATGACTGGCAGAATCCGAGACCTGGGAGAAGAAAGGATTGAAGAAGATTGGAAGAAATTTAAGACTTATTTACAAAAATATTGTAATTTGGTTGAATGTTAAGAAGGATGCTTGATCAAAAATAACTGGCCACCACTAAATTAGATTGGAATTTGATGTTAAGTCAGATTAAGGAAAACATAAACCTTTAGGAGAATTGTTAGATTATATTTAAATGATTGGATATAAGATTGCAAACAAGTTGATAATTTGCTTGAAAAATTTTTCAACGATGTAAGTGGGAGCAGAAAACGTGAGGAAGTCCAAAGAAGTTATGAAATTATGTTACGATATAACCAATGCTGTTTATTATCTGTGCATTTCTTTTATTAAAAAAAACCTTAATAAATATTTATATATATATAAAAAAATAAGATTTGTAAAGTTATAACCCTGTCCTTATTTGTTTCTCCTGCAGTGGAGCATATCTTGAAATTTCTATACTCAGAGTAAGCCGCTGTATTTCGCAAATGCCAAGAAAGCCAAGTCAGATGGTAAGCAGCACTTCTCCTGCATGTGCTCTCAGATAGGCAGGAGGAAAACATGCGCTGTAACAATCTGATGCCATATATATGTCCTCCTGAGCAAGACTCAGGGTGGGGGGAGTCAGGGACTTGTCAATGCCAGTCTCAAAGGAGAGGCAAGTTTTGCAAGACCTCTGATTTTTATCCTAGTTTGGATCTAAACTATCAGCTTCCCCAGAGGCCTCAAGCTTGTGGCTTCAGATATGTGCTGCGACTTTCCTCTCCAGCCTGCAGTGTTTGTGTAGGGGCTGGTGTGCACTAACTGTCATAGAGGCACCTGCCAACCTGACTGATACTTTTCATGTACAGATAATGTGGGAGTGTCAGCTGCCGTGCACAACATTGTGTTTAGTGAATGGGTGACAAGATTTCCATGAACACAGTGTGGGAGTGTCTGCCACTGTTGCTAAGTTCTGTTTCCCACCAGCATTATTTTACTTTCTGCTTGGCTGCTGGGAATGCGTAAGACTGTGGCTACATTATGCTGGCCTAGCCATGGTATAGCATGGCTGCCCGAGATGTAATCTATGAGTCCAGCACAATACTTCCGCTGGCAGAAAGTATTAGGGCAGAATATCGTTCCATAAATGACTAAATGTCAGCAACTTTATTGTGACAAGTGAAACTATGGTGTACACCACAGATTTTCCTATGTTATGCAAAGGACTATAATTTCAGTAGGCATTGATACAGAAAATTCTTTCAGAGTATCTTGCAGATTGTTCTTAACAAGAATATTTTGCTCTAATGTACACAACTTTTTATTGCACATATTTCCTCATTGACCCAAATGGCTGTTGTGAAATGCATTTCCCTGGAAATGGCAGAAAATAATCAAACCGACAAACTTCTCTTTAGGCTAGGAAATAAAAGGTCATTGGTATCCCCTCCTGCACCATCACCAGCTTTCTTTTATCTCTCTATACCCTATGAGACTTCACTGAGCACCATGAACCTGAGGCCCTTGGCTGATGCCAAAGAAATATCAGTGTTTGCAGGACTGTACATGTAAGTCCTAAGTGCTGTACCCAATGGCACTGCTCAGTATGGCAGTAGAATAGAAAGGGAATCCGTTTTCAGCTAATTCCGCTCTTCAGCCCCACTCGTAAATCTGCACTGGAGGGTCCCCCAACCCTCAGATCAGATTTAGGGTGGTTACAGAGTGTTGGGAAATCAGTAATGGCTTCCCGCTCTAATTCTGCTGACAGAAGGTTATGGGAAAGTAAAACACACTTGTTCATTCCAGTTCATTGCTGGGAATACATACATAAAAGATCAAACTTTCAAGTTCATCTAGTGCAGTGTTTCCCAACCTTTTTTGGGCAAAGGCACACTTGTTTCATGAAAAAAATCTCGAGGCACACCACCATTAGAAAATGTTTAAAAAATTAACTCTGTGCCTATATTGACTATATATAAAGTAACTCTCTTTAATAGGCATCAAATAAACACAAAGAAAGTACCGTATTTTTCGCCCCATAGGACGCACTTTTTCCCCTCCAAAAATAAAGGGGAAATGTGTGTACGTCCTATGGGGCGAATGCAGGCTTTCGCTGAAGCCTGGAGAGCAAGAGGCATCGGTGCGCACTGACCCCTCTTGCTCTCCAGGCTTCAGGAAGCTGTCCGCAAGCCTTGCGCGCCCGGCAGGAGCTCCCGCCAGGCGCGCAAGGCTTGGGGCGGCAGCCTGTTGCCCGAAGCACAGGGAGCCCTCCGGAGGGCTCCCCGTGCTTCGGGCGAGTGTCTGCAAGCCTTGCGCGCCCGGCAGGAGCTCCCGCCAGGCGCGCAAGGCTTGGGGCGGCAGCCTGTTGCCCGAAGCACAGGGAGCCCTCTGGAGGGTGCCCCGTGCTTCGGGCGAGTGTCTGCAAGCCTTGCGCGCCCGGCAGGAGCTCCCGCTGGGCGCGCGAGGCTTGGGGCGGCAGCCTGTTGCCCGAAGCACGCGGAGCCCTCCGGAGGGCTCCCCGTGCTTCGGGCGAGTGTTTGCAAGCCTTGCGCGCCCGGCAGGAGCTCCAGCTGGGCGCGCAAGGCTTGAGGCGGCAGCCTGTTGCCCGAAGCACGCGGAGCCCTCCGGAGGGCTCCCCGTGCTTCGGGCGAGTGTTTGCAAGCCTTGCGCGCCCGGCAGGAGCTCCCGCTGGGCGCGCAAGGCTTGAGGCGGCAGCCTGTTGCCCGAAGCACGCGGAACCCTCCGGAGGGTGCCCCGTGCTTCGGCGAGTGTCTGCAAGCCTTGCGCGCCCGGCAGGAGCTCCCGCTGGGCGCGCAAGGCTTGGGGCGGCAGCCTGTTGCCCGAAGCACAGGGAGCCCTCCGGAGGGCTCCCCGTGCTTCGGGCGAGTGTCTGCAAGCCTTGCGAGCCCGGCAGGAGCTCCCGCTGGGCGCGCGAGGCTTGGGGCGGCGGCACGGGGCAGCCGGCCGAAGCGAGCGGCGATGGGATTTGGGAGGGAGCTCGCTCGCCGCCCCGCGTGTGCTCGCCGCCGCCCCGCCTCTCGCCGCCGGACTCGCCCGCCTCCCTCCCACGGCACACCAGGCAACGTCTTGCGGCACACTAGTGTGCCGCGGAACACCGGTTGGGAAACACTGATCTAGTGGAACTTCAAGTTGAAAATTAGAATACATATAGCACACTCAAAAAATAAACATAAGCAGGCCTTTTAGAAACCCATAAAAAGTTATTCTACCTATTTGTAAAGTAGAAAATACATTTTCATATCCAATAACAATGGGCCAATCCACATAAAACAAACCAAGGATGGCTGTTCCTGGTGCCGTTTGGGGACAGCCCCTGCCATCCTCATTGTACAGGTCAGACACTTCATTCCCAGTACTTGGCTCAGAGAAATGTGAGTATGGAACAAAGGTGATGTTAAGCTATTTTTGCCTTTTCTGTCCCAATCCCAGTCTGCTTCAAATTCTGCTGGGTTTGGTAACAGGCCCTCAGGGACAGTTATGCCAGCCAAGAATAGCTGGCTGGATTGTGCTCTGGTTGAAGTTCAGTCTTCTTTGGGTTGTTGTTGTTTCCAGTAAAAGCTTGCCTGGCTGAGGGCATATGGGAGCTGCAGTGTGGAACTCATCTCCATATCTTCTCTCTCATCATCAATTCTTCCCAAGAGAGCTTCTGCTACCATTTTATGCAGGACTAAAGCCTTGCTCTCCACTGTTTTTGATACCTCAAATGTGTGTGGTTTGGATATTTTAGTTTGTTATAATGGAATGGCAACAGCCTTCCCGTCCCCCTAAGAAATGGTTTCCTGGCACATGCTGAGGTCCTCTTCTTTCTTCCACTCATTGACATCATCCTCCATTTTTCATCTTGGTTTTGACATGACCTAGTTCCTTCTAGTCTCTTTGTTCTCCTCATTCCAAACCCATTTTCCCAAGGACTGTGTGACTTTGGGTGTGTTTGGGTGGCCAATAGAGAGTAGAGTATTGGCGGCTTCTTCTGGGTGGTGATGGGGAAGGTGTGGCACTCAGGAATGTTGTTGCATTTCCTCCTTTCATCCATGACCATTGCCCATGCTGGCTGGGGCTGATAGGGGTTGGAGTCCAGCAACATCAGGAGGACTACAGGTTCCCCATACTGTCCGAAGCAACTGAGATTCAAGATGGAGCAATCTGCAGTGAACAAACAACAATTGTTTGCTTTCCCCCACAGCAACCTCACTGGTACTCTAGCTGCTTTTCTTCTTGTGGGATTCCAGATGCATATTTATCATTCAGTTGCTTATCTGGAACCTCAGCAGGGGGAAAGTGACTTGGGTGGGAGTTTCAGCCAAAAAGTGATGGGAAAGGCTAAGTTTGGGGTCACCTGTGTGGCACCTATAGTCTATGGTTACCAGATTTTTTTCAATGAATCTGTTTTTTTATTTTGAAGCTGAGTAGCAACAGGGAGTCAGTAGTGGGGATGGTGAGGCAAAAGACCCTGGGCCCAAGCACACATGCATATTGTATGAAGGTGCAAAGACCTTCTTTTGCACCCTGTGAAACATAAATGCACAGAGTTTTTTTTTTAAAAAAAACTGGGCAATGGCTGCCTGTCAGTGGCTCCCGAGCCTCCCTTGATCTGTCAAAACAAAGGGGGAAGGGGGGCAGGAGATTGGGGGAGGCTCGGGAGTCATGGGTGGGCGGTGCGCCATTGCCCAGTTTTTTAAAAATTCTGCACATTTATGTTTCACAGGGTGCGAAAGAAGGGCTTTGCACCTTGCCCAGCAGAGAAACGACGCGCTTTGCGCCCCTCCTGGGCAACGGCCACCTGCCCGCAACTCCCGAGCCTCCCCCATCAGTCAAAACAAAGGGGGAAGGGGGCAGATCTGTACCGCCAGACGTCCCCAGTTCCCCTTCAGCAGTGGTGGCGGCAGCAGTGGCACTCAGCAGCCTGGAGCCAGCCAGAGCCAACTGCGCTACCAGGCTGGCTCCTGGCTGATGAGTCTGCCGCTGCCACGTTTCCCAGGGACAAATTTGCAAATCCGGGGACTGTACCCGGGAACGTCTGGTAACACTACTATAGTCACTGTGGCACCCTCAGGGACTTCCCCTGGCACCTGTAAAACCTTGTAGCATCCTCACCCTCTTCCTTCTTTCGCAGAAGGTGGCAATGCTGGTGACCTTTCCTCCCCTTGAAAACTACATAAAGCTGAAGGAGGAAGTTGGAAGGGTGACGGTATCACCCACTTCCTTTTAGCTGTATGTGCTTTTCAAGCCTCAGATCGATATCCAAGCTGCCAATCTAAGCTTTGAAAAGTACATGAACATAGTGTGTGTGAACTTTCTCTTTGGCCATCTAATGGGAGGGGAAGAATCCAGGGGAAGGGAAGGGAAGCAGCTCAAGGGGTTGGTGCCCATGGCACTATCTCAAAATACCAAACATGCCCATAGGCCAAAAAGAAACTGGCAACCCTTGATCTAAGCAATGCCTGTCCTTCTTCTGCAACAACTTTCCCTAGAAGAAGCTTTTGGGCTTTCATTATCCACATTTGCGTGTAAAGTATAGTTCTGCCCAGGCTATTTCTGGAAGTTCTAATGTTTCAGAAACATCAAACAAAAGGAGGAGTCTGATAACCCTCACTGCAGGTTCTGAGCTGACACAATACCCTTTGAAGGCTCCCACTTACTTCAATAGACTGACATAGGCTGATATAACCTTCTTAATTAATGTTGGCTGCTAGTATTGCGACAAGCTCACAAGGCATTCTGGATTCACAACAACACAACACGGTCACTAAGATAGGTCTTTGAAGTTTATGCAACCTGGGGAGGTGTTCTTGTATCTTGTAATGACGAGAGACACTGACACTCACTCACACCCCCCCCCCCCGAGGATGAGACTATAGTCAGCCCTGCTCCATATTATACTAGATGTATAGCTTCCAAATTTAAAAATAAACTTGATAACGAGCTTCTGAGATATCATCTTAGAAAGAATGATAAATTAATTTCACTTAGTTCTCATGTGGAGTTGGAAAACACAGGGCTCACCCCACATTTTCTACACACTCTGTATAAGGGAATAGCCATTGAAGTCATAGCTCATTGGTAGAACATCTGATTTGCATGCAGAACATTCTAGATTCAATCCTTGGCATTTAGATGTATGGAAATGACCCCAGCCAGAAATCCTGGAGAGCTGCTGCCAGTCTGTGTAGACTGAGCTAGACAGACCAATGATCTGACTTAATATAAGGCAGCACATATGCTCCCATGTATCTAAGAGAGGGCAAAAGCAAATCAGAGATTGATATATGTGCATAAGAACATGTCCTCTGTGCCCTTTCTGTCACTGCATGTAGTTTCTTCTTGTTAAGGTTGAGGCATATGACCAGAACCAGGAAATCTGTTTTCTCTTAGCAGCTGTGACAGAAATGCCATATAAGACCTGGACACTGGAGGAGTGGAGGCCTGAAACTTTTTACTCAAGCATGAACAAGAGGCAGCTGCAGTCAACAAAGAGTTCCACGTATTTCTTGGCCAGAGTTCAAATCTCCCCTCAAGCCATTTTCCAGTATACCATGCTAGTACAATTAATACAAACCAATCATCTGTGGTCTATTTAGCCATTTCTGCCATATACAACTGCATGGACTGGTGCAGGACCAAGCAAAGGAACGTTGCAGTCTTCAGGAAAAGACAAGCATCTTGGGGTTACCACGTATTTCTGGTATCTCTTTGGTCACAATGCATGGCAGGAGGATCCAAGACACAGATCTTTCTCTGGTTCTCTTCTCTGTGCACATAGTAAAGCGGCTGTGTGTGCAATTATTACATGCAATATGCACCCTTTGCAAGCTGATTCATACACATAGGTATAAATTTTGAAAGTTCCCGTTTATGAAAGAAGGCAAATGCTTTAGAGTTCTGTGACACGGTTCTATTTAGAACCAGTTTGCATATTCATATTCAAGACACATGTTAAGGGCTCACCCTGCTTGTCACATGCCTAGAAAGAACAGGTCCATGCTTCACCCATGCTTTCTAGAAAACCTGGTTCCCGTTTGCTCCAATTTAGCACGGGGTGGGGGGGGTTCCCTGGGGGAAAGCAGCAGAGCAAAAGGAAGTGTGGATTGAATGCCTAGTAGGAACTGAGTAATCATGGTTACAGATGCATCAAGTTTGGTGTTTCAAAGGGGTACTCTCCCCAGCTGCCACTAATACAGTGGTACCTCGTGTTACAGACGCTTCAGGTTACATATGCTTCAGGTTACAGACTCCGCTAACCCATAAATAGTACCTCAGGTTAAGAACTTTACTTCAGGATGAGAACAAAAATCGTGCAGCAGCAATGGGAAGCCCAATTAGCTAAAGTGGTGCTTCAGGTTAAGAACAGTTTCAGGTTAAGAACGGACCTCCAGAACAAATTAAGTTCTTCACCCGAGGTACCACTGTACAGGAATTGGTGGTAGTGGTCATAATCATGATTGCCGTATCACAGAAACATATGACCCCTACAAATGCATTCCTGGAATGAATACAACTGCCCACATGAAGAAAAAAACTTACTGTGTGAACTGATCTGCCTTACAGAAAGGCCAGTAAACATAAAATTTGAGAGGCTGCAAAGTCATGTGAAAGGTTCTTCGTGTGCATGCTCTCTGCTGCTTATTTACCTGCGATAAGCAGCCTGCCAGACAAAATGGGAAAGACTAGAGCATAGTGCCCTCTGATAATGAGCAGGGAAAGAAACTGCAGAAAGAATTGTGCCTTTCACCAGTTGTGCATGAGAGGATATAGGGGAACCACCCCTCTTGAATAGCTCCACCCCTCCCTCTTTCCATTTCCATCTATCCACTGCACATGACAGGCTCATTTTCCACCAAATTGCCTCTTTTCCTTCCTTCCTTCCTTCAAGCCACCTGCCAATTCTTCTCAGAAGAGCTGCTGTGACTACATTGGTGTGTGTGCATTAAGCTTTACTGTCAACTGTTTTTTTGAGCTGGTGACTTGGATGTGGGCCAACCTTTCCTGGCTTTCTCCTCCCCGCAACTGGAGGCCGAATTAACAGCTCCACAGAGGTACAAATGCAGCTGCAGGCAACTGGCTAGGCTCCAAGAGGAAGTTTGTGGAGGACCCAAAACAACAAGCAACACTCCAGGTAGGCCAGGCGGCCTATCAGCCCATCCAAGGCACTGGCCTCTGGGAAGTCAACAGAATATGGCATGGGGAGCTGTGGGGGTTGTTTGTTAAAGATTCAAAAAGCACCCAAGTTTATAACTGCCATAATACAACGCAGGAGGACCTTGATAACAAGATCACCAGAGAACAAAATTGGCAGTCACTAGCAATCAACAGAAAAGGAACATAAAAGAAACGAGATTGGGCAACATAAGCGTTGTAATTTACTGTACTTCTCATCCGCTCCTATATAACTTTGTAGGCTAAGAATTAGCTCTGTGAGTGGGATGTTTGCATTCTAGTCTTGGTGCTTCCGTTCTGTTTGTATCTACAATCATTGTTGCTGTCTGAATTGTTCTGAGGTAAGCTTTGCCTTGTACTGGTGCCTTCAATGTGCCTTCAATGTGTTCCCATAATAACACATCTGTTGTAGAACACTTTCCCACTGAGCTATGAGATGGTTCATAGCACAGGTCCCTGCGAACTGCTTGCAGTGGTTTCCAGCCTGCTTTGGGCTTGTGGCCCTGTCTTGCAAAGAAAATGGTTCGCTTCGAGCAGGCAGCTGTATTTATTCAATACAGGTATAGCCTGCCTTTCTCCCAACACAGAACTCAAGAAGCTTACACACAATTTTGCGATGTTTTAGTTGGTCTTATAAAGGTATTGCCGGGATACAGAAGAAGAATGTTATGCATCAAAATAACAGCCACATTTTTTCAATGGATATATTTCTACAAAGCCACATCACTTTACAGCAATAAACTTTGAGCCTCCATGTAACCAATCCATGTGACTGTAAGCAAACGTCACAAACTTGATATAGTAAGGTAAAGGCTTCTGCAGCGGTGGCAGGAAAGGAGCAAAGGACAACCCCATTCACCATCATCAGAAGTTATTTCTCATTCACAATAGACCAGCCAAAGGCATGAGTAAACTACTTGGCAGTTAACAATGCTGCCCTCACTTAGCAATTAATTTGTGTCTTGGACGGAAGGGTCCTGAATTAAATCTTGTTAATATTTAAAAATGTTTTAAATGGGTGTTTGGCACTAAAGGTGTGCCCCTAAAGTTACAAAAATTCTAGGTAAAATATATGTAAAATGCCATTTAATACAAATATTCAATTAAATGCAATAATTCCTGTGAACATATCCTCCTAACAGGTTCTTGCCTAAAGCAACTGCATTTTGATAATGTATATGTGTGTACAACTCACCTCTATTTTCCATTTGATTCCTTCCTGCTTTATAGTGCCTTTCTGGAGATCTTAATATAATATAGACAGGGACGGGGTAACAATTGGCCTCCAAATGTTATTGGACTCCAACTTTTAAAATGACATTTCAGGTTCTTTCTAGACAATCTTCAATCCAGATATTTCCAGACATGCATTAATTGTACTCAAAAAGTACAATGTTAAAAGTAACCAACTTCTCGGAGTCAGTAGCTCCATACTTTAAAATTAGTTAAGAGTGCATATGCTATATGGCTATGCAATTTCCTTTCATTGGACTTGCACAGAATGTCTACACTGCAAGCTTTTCAAAAGGTCCCAAACCTATTCCATTCCCCCCCCCCAAAAAAAAAAACTGGCCTTGCAGGCATGATGTTTATTAGCTGGGTAATGGCCTGGTTAAATTATGTTCATTCCAGCTGTGTTGGAAAAATATATAGATACATAGATATAGTGTTGCATAATTTACAGCTACATTATTAGCAGCAAATATATATTTGCTAAATTGTAGTTTTACAGTTATTTTAATTGCAAGCCACTTTGGATGGGCATTTGTCCAGAAAAGCAGCCTGTGTGTCTGTGTGTGTATACACACACGCGCACACATATATGTGTGCACACGCATGCTTTATAGTTCTTTTTTCTATAAAGAGAGGAAGTTTACCCATTTGAACCATCCATGATCAGCTGATCTACAGTGGAGAACCCATCCAGTTCCCTCCTTTGGCAATTATTAGAAATGGGGATACCCCACTGAAAAACAGCACAAAAGGAGATTCAACACTTGATGCATACTGAAATGAGGCGTTTGTAGGTTTGTAATTTGAAGTGACACAGCTAATTGGATTTTCTAATGATTTGTTTATTTTTGTCCTGTCAGACAGCAGTTTCATTTAGCAATCACAGTTTAGGTGCCAGGCATTTCCTGGGGATTAATAACTAGCCAGTGGGTGTGGAGGAACTGAAGTACAGCTGAGAGAGCCATTAACTCCAGCTGGACATTAATCCCCAGGAAATTTCCCTGAACCAACGAGGTTATTGTAATGGGAATATGGAAAAAGTGACAATATCTCATTGGTTTTTATTTTTTCCTTGGAGTGGGGAGTTCACAGGTGATATTGCCTTAGTTATGTTTCTCTGGAAAACAAATCCTGAATCAGTGAGCTAACTGGAGACCAGTTTGTGCTGCTGGCAAAATAGCACATTTATCAGCTCACTTTAAAATAGCTTTTAAGCTATTAGCCTGTGACATTTTGGAGATATGGCAGAGATCTGTGAATCAAGGACCATAGACTAGACACGTTCAGAGTACTGAAATCCCAGACACAAACTATAAATTTGCTAGGAGTTAATGTCACATTCCCCAGATCTGCATATTCTGAAGTGCTGCGTTCTGAATAGTTGCTACAGGGGACTAACATTCAGAAGGTTACAATTTTATACACCTTTTGCAGTGACAGAAGACTCATGGAGAATCCACTCTGGATTTATTTGATCATTCTTAAATTAATTGATGTAAGTGTTACCTTGCTCACGTGCTGTTAAATTGGTTACCGGATTGATTCCATTTTAGTTTTGTGGATAATGGGAAATATGACTGTTCCCGGTCTCCCGCAGTTTTATTATCAATTATTCAAAAGTATGAGGAGGTGGCAAATGTTGCCATTATATATTTATTAGACTGATGCAGAAACGCAATTCGAAACATTAGAGAGTAGATGAGAAAGCTCATGCTCATGGCATTACGGTTTAGTATCCTGGGCTATTATTTGTTCCTCCACCTTAATGTCTTGTTTATTTGTCCATACAGCATTCTGTACTGTCCATCCTCCTCCTCCTCCTTATTTTATTTGTATGCCGTCTTTCCAGTGTGTTGTAGTGGTTAAGAGCGGTAGTCTCGTAATCTGGGGAACCGGGTTCGCTTCCCTGCTCCTCCACATGCAGCTGCTGGGTGACCTTGGGCCAGTCACACTTCTTTGAAGTCTCTCAGCCCCACTCACCTCACAGAGTGTTTGTTGTGGGGGTGGAAGGGAAAGGAGAATGTTAGCCGCTTTGAGACTCCTTAGGGTAGTGAAAAAGCGAGATATCAAATCCAAACTCCTCCTCCTCCTCCTCTTCTTCTTCTTCTTCTTCTCATACTTAAACCAATGCTCAAGGCGGCTTACAACATGACAAGATGTACATAATTACCAACATAACAAAAGTCACAAACAATAAATAAAACACATCAAAAGGTACACAACCAAATGGAAAAAAATTCCACATAAATCATAAAATCTAAAACTAAAAATACAACATTAATATCAATTACAGTTTAAAATGACATAGATAAAAAATAAAAACTATTTTAAAAAGGAGCCCCCTCTGTCGAGCAGCAGCAGCAGGCCTTTATGAAGCCTGTCAGGCCAGGTGGAGAGAGGCAGGGCAGGGCCTTTCAGGCTCCCAGCACGTCAGTCCTCTGCTTCCAAACCAAGGAGATCCTGGCACACAGGTTTTGTAAGGAAACTTGTAGGTGATTCCTTTCAGGTCCTGAAAGGTCAATTAGTCCTCTCTCAGAATAAACCTCCAGCGCTTGCCTGTCATGGACTGGTCGGGTGCAGAGGAGTTGATGGGAGTCACCAACTGGGGAATCCCCAGTGGAAGAAGGCTCAGAGCCAGGGGGATGAAAATGTGTGGTCAGAGGGAGCAGAAGGAGTTGGAAGCTGAAGAAGTCACAGGGCTGAGTGAGCAAGAAGAGGCCATGGCCGTGAGCAGAATCAGAGGCTGGAGAAGAGCGGGGCTAAGAGGCAGAGATACAGCAGGCTGTTGAAGAGGCCAGGGGGTTTCCCTCTCCTGCTGCGACTAGCTCCCCCCTTCCCTGGTCTTCCAGAACCTGTAGAGGTATGAAGAGGGTGGAACAGAGACAGACAAGGAGTCAGTGTCTCAGATTGTTTGGGAAGGAACCGGGAAGGAGGAGCCTTAAGATCTGTGGAAAGGTGGGGACTTCAGTCCTCGCAACTGCCTCATTGGGGCAAGACCTACCGGGAAGAGTTGCTGTGCTCACTAGGCCCGGGTTTTGTTTCTCTGAATAAAGAGTTAACTTCACAGACACCTTGTGAGTTATTGCTGACCTGCTCCCAACACCCACCTAGACATTGCCAAGACACTCAGCTTGCAATCCTCATCCCAGCCTCCCCCAGTTTTTTCCCTCCTTGGACTACAACTCCCATTGGCCGCAGCCAGCGTGGGGAAGGTTGTGCTAGAAATTCAACATTCTAAACTTGTGGGTAATGAAATCTCTGTTGCTGTGCATTTGGGAGAATGCTGTGAAAATGTTGCATACTGTACTCTGTCAAGCTGACATACACATGCTGAAAAATATATCCCCAAATGGTTGGAAAGGATGTGAAGGGAAGCAGGCTTGCCTTTGGCAGGAATGTTGGCAGGTGTGTGGGAGGGGGTGCTCTGGAATAAGGGGCTACCAGAAATGTCTAAATGATAGTGCAAAAAACTGAGAATTTCCTATTAGGGCTTTGTGTGAGAACTTTATTATAAAATGCTGGCAGTTTGCATTGCTGCATTCTGAACCAGTTAAGTTTCTGAAAAGTTTTAAACAGCAGCCTCACATTGCATTGTAGTAGCCTAGATAGTAAAGGTAAAGGGACCCCTGACTGTTAGGTCCAGTCGTGGTCGACTGGGGTTGCAGCACTCATCTCGCTTTACTGGCCGAGGGAGCCAGCATACAGCTTTCGGGTCATGTGGCCAGCATGACTAAGCAGCTTCTGGCAAACCAGAGAAGCACATGGAAACGCCGTTTACCTTCCTGCTGCAGTGGTACCTATTTATCTACTTGCATTTTTGGCATGCTTTTGAATTGCTAGGTGGGCAGGAGCTGGGACCGAGCAACGGGAGCTCACCCCGTCGTGGGGATTTGAACTGCTGACCTTCTGATCAGCAGGCCCTAGGCTCTGTAGTTTAACCCGCAGCGCCACCCACGTCCCATAGCCTAGATATTACTAAGTCACAAATGAGGTCTGTCCTCGCTAGAAAAAAGCATAGTTGCAAACCAATCTAAGTTTATTAAAAGCATTCCTGGCAATCACTGCTATATGACTATCGAGAAATAGCACCAGGTTCAGAACCAGAACCAACCCAAATGATGAAACTGATTTTTAAATCCAATAGATGGAAGTCTTGAACCATAATCCTAAACGGTATGCCTGGAATTAAGTCCCGTTGTTCATGTGGTACATAGATTTTCCTAACTTTGCATATTTGTCATAGCAGGGCAAGTTTAATATTTAATTGCCAATTGCTAACTTGAACAGGGTTCATGGAGAATATGCACTGCAAGAGATTTGAATGGTAATTGCCAAAGCTATTGAGATTAATTTAGAACTGAACTGGAAAAGTGCTTGCGAATATCCTGTAGGGAACAGTATTGTGCTGGCAGGGGGCTGATGAGCTAACAGATTTTCCCATCATTATATTATATGATTACCCTTTTTAATAACCTTCTAGAGGATCGGTAGCATTGGTTCACACCTTGCATTTCTTTATTTTAGCACTTGTTACTATCAAGGCATGATAGGATTATACCCAAGTGCTCATGTCAGCAATGACTTTATTACAGATCTCCAACACTGTACCTGTGCAAAGGGCTCAATAAGTAGGGCTGCCATACATCCAGGATTTGGAATTTGGCCACCAGAAACAGTGTGTGGGCGGAAATCGCTTAAATGTCTGGGAACATCCGAATGTATGGCAGCTCATGTCAGAAGTATAGATTTCTGAGATTTTGGAAAAACAGAATCACAGCTGTGATATTGTATCTATGTGGGTGTACAGACAATCCCCGTTTTAGGTGCGACCAATATGTGCACAATTGCACACACACGTACAGCACCAAACCCAGAAGTAACCTGGAAGCAGTGCTTTTTTTCTAAAAAAATGTTTAGGGGTAATCTCATTTTCCTACTCATATTGAAATACTGCCCCTCAATGAGGCCAAACTTAGTTTCAAAAAATGTTTAGGGGTATACGTACCCCTGTGTACCCCCGAAAAAAAGCACTGCCCGGAAGTATCATAATAGATGTCACTAAAAGGGCAGGGTGAGGTGGGGCAGAGCAGGGTGTTTCAATTGCACACAACTTCATGCAAGCGCACAATGACCCGGAACACAATCCCCGCGCAAATCAGGGGTTTCCTGTATTCATGCACTGTAAGGCCTAACATGACACACAAGTAGATACAAATGCAATTTGGTGCACCCTAAGGCTTAAGTCATGTGAATAGTTGAACTGCCCATAATTTCTTCTTCTGACTAGCTGCTCCGGGAATGCAGTCAATCAGAGTGTGATCCACAGGACTCTGGGCCCAATAGATATGGAGGGAAGGAACATGGGAGGAGTATTACCAGTCTGCATTATTTCCAGGATGCCAGGAACAGGACTGGTCCAATTGCCAAAGTATAATAAAAAAGTATTAAGTCAAAACATAATGCAGTGGTACCTGGAGTTACAAATGCCTCAGGTTACAAACTCCGCTAACCTGGAAGAGTTATCTCGAGTTGAGAACTTTGCCCCAGGATGAGAATGGAAATCATGTGCTGGTGGTGCAGCGGCGGCGGCAGGAGGCCCCACTAGCGAAAGCACGCCTCTAGTTAAGAACAGTTTCAGGTGAAGAACGGACCTCTGGAACGAATTAAGTTTGTAACTAGAGATACCACTATACTGTGGACAAGGCTCCTAAATTGTTCATAAATATACAAAACAAACATATTTTGCAGTCATTAGAAATTATGTACCTTATTATTTAATCAGAAGCTTGTAATTAGAAGTATGAATAATCTGATCAGCCAAGCATGGTATAAATCAGGGATGTGGGAAAGATGTGCCCCTCTAGATGTTGTTAGACTCCAAACATTATTAGCCCCAGCTAGCACAGCCAATGGGCTGGATTACAACTCCCAACAGGAATGATGGAGTGGTTGGTGACCACACCTGAATCTAGTGGTGGGAGCTGCAGATCAGTAATATCTGGATCAGTTTCCCCGTCACTGGTATAAATATTAGAAGCCTGGTCTTCTGCCCTTGCCTGATTCATAAAGCAGTACCTTCTGCCTGCTGCACTTCTGGCTCCAGCAGATTGACCACAGGTGCCTTGACCTGAAGAAAATACATCCACAACTGGACACAGATATGGCTGCTAACAGCCCCAGCCTGGCTCTAACACCTTTTTGCTACAAAATCTCGCTGGAAGCTTGAGTTCGCTTTCTCATCCACAATGACTACCCCCCAACCCTTTGCAGCATTGCTTCTGCTATTCACTCACTTCTGATTATTTTGTTTTGGCATGATCTGTGAGAGCAGTTTCACAGATGCACATATAACACTTGGACTCTCATTACTTGATCACTCAACAGCTAATGGCTCTCAGCAGAAGGTGCAAATGCTTCCACTGAAAAATGCTGTCTGTGTAGCTCCTTTTATATGTGAGGATGAATCAAACACAGAACTTGGGCTGGAGGAGTGAGCCTCTAGTCTCCCCACCAAGGTTGTGTGGCACTGTTAGATCTGCCTACAACATCCATATGTTAAGCATCAATGTCTGCAAGGGAAATCCTATGCACAAAGAAACTTCTATGCACCTAGACTTTCCCCATCATTCTGCAACCTTGCTTATTTGGGATTTCAAAATATGGAGAAAGTCTACACCAGAGGTTACTAACCTGTTGATTTCACTGTGCTCACCAGTACCTCCTGGTACCCACGTGAAGACCTCTTCTACACTGAACACACACCCTTAAACATGTTCACATTTCATTGTTTGTCAGGATTGGATGCCCACCCTTCCGTGAGTTCTGAACAGAGGAAATTTGGCTCCAGGCCGAATGCACTGCATTGGACAGATTTAAAAATTGGGTTTGGCAGAAACCCAGGATGCTCTGCAATGGCTGGGGGAAGCACCAATGGACACAGGAAAAAATGATGTGGCTCCAGGAGGATCCAGAGCCACCATGCTGGGTCACAACCAGTGTCCACCCTTGGATCGGGTAAACGGCCATTTTAAACAGAGGAAATGTACAAAGAGCTTCTTTCCATGAGCGAGTGCAGTGGTGGCTAATGTAGGTGTCTTTCTCCTCACTGATGGGAGAGCACAGCTCTTTTGGATATACAATGGTACCTCGAGTTACAGACACTTCAGGTTACAGATTCCGCTAACCCAGAAATAGTACCTTGGGTTAAGAACTTTGCTTCAGATTGAGAACAGAAATTGCACGGTGGCAGTGCGGCAGCAGTGGGAGGCCCCATTAGCTAGTGGTGCTTCAGGTTAAGAACAGTTTCAGGTTAAGAACGGACCTCCAGAACGAATTCTTAACCAGAGATACCACTGTGATAGCCATTTTATACACACATAGAACAGCCATTTTGTGACTGGCACTCACAGCAGTTCTTCATGTTTTATTATGTTATTTATTGTTGGTAACCCGCTTTGGGATTCATTTGAATGAAAAGTGGCACAGAAATTTAATCAACCAACCAAATGTGTTTACTTGCTCGAAAAGCTTGGCGACCCCTGATCTAAGCACACCTTTCAGAAACAGGAGTGTAGAGTTTGGGGAAACTGTACTAGTTGCTCACTGGAAATCTAATGAGGAACAGCCATTTTAGATCTGGTCCTAACCAATGTTGATGACCTGGTTAGTGGGGTAGAAGTGGAAGGATCATTAGGCGCAAGTGATCATGCTCTTCTAAAGTTTACTATATAGCGGAAAGGAGCAGCCAAGCATACTAGGACTCAATTTCTTGACTTTAAGAAAGCCGACTTCATAAAACTTAGGGAAGTGCTGGGTGAGATCCCATGGACAGTAATACTAAAAGGAAAGGGAGTTCATGATGGCTGGGAGTTTGTTAAGAGGGAGATAGTAAAAGCACAACTTCAGGCAATACCAATGAGACGGAAACATGGAAGGTGCCTAAAGAAGCCAGGGTGGCTATCTAAAGAACTTTTAACTGAGTTAAGATTAAAAAAGGATGTGTACAAAAAATGGAAAAGGGGGGAAACCACCAAAGAGGAATTCAAACAAATAGCCAGCATGTGGATTTGTAACTGGCTGACTGACCGAACCCAAAGGGTGCTCATCAATGGTTCCTCTTCATCCTGGAGAAGAGTGACTAGTGGGGTGCCACAGGGTTCTGTCTTGGGCCCGGTCTTATTCAACATCTTTATCAACGACTTGGATGATGGACTCAAGGGCATCCTGATCAAATTTGCAGTTGACACCAAATTGGGAGGGGTGGCTAACACCCCAGAGGACAGGATCACACTTCAAAACGACCTTGACAGATTAGAGAGCTGGGCCAAAACAAACAAGATGAATTTTAACAGGGAGAAATGTAAAGTATTGCACTTGGGCAAAAAAAATGAGAGGCACAAATACAAGATGGGTGACACCTGGCTTGAGAGCAGTACATGTGAAAAGGATCTAGGAGTCTTGGTTGACCACAAACTTGACATGAGCCAACAGTGTGACGCGGCAGCTAAAAAAGCCAATGTAATTCTGGGCTGCATCAATAGGAGTAGAGCATCTAGATCAAGGGAAGTAATAGTGCCACTGTATTCTGCTCTGGTCAGACCTCACCTGGAGTACTGTGTCCAGTTCTGGGCACCACAGTTCAAGAAGGACACTGACAAACTGGAATGTGTCCAGAGGAGGGCAACCAAAATGGTCAAAGGCCTGGAAACGATGCCTTATGAGGAACGGCTAAGGGAGCTGGGCATGTTTAGCCTGGAGAAGAGGAGGTTAAGGGGTGATATGATAGCCATGTTCAAATATATAAAAGGATGTCACATAGAGGAGGGAGAAAGGTTGTTTTCTGCTGCTCCAGAGAAGCGGACACGGAGCAATGGATCCAAACTACAAGAAAGAAGATTCCACCTAAACATTAGGAAGAACTTCCTGACAGTAAGAGCTGTTCGACAGTGGAATTTGCTGCCAAGGAGTGTGGTGGAGTCTCCTTCTTTGGAGGTCTTTAAGCAGAGGCTTGACAACCATATGTCAGGAGTGCTCTGATGGTGTTTCCTGCTTGGCAGGGGGTTGGACTCGATGGCCCTTGTGGTCTCTTCCTACTCTATGATTCTATGATTCTAATGCAGGCTGTTACCTATGCATAGGAATATATCTGTTAACAGTTCCACCAAAGATCTATCTGTGTTTTCTCCCTCTGAATACCACCCTTCCTAATCACATGTTCATGCAGCTAGGAAAAATAGGGGTTATTCCTCCCTCCCCTTTGAGTGCTTGTACATAAATGCCACATAATTTGTGCGATGTCACCTTGAGAAGTGTTTGCATACGTCAGCCTCTTTTACCTCAGGCATGAGAATGTATTTGTATCTCATGAATTCTATCCCATGTTTTCCATGTCTGAGGCCAAATTCCCCCTGGGCTGCCTGTAGTCTCCACTAAAGTCAACAGGAGCTTGCAAGCCACCAGTGAAGGTGGGGGCAGCAGAAGTAGGCCCCTAATCTCTGAGCATAGTTTCTATTTGCAAACTGAGAATTAATATTTTACAGCTTAAGAAACAGTAATTGAAATCTGCCCTGTACAACACAGTAGCCAGTTCTGTGCATCATGTTAGCCCTGCTGCCTAGCAATGTTGCTAAGCAACACGGCACCATCCAAGAAAATCCAGCATTAGCTTGGAGTGGCTGGTGGGGCCG
Organism: Podarcis erhardii; assembly: GCF_964252035.2. Lineage (NCBI taxonomy): Eukaryota > Metazoa > Chordata > Lepidosauria > Squamata > Lacertidae > Podarcis > Podarcis erhardii. The sequence continues at coordinate 54,349,605 of NC_138508.1, read as the reverse complement.
GTTGGACGTGACACTTTGCAGATCGAGATACATAGAAATGCACACACTTTGCTCAAGGGAATTTTGGGTGGGTTCCAGATATTATTCTATTTTATAACTCCTTGAAGATGTGTGGAGCTACATCATATTATACAACATTCTGTAATTATTATTTGACTGAAAACAAATAACCATAGTCTCTTAAGTCCCCATAAACCTGATTTGGAGAGTAGTGGAATTTTACAGCTTAATCCCATCATGCTTTGTCTCAGTCCCCTGGCCTGCGTATTACCTCAGCCTAGCCATAGTCAGATCACAATGATGTGACTCACTATTGCAGCTAAAGATAGACGCTGCCAAAGCAGTCCTCAATTCTGCATGCTAAGTTTGCTTGTTTTCCTGCTCTCTTGAAGTTCGCTATGACATTTGGAGGTTTTTCTTCTAGGCTAGTGTGTGGGTGAGTAAACAGGTACTTACCATAAATATTTCCAGAAGACTGGGGAGGGGAAAGGCATTCATAAGAGCCAAATGAGCTGCTGAAAGGGCTGGGACTTGCACAATTAAAGTGGATTTTTACAGATTAAAAGGCCAACACTATTTGCCCTCATGACAGACCTCATGAGTGACAGTGTGCCTGCCAATACTTCCTATTATGCCTACGAAAGATCTCAGTAAATATTCCCTCAAAAATCCACAATACATGAGATTGCTTGTTCTTTCTGCCCAGTTCCTTCTTACACTGATTTGGCCTGTCCTAAGCAACCCTATGGCAGCCATTTTTGTTATGCCACACCTTTACTGGCAGCCATTTTGTGACTGACGCCCACATTGTTTAAACAGAAGTGGAATCAAGCCTTCAAAGCAAATCCTAATGCTTCAATGTAAGGCTATTCTTATGGCTAAACACAGTAACATTTAGCTACCCCATGAATCTTACTGAAGAGTGAGGGTTGTATATGCAAGAACATTGCAAAATAAATACTTTTCCCCAAATTGTTTCCTCAAAGTGATACAGTGGTACCTCGGGTTAAGAACTTAATTCGTTCTGGAGGTCTGTTCTTAACCTGAAACTGTTCTTAACCTGAGGTACCACTTTAGCTAATGGGGCCTCCCGCCGCCACGCAATTTCTGTTCTCATCCTGAAGCAAAATTCTTAACCTGAGGTACTATTTCTGGGTTAGCAGGGTCTGTAACCTGAAGCGCCTTTAACCTGAAGCGTCTGCAACCCGAGGTACCACTGTATTTGTTTGCCCATTATCAGAGGTCCTGTGTAATTATACCCATCCATCATGCCTCTGTGGTTAGAAGACTGCAAGCAATTAGCTAGATATTTAGACTGTGCTTCGGTAAGAAAAACACTGGGGCCTGATTTGAATAGTAGAGTGCATGGTATCTGGTGGGCGGGGCTTGTGTGTTTTGCTCCGGAATCAGCCAATCCTTTCAGGGTGTGTTCAGTGAAGAATGTCAGTTAAGGGGGACCAAGTGCCTCTTCTTGTTTCTTGCCTCATGTTGTTGTACAGTGGTACCTCAGGGTACATATGCTTCAGGTTACATGCGCTTCAGGTTGCACACTCCGCTAACCCAGAAATAGTGCTTCAGGTTAAGAACTTTGCTTCAGGATGAGAACAGAAATCGTGCTCCAGCGGCGCGTCGGCAGCGGTAGGCCCCATTAGCTAAAGTGGTGCTTCAGGTTAAGAACAGTTTCAGATTAAGAACGGACCTCCGGAACGAATTAAGTACTTAACCCAAGGTACCACTGTATTTACTTTTCTCTCATTATGTTATTTTTGTTAAAGTTTTCTTTATTATTAAAGCTTAGTTTACGTTTACTTGAGCCACTTCTTTTTCTCAAAGAAAAAAACTCTGCTGATGATGGAATATCCTAAACTTGGGTGATTGAGGGGATATTCCCAGTTTGCCAGGAAGATTGATTTTGTCAATCATCCCCCGCCCTTCACTTCCACAACAGCTTCTTCCACATTAAGCCAGGTAGGTCTCATCCACATTCTATCTATGAATTACATCCATGGGAGGATAAGAGAGCCAGTGGGGGGGGGGGGAAGACTTTTATTCCTTCCCACCTAGTACAGGAACATAAGGGGCTGCCAGAAAACGGACAGATTGCTCTGTTCCTCTTCCTGCAGCTTGTTTAGTTTAAGAGCTGGTCAAGCTGAAAGAGGCTCCTTTGCCTCCCTGCTCAGCATGGAAATGCAGCAACCTGCAGGAAGAGAGACAGATTGTTCCATCTCTTCTTTGGTTGGTTGGTTGGTTACTTAGTTCCCGTGAAAAAAGTGAGGGTGAAGTTGTAGGTCAGAGAGGAATGTACTGTGGGCCAGATGTGACTCAAGGGCTAGCAGTTCTCTACCCACTTTTAATTAAAAAAAAACTGAAACTGCTAAGGCAAAAGCAGTTGCAAACAGAACAAAATAAAAACACCACACATAATTGATCTAAAACACTTTACAAATATTATTTATAAGGTTATCATTGCTGCATTTCAACAGGCGGAAAGATTCTTGAACCCATATCTCAGCTAGGATCTCAAACGTAGTTCTGCATATCCACCCACATTTTTCTGAGAGAGAAATTCTCAGAAGTTGCCACCACAGTCATCACCAAGAACTCTTTAAACTTCCGTTTTGAAAAAGACATCTAGGGATTTGGAGTGGCAATGTTTTAAAGGGTTAAATAGCATGCACTCTCTCTTCATTCTGAGGTTCCCCTCACACCATCCTCCCCAACTACTTATGGAGCACAAGGAAAGTTAAATTGTAGCTGGGAGGTTCTGCAGGGGAAGTCTCTGAGAGCTTCCCTTTCAGGAAAAAAATATATGTGCACTGGAATGCTCTTCAAGATTATGGCCTAGACCAAGCGCTGGTACATGTCTGATACATGTGCACTGGATTTAAATGGACTGTTCACTAAGACTGTACTGCAAGGGACAGAAATGCAAAAGCACTGCATAGCGTCTCGGTACTTTAATTTTCATAACTTTGTATTTGCATTTAATGAAACACTTGTTTGAGTTATGGGAAAGGGGTGTTGTCCACTGATCCAAGAAACACAATGTAAAATAGGTCTGTGTTTCACTGCTTCTTCTTGTGCAATGGCAAGGGGATAGACAACATTTTAATGTTTAATATTGCTGTGTTTTTAAAGTTTATTATTAGTTATTATTATGTCATTCCACAATTATGGCAGCCAAAGCTCAACAGTAGCATTCTGATACGCCAAGTTTTGAAGATTTCCCTAGTTAGTCAACATTTCTAAATGTTTCCCAAAGCTAGCAAATATTCTGTGCTATACAGAGGAGCCGTAAACAGGCCCCTTCCTAAACACCAACATTTCAGTCCAAACACTTAACACCACCCAAAACAACTTATCTAATTAAATAATTGACAGCTGCTATGTTACACCCCATCCTGTTGCTGGAGAAGCTTGGCACTGGCTATTTCCTGGGTACACATTAAAAAAGGTTGTACAAGAATGTTTTAACACCTGCACCCAATAAGAACACATCAAGGGTCATGCTTCAAATCCCATTTGATTATAATCACAACAGAGGCTACTTGCTCCCAAAATGTTCAAGCTGCCAGACTTACTTGGTGGCAGCTCTACTAAATGTTACTAGATCAGCCACAAATATCCAAAATGTTGATGCTCATCTTAAACAAAAAGGCTTTATTTCTGAAGCCAAATGACCATGAGATTTGTTAAAAATATTTACGCCTTAGAAGTCTGAGAGCATTCAGGTCAAATGAGGGGGAACAGAATTTTCAACTTATTAGATTTAATATGAGCCAAGTTTCCCTCTGTGTGTGAGTAGGCTGTTCAAATTCACCAGAAAAATGATGAATATTGTGCTGTCCCAGCTTTCAGCTTCATACAAGCTGCTTGGACATTGCCGGCAAAACCATTAAATGCAACTTACACTACATTCAACAAACACTATTTTTAAGTGCCCCAATGTACATCTGCCTTAAGGAAATAAAGTATTTGTCTGGACAGGGAGACAGGACTTGTTTTAGTATGCATTTTTTTCTCTAGCAATGATGAGAAAGTCCTGTTTCCAACACATATGTGAAATATAAGCAATATATAAGGCCCGAACCCTAGCTACACATTCATACTTCTTTGATGTTAAATATTTGGGTTACCCCTTCCTCTTGCTTTACATATGAGTAATACAGATACATGAACAACAAACATAACTGCTACTGGCATGTCTAGTCTGTCCCTAACACCCTTCACAGCCTAGGACCGAAATACCCGTGAGAGACAACTAATCCTGTATAATACTCATCCCAGTAAAAATCTTCTGATCAGGCCTTGTTACATGAGCTAAAATGAACAGTAAGCTGGGCCTTTATGGCACTAGAACAAGTGGAGGGGGGACCCTTTGGCCTTTCAGATGTTGTTGGACCACACCATTGCTAATTCTAAACTGTTAATTCTAATCTGCCTACAGAGATCAGGATTAGCACCTAGCAACTGGACTTAACTCTCAGGGGTCCTTTAACTTTACCTTTTTATGGCTCCCTGTGTGGTAGCATGTGCCTGACAAAAGTTAGCACATACTTTCAAGGTAGGGCTTTTTTTCAGCCAGAACCCGCCAGAACTCAGTTCCGGCACCTCTCAGGTGGGCACCATTGCCATTGAAAGAGAACAAGGGAGGTGTTCATGGTGAGTTCCGGCACCTCTTTTTCTAGAAAAATAGCACTGCAATCTTCCTTCATTCTTGGCCAACAATCTGTCCCTTCCTGCTGTCTAAAACCATTTGGAAGATGGGAAAGAGAAGCAGGAAGCTGAGGGCAAGCATGCTAAAGAAGAAGGAAAACAAGTAGGCCTCACAACCATGCATTACTTCCTTATTCAGGTACTGGCTACAAAGGATATGCTTTTAGCAGAAAGTTGCAGGTTCAATCTTAGTACAGTTGGGAAAGGGCCCTGACCAAGACCTTGGAGACAGTAATGAGGTAGATGGATCCATGGTCTGATGCAGTAGGAGTCTCAGACTTACACCCCACACATATCAAGGGGGACTACAGGGGTGCCTGGCAACCATGCCCTCCAGGCCACCAACACGTGCACCAGACCCCCCTCCCTGCTGGCACACAAGGGGCCTATGCATATAGGGATATATGTGCACAGAACTCTTCATGCGAGGGGATTCCTTTTGTGGAGGAAGCTCTACATGTGTACATTGATTCGGTACACGTTTAGAACTCCTCCTCAGAGTCTCTGAGCGCATGGCCAGCAGGGGTCAGGGCTACCCTCTGTGGCCCCGCAACCCACTTGTGCACTGTTTCAGCATGTGAGAAGGTTCATAGGAACATAGAAAAGCTGCTTTCTACTATGTGAGACCAACATTCCATCTCACATCCTCAGCTCTACCTGGAGATACCAGGGATTGAACATGGCAACTTCTAAATGCAAAACATGTGCTCTACCACTGAGCCACAGCCCTTCCCATTAGTATAAAGAAGCTTCAATTTCTCTCATGGGTCACACACTAACTTCGATCTCTTCTTGCCTCTCTACTTAAAGCTGCTACATAGATGAGAGGGGCAGTGATTGATAGAACGACTAATGTCCAACATGCTAGCTGCTACCTATAGCGGAGAGGCCCTAAATTATTTGCCACTCCCCCTGCATTTACATCAAGGCTAAGGTATTACAGTAATGTCGTCTCCAAATATGGCTCTGCTAGTTATCAGGCATCTCAATCTGTAACAAGAGCAACATCTAGTGTTCAAAATATCTCCTGCACAATTTACACCATGCAAGTTGAAGAAATGCAGGCCTCAGACCAGAATTAAGGCAAAACAGCCCACCTCTGGCACTCCTAAGTTGTTTCATAACAAATACATGTCTGAGACACACGTATATGGAACACAATGTTTAAGTATATATTGCTAGCTGGGGGTGAAGAGGGATGCTGGTTGCATTAGGATGGGATGGAAGGACAATTACTCACATTGTCACTGACTCTTGCACCCTCCACCCACAAAATCCGTCACATACAGTTATACCTCAAGCACTTGGCTTTCCTTCTTAAGCAAAGCCTTCCCAAGAGAATGTCAGTGCTTGTTAAATGCTGAAGCTGCTAGTCACTTATTTTTCACCTGGTCATTTAATTAACAAGACTCCATGATGGCTTACAATGAAACAACAAAGCTACATTAAAATCTAGTAATAAAAGCCTAACTGATCATTCAAACAACAAAAACAAAGTATTTTCTAACAAAGACCAGGTTGGATGTATTTGGATGGGGAGGTGGGATGTGTGTGAAATAGGCAGCCATGTTAGCCATTCCCCCAAAGACCTGGCTGAAGTTCTGTTTGGAAGGCCTGAGCCTTGCAGGGATGCTCTCCTTGATCAGGTTAAATGGGCTGGTAGCTATGGGGGCAGCAGGTGTTGGGTTAAGCAACTCTGTGAATGCATGAGGGAGTGGAGCAAGGGATGGTCACACAAAGGAAGAGAGAATCATTTTCCAACCCCTAATACAACCCCTCCACTCACTATAGCTTTCAGTAGGTAACTGCTTGTATAATCATAATATCATAATATTAATATAATCATATTGTATAATCATAATATCATTCACTATGGAGAAGGAATTGTATAGGTTTAGGAATTCCAATTTAGGAGTTACTGACACCACAATACGACATTCTTAACAAAGCAACTTGGTTGTGCATGTGTGTGAGAGAGATCATGAAGTTTACAGAAAACAGTACTAAAAAAAAGTGGTTTGAACTACAGTGGTACTTTGGGTTACATACGCTTCAGGTTACAGACTCCGTTAACCCAGAAATAGTGCTTCAGGTTAAGAACTTTGCTTCAGGATGAGAACAGAAATTGCGCGGTGGCAGCGGGAGGCCCCATTAGCTAAAGTAGTGCTTCAGGTTAAGAACAGTTTCAGGTTAAGTATGGACCTCCAGAATGAATTAAGTACTTAACCCGAGGTACCACTGTATAGGTATTGATCCAGGACAGGGAAAGGCACTTTTAAAAGGATTAAACCAAATTTAAGCATTTTGTGAAATTAAAATCACTTACGGACCATCTTGGCTTTGAGTCCGTTATGTCATCCACTCAATAATTTTCAACCGCATTGCCACTTGATTCTGATGCATGTGTAGACAAGATGTTATTCTGACAAGCAATATAACACTGTACAACATGCTTTCACTCAGGTCCAGGATGATTTAAGCTTTAGGACTGGAAAACAGGTGCTATAACTTAGATGAAAAAAGGGGCCTGGCGGTTTTGGCAAGCAAAAAGCTATTATTTGCTGAAAACAGGAGTCACACCATTGAGAAAAATAATGGTTAAAAGAAACTAGGTTGGCAACACAGAGAGGATCTTACCAGTCACCTGATAAACAAAATGAAAACTTACAACACGTTTGAGAAACGAGCGTGCTAATATTAAGTACGACCGCAACGTGTATGTCTTCATGCGTAATAAGCATTAAGCTCCGCTTCAAAAAAGGCACGTAATAAATTCAGGGTAGCTTATTATTATTATTATTATTATTATTATTATTATTATTATTATTTATACCCCGCCCATCTGGCTGGGTTTCCCCAGCCACTCTGGGCGGCTTTCAACAAAAGAATAAAAATATATTAAAATATCAGTCATCAAAAACTTCCCTAAGGTGTAAATTACGCTTATGCATTAAAAAACACACAAAACGTTTGCCTTGCTTCCTTTAAGCACACTTTCTTCTCTCGGCGCTTTGCAAAGCAGGATACAGCACTCGGAACATGAAACTGCATTCCCCGGAACCTTATAATAATGTTCCTTCTCGCATCCCAAGCTCGCACGTGCCGCCCTCCACGCAAACTTACGGTCTTCCGCCTTGCCTCTTTCCGCCCCGCCCACTCGGGCGGCTAGTTCTACAGAAACTACGATTCCCAGAAAGCCTTGCGCCTGCGTGCCCGGAGCCGAGACCTTGCGCCTGCGCTCCTCTCGTCTCGAGGACGGGGAAGGGCCCGGCTTGACCTACAGGAGGAGAAGATGGCTGCTGCTGCTGCAGGGTTGGCTCAGAAGGTGAGCAACGAAGCCTTGGGAAGGAAGAGGGAGTTCTGCTGGGGGCAGGTCTCTTACCTGAGGATGCCTCACTTGGCTTCCGAGACTGAAGCCTGGAGGCTTTGGGAGGAGAAGGAAGAGGAGGAGAGGGGAAAGTCTTAAACCCATGTGGCCCCCCGAGAACTTGGAGGGTTTCCGGGGCTGCTGTGTGAGTGCCTGTCTGCAGCCTGGGCTTCCCTTGATGCCAGAGATAAGGAAGGAAGCTAGCTCAGCAAGCCAGGCTCCTCTGCTACATCCTCCGGCCACTGGAACCTAGGAAGGGGCCTGACTCTGAGTCAAACCATTAGCCTATCTAGAGCATGCATCCCCAAACTTGGCCCTCCAGATGTTTTGGGACTACAACTCTCATCATCCCTAGCTAACAGGACCAGTGGTCAGGGATGATGGGAATTGTAGTCCCCAAACATCTGGAGGGCCGAGTTTGAGGATGCCTGATCTAGAGCAGTACTACCACTACTACTAATTTATTACTTATACCTTGCCCATCTGGCTGGATTTCCCCAGCCACTCTGGGCGGCTTCCAACAGATTAAACATACATTAAAACATCAGTCATTAAAAAACTTCCCTAAACAGGGCTGCCTTCAGATGTCTTCTAAACGTCAGATAGTTGTTTATTTCCTTGACATCTGGTGGGAGGGTGTTCCACAGGGCGGGCGCCACCACTGAGAAGGCCCTCTGCCTGGTTCCCTGTAACCTCACTTCTTGCAAGGAGGGAACCACCAGAAGGCCCTCGGCGCTGGACCTCAGTGTCCGGGCAGAACGATGGAGGTGGAGACGCTCCTTCAGGTATACTGGACCGAGGCCGTTTAGGGCTTTAAAGGCCAACACTTTGAATTGTGCTCGGAAACATACTGGGAGCCAATGTAGGACTTTCAAGACTTCTTTCAGGACTGGCTTTGACCAGGGTTTTGGGTAGGGGTCTCTCCCAGCCCAACTGGAGATGCTGGGACCGTCTCCATAAAAGAGATGTGCTGCCATACTGACCTGTGGCCCATTGGCCCTGTTTGGTTTGCCTCCTTGGATCTTGCCCCAGCCCTGACCTCTCCTCTGTAGTTCGTGGTAGACAAGCGTAGGGTTCTGATGGGAGACCTGTGTGGTTTCTTGCCTACCAAAAGATGAAAGCAACACAAGAAATGCTTGGGAAGGAGCAGGGTGGATTTGATTTAAATCAAATCAATTTAAATCACTAGTCAGTAAGCCTTGATTTAAATCATTTTTTTTCAGAAAGACATTCTTGCTGGTATAATCTTAATATTTACAACCAGATGAAGGTTTCATTTTGGAATAATAAATTTTCATAGTAGTTTTTACATTTACATCAAAAATTACTGATTTGGTTATACTGTACTATTAGAAATACCTAAACAGATAATTATGAAATTATTGTGAGGTTTAATAAGTTAACTGTTTATATTTGGACAACTTTTCTGCTGTACAGTTGTTTATTGGAAGGAGAAAAATAATAAGTTCCTTAATAACAATTTAAACAATTTATTTAACTAAAACAATAACATTATAGCATATGTATCAATGTTTGTTAACTCATGTGGTTAAACAGTTTTTTTAAAAAAACTTAGAATGAGTTTCACCACACATGAAAAACTTAAAACAAATCCTTATTTCCTGATGAATAGCCTTTGGACTGTATAATGTAACTTAAATAGAAAACTATATTTAGAAAGATTTTTCCTCCAAAAGCATTTTCTTTTAAAAATCCGATTTAAATTTAAAAAATCCATTTTTGACTAATGTTGGATTTCACTGCTTTTTAAAATATTATAATGTAAATGACAACTTTTTCTTACTGTAGGTGCGCCACTTCAGCACCTCCCTAATCAGGCCAGCATCAAAACTGGTACAGGTAAGTTTGTTTATTTATTTTACAAAACTGTGCAGATTAATTGCACCAAGTTGCAGGTGGATATTGTTGCAGGTGGCAAGTGTACAGGAGCAACCTGATAAGAACCTGAAAATGTTTACCAGGAAAGAGGCTCAATTGCAGTTAGGGTGATTTACTTCCAATTAAAGATCAGGGTTCTAGATAAATATATCTAGATTGCAGAATGTAGGGCCATGTGTGCCACTTAAACTAGTGTCAATGTCTATATTTATAGCTAGCAATCATGTAGAATCTAACCTCAATATGATAGACGCAATGTGGCTGAAGCTGCTATGTAGTGTGTTTAATGAACCATCTTATGCCTCTGCATTGTCTTACTGACCAATTTCCAGTGGATCAGCTAGCACCTGTCAGTTTCTGGGATTCCTGGGAAGCCTAGGGGTTTGGATGAATCTTGGTTTCATCTGCTGGATTTCTCTTATGCCCTTAAGCAAGAGTACAAATTGGCAAATACTTAACACAAATTAGTTATGCCTTAATATTAAGAGTTCCTAATTATGCATTTTTGTTTTTTTAAAACACAGCAACGGACTATGGGAATTGTGTGGGGTTTTTTTTAAATAAATAAATTCTGGTATTACACCTATCACTCCCTCTATTAGCAGTGCTGGCAGGGTGGGGTGCCAATCTTCATGTAGCTAACACAGCACCACTGACATGCAAGAGTAAAGTATTGCCATGCCTGGGAGAGCTCAGAAGTTTACAGAAATACACACAAAAATTTGAAATTAATTTAAGGGAGAACCCCGCTCCCCACAAAAAGGCCCCATTGAGGAATTAGTATGCTTCCTAGGCAATGGATCATTGAGAATCAATTGAAATAGACAGCTTTGTCTTGTGCGTTAATTTTTATACCTTGTATTTTTTTTCCTCTGAAGCCACCAATTCAAGTATTTGGGCTGGAAGGTCGATATGCCACTGCGCTCTACTCTGCTGCTTCTAAGCAGAAGAAGTTGGACCAGGTTGAGAAAGAGCTGACTCGAGTTCTGGTAATGTGATTTTATATAGTCCTATTGCACACCACTTAGCATCCATTTCCACTGAAGATGCTGATGCGAGTCCTTTTTTTACTTATGCTGTTTCCTTCTTAGAGGAAAATCTTTTCTCCGTGGTTTGTTATATTTAGTTAAAAGGGCAACTTAAATACCTTTATGTTGCATTATAGTTATGTTGCTTTGACTAGAAGCAAACCTGATTTTGACCAAGAGATGCTTTTCTTGTTCCAAATCCAGACACTTCTGAAGGACCCTAAATTATCTGCCGTTGTCATGAATCCTCACGTAAAGAGTGCAGTAAAGCAAAAGACCGTGAATGAAATTTTAGCTAAAGAGAAAATGTCACCTGTCACTGTCAACTTTATCAGTAAGTAGTAGCAGTCTCTCTGTGGATGAACACAGTAAAGTGGGTTGAGTTTCACAAATGGGCTTCGAATAATAGGACTGTAATATTGTAAACACAGTTTAGACTGGAAGGAGATTTTCTTTGTAATTTGGCACTGTTTCATTACACTTTTAGTACAGTTTGAATGTACATAATGTAACACCTGCTCAATCTTTTCCCAAGATTTGCTTGCTGAAAATGGTCGCTTGAAAAACACGCCAGGTGTAATTTCTGCATTTGCTAAGATTATGAGTGCATTCCGCGGAGAAGTTTTATGCTCCGTAACCACTGCTCAGGTAAGCAAATGGCATGCAAAACTTCATTTAGAGGTTTTGCGGTCTTCAGGGTTTCTTAGTCTAAAGCCACCTTCCCGAGCCTGATGTTCTCCAGATGTTTTGGAGTACTACTTTCATCCTTCTCATTGACCAGGAAGATGGAGCTTGTAGTCTTAGCATCATCTACAGGACCGCAGTCTGACCTATAGTGTAAAGAAGTTGGGGAAGGGTTATATTTGCAAAATGAATGGTACTTGGTTTACTAGCACTTAACATATGTCTGCAAAAGGGTTATTGGAACTTCAGTATTCATGTCACATTGAACTGTTGCAAGCACTTGTTCCTCTTCTGACTTTAATCTATTTAATCTATCTATTCCTCTTCTGACTTTAATCTATTCTTAAATTCATCTCTACAAATAGCTAGCAAACAGTTTTTCCTGTTCACTTTATATGCTCTCTTCATTTTAGGTGGCAAAATGTTCATATTCTGAGACAGGACCAACATCTTGCTTTTTTGGTAATAACTGAGGACAATGCTATATAACACTTGGATTAGTCATTAATTAGTACTCCTGTTTTCAGCATTTTTTCAACATTTTCTAGCATTCTAGATCGTCTAAACAATTCTGCCACTCCATTCCTTAGAGCTTTCCTAGTTTTCCACTCTTGTTCTCTGCAGTGGAGAGGGCAACATGAGACAAGGGAAGAAGTCATCTTATTTTTCACCTTGCTTTTAGCATTGGGATTTGTGAAAAACTCTTAGCCAAGTTTTTTTTTAAATAAATAAATAAACCATACTGTAGCCTAACTTTAATGTTAGTCCAGACCCTATACTGAAAACATCATTGTGAGTGCATGGTACATCTTAAAACCTTTTTTACTCAGAAGATGTCACAGATTAAAACACATATTGCAGACATTTTGACTCCTAAAAAGTGAATTTAACTCGTGTAAAATATCAAATTGCTATTTACTAAGCCAAGCAAGGATGCTGCCACTTTCTATTTCCAAGTAGAAAAATGCCACAACTTTATTATATTGTATGTCAGTCATGGGGGCTGATTGTTTATCTTTCTGTTACATCGTTGCTTGTTGACTTTCTGAAGCTCTCTGTTTTTGTCTCAATATGTTAAGCCCTTGGATGAAGCTAATCTTACGGAGTTGAAGGCAGCTTTGAATGGCTTTTTAGCTAAAGGAGAAATACTGAAACTGGAGATCAAGGTATGGTTACAGCTATGTAAAACAGAACACTCTCTAATAAATTAAAAGTGACTAAGAAGGGCCATCTCAACAATCTATAAGAACTTCCCCATCGGCCATAGAAAGCTTCCCTTAAAGAAAAATACATCCTCTTCCAGATGGGGATAATGCGTATTGGGCAGCCTAGCTGTCCAAGCTTATCATAAGCCAGGGATGAGGTATCATTATGACTTGGCAGGTCAAATCACTCTGTTCCCACCCTCTTACGTCAACATTGGCAGGCAGGCCAACTAACCTTTCAGTCACCTGACCATTATTCAACCGTGTCTTCTGCAGGGAATACCTGTATGGCTGAGTTCCCTACAGGGAGCTTTGCTGTACAGCAGATCCAACCACATCTCTTTATCTGCCCCACATCGGCCATCACTTATTATATCAAGTGTGAAGCAGATGGGCATGACTTGAGGAAAGAGCTTCATGGACTAAATTTGGCCTGATGGCTGGAGCTTCCCCATTGCTTTCATAAACCATAGGGACTTGGCCCTGAATCAAGGCTGCTGGCTTGCTGTAGCCACTGGTTTCAAACAGGCGCCCAAAGAAATGTCTTTCTATGGTCTGTTGGCTGTTCAATTGCTTTAGACTTAGAATAGCCAATTCAATTGGAAGCAACAAGCAAATCTACCCCCCCGCCCCCCCCCAAAAAAACCCATAGGGACAAAGAGGCATAAGAGCCATAGGGTGGAATCTAACGTAGCACTAATCGTAATCGTAATATTTCTTCTGATCTCTGAAAACTTAAACATTGACAACAGAGGTATCAGTAAAAAAAACCATTATATTATCCTGTCTGGTGCAGGATAAGAACCGTTCCTTAGCCAAACATAATGAGTTTTGGCCCGCGCAGCCTACAAAAATACTTCTTTGCAAAGGAACTTGAACATATGTCTAACACGATTGATTTGTCAAGATCTAAACCCAAGCATTGTAGTCTTTTATGTTATCATGTAGCCCATTATTCTTACTAGGGAATTCTAATTAGGAATCTTGGTTTCCCCCCTAGACTGACCCAACAATCTTGGGTGGAATGGTTGTCAGCATTGGAGAGAAATTCGTTGACATGTCGACAAAGACCAAGATTCAGAAACTAAGCAAGATCATGAGAGAGACTGTCTAAACATCTTGAGATGCTTCCTCCTCCTGCAAAAAACCTAGTCAGCTGTATGATGAAAACAATAAAAATGGTTCTCCTTAAGCAGTTGTTGTTGGTGCTTCAGTGTTTGGATTTGGTAGTTTGAAATGGATCAATATTTAGTGTTCCTTTGCCTTTAAGTCACCATCTCAGTACCTTTTTGCAAGAATTATTCCTTTATCATAGGTTTGCTGTTAAGTGCTAGTGACTGCAAAATTGGCAGTTGCAATCATATTGAAATTTCTTTCTTGGTTTTGACAAATGTTTGTGAGTGATCAGCCCCCCCCCCCCCCCCCGAAACTGACTGATGCTCTTATGGTCCAGCATACTTTTAAAATGGCACTTTTGAATGATTAAATAAATATTTGATTATGAACATTACGTGTGGAATCTTTCCAAAGGAATGGCTTACGTGACCTTGGCTTATTTTTACTCATTAATGTTAAAGCACTAAACAGACTCTGTTGCTGGCCATTCATCTGTTCAAATATAAATGCAGTGCCAGGGGTAATAATTTGCATGCAGATTACACAGCTTAACGATATTGACATGGCATAACCTCCTATTGGAAGGCTAGTGTCCAGATGAAGGGAAGGAATAGTACCATTCTATTCTGCCTCAGTCAGACTACACCTGGAGTCCTGTGTCAAGTCCTGGGTGCCACAATTTAAGAAGGATATTGATAAGTTGGAATGTGTGCAGAGGAGGGCAACCAAAATGATCAAGGGTATGGAAACAAAGCCTTGAGGGAACTGGGTTTGTTTAGCCTGGAAAAGAGGCGACTGAGAGGAGATATGATAGCCATCTTCAAATATATCAAGGACTGTCACATGAAAGATACAGGAAGCTTCTTTTAACCTACTCCAGAGGGTAGGACCCACACCAATGGTTTCAAGTTGCAAGAAAAGAACTTTCAACTAAACATGAGGAAGACCTTTCTGTTCAGCAGCGGAAGAGTCTCCCTCAGGAGGTGGTGGACTCTTCTCCCTTGGAGGTTTTTAAGCAGAGGTTGGATGGTCATCTGCCATGGATGCTTTAGCTGAGATTCCTTCATTGCAGGGGGTTGGACTAGATGACCCTTGGGTCCCTTCCAGCTCTACAGTTCTGTGATTTTATAATGGAACCTTATTTATGCGGACTGATAAGGACCCATGTTTGTGGAACGTAATTTTTTAAGGGTGCTGAGATCTGTGTAGAGTGACTGGAATTACTATTAATAGGCTGAAGTTAAGAGTTCTGCAGAATATTACAAAGACTGGGGTCAAGACTGGACCTACGATTTGTCTTTCCAAGGTTGTAGAATCTTAGAGCTGGAAGGGTCATCTAGTCCAACCCCCCTGCAACGCAGGAATCCCAGCTGAAGCAACCATGACAGATGGACATCCAACCTCTGCTTCAAAACCCCCAAGGAAGGAGAGTCCACCACCTCCTGAGGGAGACTCTTCCACGGTTTAACAGCTCTTACTGCCAGAAAGTCTTTCCATACGTCTATTACTCTTAAGTGCTTAATTCCCTAAGGCTTCTGTTTTCCTTTTAAACCTGGAATTAATATTTTCTTTTGCAGTTAAAAAATGGCAAGAGCGGTTTAGAAAGGAGCTTGGCAAAGCAATTATCTCAGGGGTGAAGAATCTACGGTCCTCTGGGTGCTGTTGGACTACAAGTCCTATCTTATCTGACCATTAGCCATGCTGGCTGGGGCTGTTGGGAGTTCTAATCCAACAACATCTGGAAGGCCACAAATTCCCCACCCCTAGAATATACTATCAGGGTTATATAGGCAATCCCTTTCTTCCTCTGCGAGTCCCCCGGCTTCTCCAAAGACAGATAATTCATGTTCACCTCAGGGAGTATGGTCCCGGTTTTTTTCACAGTCTGAATGATAGGATTCTTTCCATATTATGATTATTTTTGTATCTATAAAAATACAGTAACACTCATCTTCATTACAACTCAGAGTAAAATTAGCCCAGCCAAAGAAGGTTAGAACGATGACATTTAATATTTTTCTGCCACTAAAGGATTTGTACCTTTTTTCCTCTACCACAACAATGTGTTATTTTCATATACATTATATTTCATAAAATGTTTTGATATGGAAAAAGGAAATCATGGGTTTAGTTCTATTTACATACTTTTAATTGAAACATTTTTGTACCAACATTGAAAAATAGAAACTTAAAAGTTTTTTTTAAATTGTGTTTTCAACCAGTCAGTGGTAAACAATTGCATGCCTGTTAAGTTAAACTTCCTCTAAAACTTGGTCATTTGAAAGTTTCTAACTAAAGTGTGTTTCTCTGTTCCAAAAAATACATAAGTATGTCATTTCTGATACAAAATTCTACACTATCTTCAATAAATAAATAATAAAGCGATTCTTAAAAGTATGAAATGTAAACTTTTTCGTCCCTCCAACATACAGGATTTTTTAAAAAATAATTGCTGAAAATAATACAGTGGTCTCCTTGGAAATAATAGTACACAGACACTTTCAAGCACAGTTTACACTTATCACCAGACCTTAGCTACCTATCAAGTATAAAGCTATCCTAATTTCCTAAAGGAAATTATAAAATTTTGCTGTGCTAGAGAACACCATCTCCACAGGAAACATGGAAACTGATACCAAAAACAACATGCAAAGAACAGTAAAGCCAACACGTTTCACAAGAACATTGACATGCTAACAGAACAGTCAAGACCTCCCATTCTTAAAGTCCTTACAAAAATACCCATTTCTGCATGATCCTTGGGTAACAAACTGAAGAACTGGAAACACAAAGAATGAATGTGCCTGGTGCTGAAATGAACCCACTCGCAAAATTCCACCACTAACATTGTCCCTAGTTCAGCAAAGTTCTCGAGAACATCCTTCTCTTGTTTGAATAACTTTGCTGAATCAAGGTTGTCCTATGTGGGTCACTGTGAGAGTGAATCCTTACATCTGCAACATAGCAATAAATCCCTTTGCAAAAACTTGTGACACCCAATGTTGAAACTGAAATTTTTTTAGTGAACCACTTTTGCAGTTAACACTTCGTTGAGCTACAGTATGCTACCACCCTGATTTCAAAACCATGGTGTCAAATTTATTTAGGCACAGTACTATTTTCAATAAATTAAGTCCCTTCTGACTGCTGCTAGCCTCAGCTTTCCTGAGCTAGAGCAGCTGTTTTCTTGTCACTGCCTTTACGCAATTGAGCAGCAGTTTAATCATGTTTAAATGGTACAGTAGAACACACAGAACGACTCCGCCAAACCTTGGTCTACAATTATTTACAACCCCATTGAAATGTAACCACAAAAAGCATTGATGTGTGGATACACAGTACTCCATTTGGGTGAAAGACACCCCAATGGGAAGCAGCAGGGATCAGGTCCCATTTATATTCTTCCTAAACAGGGGGTACGCTTTGAATTACTGGTCCCTAGACCGGGAATCCACCTAATATTTGCTGCTTCCTAATAAATACTTGGAAAAACCAACCTTCCACTCATTGAGAGCCTTCCAGATTATGGGCAACTGCCATTTAAATTTCAACTTGGAATAGTCTTTTCTTCTTCTCCCCCACCCCACCCCTTTTATTTTTCAAAAACAGATTCAAAGATCACCATAAATTTCTTAAAAGAAACCCAAATATCTTACATGGCAAGAATTCATTCATGTCATAGGTATTTTCTATATAAATATATTCACATTATGTTTATACACCACTCTGTGGGGCAGTAGGCACAACATTTCTAGGGGTAATTTACAGAAGTCTGCAAAGACATGTCAGTGCCACCCTCTCTTGTTGACACCACATGCTGCAGTACCCAAAAAAATGTGCAGTGTTTTAGCACGGGCTACAGCTCTGTTTTTCTAGAAATCCTGAAAGCTACAGCAGAAGTTCCACAGAAAATAAACAAAAAAATCCCCCAAAGTTACATTTTCCTCACAAACTTGGAATTCAATTTTCTGCAAGGATTATCCAGCTACAAAGAGTTGTGTGGCATTGATAAGTATTTTGTTTCATATAAAAGGTCTGAGGATTCCTAGACAGATTTTGTAGGCGCCTATTGCAGTGTTTTCAGGTTAGAAGAAGCGTCTTCCTTTTTTAAGGTTCATCGAACAGCTGCAGATCCAATCGGACAACTATCTCTCCTGTTGGAACTTCATGCAAGAGAAGACACTTTGTCACTGGTCCCTTTGAGCCCTGGTCCTTCTTAATGTCTGCTACTCGGATTTCTGTTCGGCCTAAAAAGTCTGAAACAGAAAACATACATAATGGTTAGAAATTGCATATTCCCTGCTCCCATGAAGAACCACCTCTGGCAAGATGTTAATTCAGAAACAGCATGAGCAAACCAAAAACAGAAGCAGAAAATCTTGCTACGCATGCAGCAGTTTTATAATCTGTCAATGGAGATTTTCAGTTTCATTTCACTGGTGTTCTAATGCAAGAGAAGAAGGGGCAGGGACATAAACCTGCAGCAAAACCTTCAAACTAAACAATTAATTGAAGCAGTCAGTGAGGATAGAGGCAATAGGAACAAGAAAATGAATATTGACAGGAAAAGGGATGGAAACAGGAGATGGGGAGTTCCTCTGCTACGTGCAGGCCAGAGCAAAAAACTGAGCAGGAAAATCATGTACAGTGGTACCTCGGGTTACATACCCTTCAGGTTACATACGCTTCAGGTTACATACGCCTCAGGTTACAGACTCCGCTAACCCAGAAATAGTGCTTCAGGTTAAGAACTTTGCTTCAGGATAAGAACAGAAATCGTGCTCCGGCGGCACAGCAGCAGCAGGAGGCCCCATTAGCTAAAGTGGTGCTTCAGGTTAAGAACCGTTTCAGGTTAAGAACGGACCTCCAGAATGAATTAAGTTCTTAACCCGAGGTACCACTGTACTGTAAAAAGGTAAACGGACCCCTGACCATTAGGTCCAGTCGTGACCAACTCTGGGGTTGTGGCACTCATCTTGCTTTATTGGCCGAGGGAGCCGGCGTACAGGGTCATGTGGCCAGCATGACTAGGCCGCTTCTGGCGAACCAGAGCAGCGCATGGAAATGCCGCTTACCTTCCCGCCGGAGTGGTACCTATTTATCTACTTGCACTTTGACATGCTTTTGAACTGCTAGGTTGGCAGGAGCAGGGACCGAGCAACAGGAGCTCACCCCGTCGTGGGGTCTCGAACCGCTGACCTTCTGATTGGCAAGTCCTAGGCTCTGTGGTTTAACCCACAGCGCCACCCGTGTCCCCAATCATGTACTGTCTCTAGGAGTTTTTTTCACTCCTGCCTAGAGACCAAGGTGGAGCCTGAGCCCACACACACGGACCTCAGCAGAGGGACAGCAAAAATGAGATACCCTAAGTTGTCGTACACTCACATAGATGTGTACATAACCAAAAGACCAAGCTCAGAAGTAAGAGTGTCACTTACCATCTGGTGAGAACTGATCCCTCTCAAACACTGTTATGCAAAGAACATCCTGTTCCAAATCTTTGATAAAGAACTGGCAGTTAGAATTCCACTTGGGGTTCAGTGTGTCCTGTATAGTCTTGGTAATATGACACTGAGAGCCCATCGTCACTTCACAATATGGGTTACTCTTTCCTGAAAGCAGAAGGCAAGTAGATGCACAGCCATGATCAAACATTTGCACACACAAATTTGGTAACTTGCTTCTGTGGTTTTGACACAAGAGAATCGGAAAAGGCATTTTGTACCTCCACCATTTGATTTAGCGAAGAAAACAATCAAATGCATCGGGCAGCCTGTGCTGCCTGTGGGTGAGTGCGCCAAAACTGAATCTGGCATCAGGTATACAAGACTGCTTTCTACATCAAATCTGTCCCAGCCAGGGCTGGCCCAAGACATTTTGGCACCAGAAGGGAACGACAAAATGGCACCCCACCAGCTCGCCAAGGAAGAAGGGGTGACGGAAGACCTACACCAGGAACAAGGGGGAATGAAGTTCTACACTGGAAACAAGGAGGGAGAACAGCAGCAGCAACAGCAAATGATGCGTTCATTGGGTGCCAGATCTGCCCCTATGGATCCTGCCACCTGAGGAGGTCGGCTCACCTTGCCTCATGGTGTTGGCCAATAAATAGGGCCATGAATACCATGGGTGGCAAATTTGGGTGGACATTTCTCCAGGGGGGGGGGTGTAGTGGTCGGTAATCCTTATGTTTGACTGTGTGCCTGAGAATGCAAAAAAAGCTGGGACTGGCAAGCTACAAAACATGGCTAAAGGGGGCATCTAATGCAGATGGGAGGCTTTTACCATGTGAAAATCACTAACACTATTTTAAAATTTGCTGGCTATATCAGTCTCTATAGAGTGCAACAAAACACCATTTTAAGGAACTTAACATTTCCCCCTGACTACCTGTTTTACATTAAATGATCAAAGCACCCAAGAAGTTTCCCTTCTTTTTGTCACATTTTACACACAACACACACTCTTATATACACACACAGAGAGAGAAATGAAGTTCTTACCGTGGGATCTGCAGGGCTTCAGTTCAATACCTTCAACAATGTTCACCATTAACCTTCCAATACCGGTTGCCCTTTGGGATCGGACTGTGGCAAGAACAGGCAAGAGTCATTAAAATACTCTCTTGAAATTTTGGGGAAAACGTCTAAATACTGTACCCCCATTGCGGTACCTAAATAGGCCTTTTCCCTCTTCTTCTTCTCTGTTTCTATGTAAAGTTCAGAAGCAGCTTTGATTTTCTGAACCCAGGCCGTCCTTGAGAGAGAGAAAGAGAAGGTGAAAAGGAAATTACGTATCATTATGAAGTACATGCAAGTGAGCAAAGCTGACTGCATGCAGGTAGGAAGAAGATCTAGATAAAGGCATTAACGTCTTTGCATTACAGTCATACCTTGGAAGTCGAACAGAATCCGTTCCGGAAGTCCGTTCAACTTCCAAAACATTTGGAAACCAAAGCGCAGATTCTGATTGGCTGCAGGAAGCTCCTGCAGCGAATCAGAAGTTGCGGAACCCACGTTGGACATTCAGCTTCCAAAAATAGTTCACAAACCAGAACAGTCACTTCCGGGTTTGCGGTGTTCAGGAACCAAAACATTTGAGAACTAAGCTGTTTGAAAACCAAGGTACGACTGCATGTTTAGTTCTCAGGAGAAATATGGATGTGATGTGAGAGATCTGGGAATAGGACCTTCATTGCCATTGTTGAACGTTTTCAAGTTAATATTGGCCACAGGGACCACAATTCAGTTTGGGATAGTAGTGCTGGTACAGAGGAGGTTTAACCTTTTTCCCTGCACTGTTTTCCCAGTTAAAATTTCTCTAAGACTCAAAGCAGGCAGACCATGGTTGCTAGGGGAGGATAAACAAATCAGGGAAAGTGCATGTAAAAAAGATGGCAACATCAGAAACGGGAGAAATCTCATTATGAAACTCGTGTGTGTGTGTGTGTGTGTGTGTGTGTGTGTGCGCGCGCGCGCGCGTGTGTGTGTGTGTAAAAGAGCTTTTACATATTCCCATATTCCCATTATGTTCAGTGCCAATACAGAGGTATTTTTTTACCTTTCATTTATGCTTTCTGCACGGAGTGTGTAGACCCGATCAATGTGAGAGATATGAAAGATGGGCTCGTCGCCAGAAGGATCTGTGGGCAGTTTAACCAAGACCTCGTTTAGAAATATGGGCTGCAAGAAAAAAAATAGTTAAGTGTGAAGCTAGGTCAAGTCAGAATGAATGCTCTATAACAGGAGTCAAGTTCAGCAAAAAAAATGACTAGCATGCTGTGCTTGAGACAGCTGGGCAGACATACCCTTAAGAACTAGGAGTGCCTCTGAGCACATGCTCAGCCCAGGAATTTGTGATCAGTACCAGAAGAAAGATCACACATCCTTTCACACAAAAATTCATTTCTGATCTCCATCCCACCCAGGACCATTTTTCAGAAACCAATTTTTAAGGGAGAGTATGAAGCTTTTTAGCTGTTGCGATTGTTAAGATACTTTTAAAAAAATCTTCTTATTGAAAACACATAGTGCAATAATATACTGAAATAAATATATATAGAGAGAAAACAAAACAATTACAAAAACTCTACAGTGCAACATTTTGTTGCAGATCCCACTGTTGTCTACTAGCATGGTTCAATTTCTACGTGATTTTTAGCATTCACAGACTTTACCATAAAGAAAGAGGGTAAGCATCTTACCAGACTGCACGAGGGAAATGGTATCCCAAAAGCAAATCCAAAACTCAATAAAAGTAAACAAGAAAGATGTGTTTTTCAACCATCTATGGCTAGTTAACAGAAACCTGGACCCTTAACACAGTATAGCTTTTCTTTTGGATTAAGATACATATACTCATTGGCGTTATCTGCCTGAACCATGAAAATATTTGAAAGTTTCTAGCCTGGGCATCAATCCAGATAAAGCTTTGGCCTGGGCCAATATCCACACAAGACTTTAGCGTGATGATGATAGAGCAGGGTGGGGACTCTACAGCTAGAAATGTTGTGATGTTTTTCCTTGAAGGAATGTGTCAATAATGCATTAAATGTCAGCTTTACTCCCACTCATAGCAAGTAGTAACCTATGCTTTTCTTTATTCACTGGCATGGTAAAAACAGGGGGTTAGCTCACATATTACATGGTAACTAAACCAGGGTTATTACATGCAGCCAATTACATGGTGGGCATTCTCACTTCACATCTTTACATCATCATTGTGTACTTATGTGTGCACCTAAAAAAAGGGCTATATTTAAGCTGCATCAAAACTTGTTGAGTGGAGTGCTCCTGTACAATGTTGCAGCTAGGAAGCTATTATTCCATTCTCCCTTCCTGCCCCCTCCCAGTTTATCATTGTGTCTGTTTGTTCCATCCTCACTAGGTTCTTTTGAGGGATTCCGCCTTAGTTGCCACCCCCAAGGTTTTCATATGTTTGCAGGTCTTGCTGTTTCCTTGCATGTGCTGACACCACAGCGGCCCTATTTGACTACAGTCCTGTTGGCAATCATCAGTTGAGTGCACTGTTAGTATACATGAGGTATGGGGAACTTTTGACCCTCCAGATGTTGCTGAATTACAACTGCCATCAGCCCCAGCAAGCATTGCTAATGACGGGGGGGGGGTGAGGGGAGTTGTAGTTCAACAGCATCTGGAGGCCCAAAGGTTCCCTGCACCTGGTAAATATGCCTGGAAAGATCTCACCTCATATTGCAAAACAGACACATTTGTGGTGTCCATGTGGTTTTCCTATACAGAAAATATATCCAAATAAGAAATTTCCTTGCCAACAAATGTCCGTATAATTAAAGCTATGGTTTTCCCAGTAGTGATGTATGGAAGTGAGAGCTGGACCATAAAGAAGGCTGATTACTGAAGAATTGATGCTTTTGAATTATGGTGCTGGAGGAGACTCTTGAGAGTCCCATGGACTGCAAGAAGATCAAACCTCTCCATTCTGAAGGAAATCAGCCCTGAGTGCTCACTGGAAGGACAGATCCTGAAGCTGAGGCTCCAATACTTTGGCCACCTCATGAGAAGAGAAGACTCCCTAGAAAAGACCCTGATGTTGGGAAAGATGGAGGGCACAAGGAGAAGGGGACGACAGAGGATGAGATGGTTGGACAGTGTTCTCGAAGCCACAAACATGAGTCTGACCAAACTGCGGGAGGCAGTAGAAAACAGGAGTGCCTGGCATGCTCTGGTCCATGGGGTCACGAAGAGTCGGACACGACTAAACAACAACAAAGAAATTTCTTGTGTTGCCTAAACACCTTTTTCATGTGAAAAAGTAATTGGATGTTATCAATATTTCTGAATTTCCATTTAAAATAAATTCTTACCGTTTTGTACATTTTATACTGCAGGTTAGACTTGGGGCTGAAGACCTTATCTGTGCCAGACGAGCCGAGAGGTTTTATTATCTGTGTCAGCAGGAGGAAGTCGTTGAACAGAAAGCCATACAGCTCCTTGTTGCTCTTGGCCTTGTAGAGTTTCCCACTGTGTAGAAATTTGCGTGGCCCCAAGCAGTTTGTAACAGAGTTAAAAACAAGTTGCTGATGGGAACAGAAAGGGAGGGTGGGGAGGGGGGGAACCACAACAAGTGAGATGAATAAAAATATACTTGTTCTGATACTGTTGGATACAGCTGCAGAAAACTGACAGAATCTGCAGAAATATGACAACAGCTTCAGCTCATTTGCAGGCATAATGATGGCTTAGTGCTTGACTCTCAGCAGTGAAGTGCCAGCACTTGGTGGAATGGCAGGGACACTTCCGTTATTCCTAGAATTATCCCTTTGCTCTTGTACCCTTAAACAAGGATGGGTTTACTTACAATGAGAGGAGAAGGATTCTGACTGATGTCTGATCTTCTTCACTGGTGCTACACATCTGTGTACAAAGTAGGAGGAATGTGCCGACGTAATTAATGGCTGCATTAGCAGCTCAAACTAAGCCATAGTTTAGTGTGATGTCCACAAGTAGGAATGAGAGGCCGTGATCACTGGGCTTATGTTCTCCCCATCTCCATTCCACACACATGTGAAGTGAAAAAGGGGGAACATGAGATGGCAGCAGCTCGTTCCGGCTTGTGCACTGTACCTTAACCTGATGTGCAAACATGGTAGGTGAGTTATTACAGATTGGTGTCAAAGATTTAAAATGAATTCACCTAGTTTAGCTGACCATTTCCCTCCACTGTGCTGAATTGTAATCTGTACACTCTTTGGGGGCAGGGAGTTGTCTTGCTTTTATACCACAAAATGCTAAAACCACAAGGCACGTTGATGGGCCTTAGTAAGTAAGTAAAAAACAAATGCACAAGAATTTCAAGTGGTTATTTGTCTGGAATGCCTACTTTATACATTCCAGAAATTTCTCAATTACCCTAGGGTGATATGGCTAACAATTCCACTTTGCATCCTTCGTAAACAGAACTTGCTGAACTTTTCTGAATCAAAACTAGATTTTGCAACATACTTTATTGGGGGGAGGAGAGGGAAATTATGAACTGAATAAAAGCTGTGGTCCTCATTTCATTGCAGAAACGTTAAGTGACAGATGGCTGATGTAACGGGTTCAAGAGATAAGTGGAAAGAGAAAATTGGCAGGAAAAAATGCCAAATGAAGAGCAGGATGAATTTGTGAAGACTTACCAGCATCTCTTTAGCTAGAGAAGTTTATCAGCATTGTTTCATAAGCCATCTTTTCTGGAAGATTAGTAACTACAGTCTGATTCTAGGTATTTCAGCTTTACCTCTGATAGTCCTTCACACTGAACGTGAGCCTGGATCCATTCAAGCCTGTCTGAGTTCTCCTTCTCACGCACCCCTTCATTAACCTGAGAACAAAGTTCTTCCGCTTTCTCCAAAGCCTGTTTCAAGTGGCTGTGATCAGGGTGATTTTCAGGAGTATTTTCTAATATCTGCAGGCAAATAAACTGGATCAGGTTCTTATAAAACTGCATATCTATTCCTTCTTAAGCACCTGAAAAATTAAATATATCTTTACAGATATAAAGAACATTAAGCACCCAAAGTAAATGTTATTAAATAAATCCTGCCCTAAATCAATGGATTACTTCTTTTCAAATCAATCCCTTTTTTATCTTCCCTGTGTTAATCTAATAGAAATGGAACATTTCATTCTCTTACACAATCACTTATTTAAAGAAAAATGGGCCTGATCAGTCCCCACTGGACTTTTTGCCCTGTAGGTCAGGGTCTATCCTTCTGATTAAACTCCATGCTGGAAGTGAAGAAAGATGAGGAAGAGAACAGTCCTCTTACCCCAGGCTATAAACAGTTTACAAAACTAAAGAAAGCAACTTGCACTAAGAAGGGGGAGGATTTCTCTTTTGCACCAAGTGGCGCAAAACGTTGCAGCTAGACTGTTGATGGGAAAAGACTATTGCCAGCAAATAACTCCCATGCTCAAAAGCTTGCACCAGCTGCCTAGACATTACAGGGCCGGGTTCAAGGTACCTGTATTAATTTATAAGGCCTTTAACAACTTGGGTTCAAGATACCCCAAGGGCCACCTAATTGGTTATATCCCTGTTGAATCACTGAGGTCTTCAGGGGAGTCATTCTTAATCTACTGACTCATGGTCAGTAGGCCCAGCAAGCAGTTGGCCTGCAGAAGAAGAAGAAGAAGAAGAAGAAGAAGAAGAAGAAGAAGGTGGAGGAGGAGGAGGAGGAGGGGGAGGGGGAGGGGGAGGATCAGGAGCTCACTCTAAGCGTGCTCCTGGATCTTCATTTGCATCAAAAATTCAGCATTTTGCTCCCTTTTTCTGTTGTCCTATAGAAGACACCAGAAGTAGTGCAGGGCACCCAGTTGAAAGAATACTAACTTTTAATGTGCTCCCTATTGTTCCTTTGCATCTTTGGTTTGAATTCAGACATACTGCACATCCTCATGACTTAATAGACTATAGAAATACGGATCCCATGCAAGAAAAACTTAAACTCTGACTCTGGCTTCTTAACTATAGCAGTTTTGGCAACATATTTCCACACGTTCGCAAAAGGACTTACATTTTTAATTATCAGAGGATATCGCGTCACTCGTTGCATAGGCTTTAGCAGAAAACTTGACAATGGCATTCCTTTACAGCGAGGCTCCATAGCTAACCTCTGAAATATTGAGAGCAAAAAATGTTGGCAGCTAGTTTATGAAGGTCAGACACAAGTATTTATAAAAATGCCCAAAGCACACTGTGGTCTCCATTTATTCTCTACAAATGTGGATTCCTTGGAGTGGTGAGGACATGCCAGGAAGCAATTTCAGTGGTTGCTCACCAGTTGTGAAGTGTTCTTCCTTCAGAACGTTGACAAAGGCTAGGTCTGTTCTCGAGGCCATAAATGGTCTTTTGTGGTTGGAAATAAGCAGGCGGTTCTTTTATTGGCACATTTAAGTCAACATTTTAAATCCAAGTAGACTTTTTATTATGTGATCTCAAACATTGTTTCCCTTAGGTGGCAGAGACAGAATAGTTTAAAAATGAGGCCTGGATCACAATTACTAGTTGTTTGTTGTATTCTAAGATTCCGTAAAACAGTTAAGCGTATGCCTCAAGGAAACAACTGTTCAAGTGTTTTGAAGCCTGTGTTGATATACCACATGTTATTCCATTTATGTTATGTGTTGTATTGGGAGGAATCACACTGTCTATAATGTGTAGAGCAGTGAAAATTCAGCATTTAACACCTTCCTGTATCTAATTATCTGTCAACACACACACTTCAGCAAGGCCAAAAGAGAAGGAGGGGAGGGGGAAAGCCACCTAGGTTTTAAAAACAGAACTCTCAAAATAACGCCATCATTCCACAAGTACAATGGGCAAGGGAAGACCCCCCTCCCACCCCATGCTCCTGTCCCAGAATGGAAAGGAGGGGATACAAAGCCGAAGAGCATTTCTAACCAATTTACATAAGCAAGGGTAAAAAAGACAGAATTTCCATTTCCAATTCTTGCGTACAATCCTTTCCTGAATGGGCACAATACCCACATGCAGAAGGGTTCTCTATACTACCCTGGTGCATGTGTATAGGCACACTACAACTATCGCATCAGGCCATTAGGGGGAACAGAGAGCTAATATCCTGTGACCACGAGGAGGGAAGTGCTAGGCAGAATATGAGAGATTCATACAGTTCTGTCATTACTTCTGAAAGTCTAAGATCCACACTGGGGTGGGGGAAGAACCAAGGCTCTGTTATGTCCTTCAGCGCATAGGCACTGTGCCCTGGGGGAGCATATATTATTATATAATAGATATATTTTCTTCGCTCGCTTGCCATGAACCTCTATTGTCTATTCATAGCAAGAGTACAGAATTTTTCCACAACATGGCAATACAAACAGCTTTTTATTGGATTTGGTTGACCACTTTTGGAAACATGATTTTGGGAACAGATGGGTCCTTGGCCCGAACAAGCAGAACTCTTCATGCCTCTTTTGTGCACTCAAGGAGGATATATATTTTATATATATATATATATATATATATATATATTCTCAGGGAACTGCCATCGGAGCTCAGGGTGGTGGAGAGGCTCTCGGATGCTGGGAGACCCTCAGATGCTGAGGAGGGAACCAGTCGGGGAAGAGGGAGGGCTTCCGCTGAAGAAGAAGGAGGGGAGGAGGAGACAGCGTCGGAGGTAAGGCTCAGAGACGCTTCCAGCGAGACCAGCGGTGAGAGCTCAGGACCTCCCCTTGGAACGCCCACTCTGCGCAGAAAGCTGTCGCGCAGAGAATCAAGGAGGAGGCTTTCTGTCAAAGAACTTTTATGTTGGAAGAAGTTCAGGAAACGCCCACTGACGGATTCTGCCAGTGATTAAGGCGGCCACGAACTTATGGCTGTCCGGTTAGGGAGAGTTTGAAACCAACTACGCAACTGGGAGCGTTTTGGCGCTTACGCACAAGCAACCCCTTATCCCATTACATATATATATATATATATATATATATATATATATATATATATATATATATATTTGCTTTCGTAGATTTTCACGGGTACAGGAATGCAGGTTTTGGTGTCCTCGGGTGTCTTCCCGTGTAAAAGTTGGGGTGTCTAGGCGACGTTTCGACGAGGTCTCACTCGTCATCTTCAGGCTGGTGCTTTCGGCTTCTTGTTACATCATACCTTTGTACAGCTTGTAATATAGACTATATCCTCAGGAATAGAGAATCAGATAGATGTCCGAACATGCAGATGGCAAGAGAGTGATTCTGCCGCACAGGGCATCTGCCATCTGCATCTGATTCTCTATTCCTGAGGATATAGTCTATATTACAAGCTGTACAAAGGTATGATGTAACAAGAAGCCGAAAGCACCAGCCTGAAGATGACGAGTGAGACCTCGTCGAAACGTCGCCTAGACACCCCAACTTTTACACGGGAAGACACCCGAGGACACCAAAACCTGCATATATATATATATATATATATGCAGTCTGCCATGCTGAATCACAGTTTTTGAAACTCTGCTGATTTTCAAAAGCAACCTGCCACACTGTACAGAGGACTTCAGTTTGAAAAGATGTCAAAAGGCTTGTTGACAGATCTCTAAACCATGACCCAGTTATAGAGGAACATGACGGAATCAGGATCCTGGTTGGCAACCCTAGGTGGCAGTGTAGTGACTATCTCCACTGCCACTTTCATCTAATCTCCAGTCAATTGGTCACTAGTATAGGACAAACGCAGAGAAATCAGTTAAAATGTGTGAAGCTGCTTTTGGTTACATTTCCTATATGGCTCTTTTTAAATAAATTAAACCCAGAAAGTAGATGCACGAGTTTCTTTGAATAAATTACCAACGTGGATATTTTCTTACTTTAACGAAGTCCT
Organism: Podarcis erhardii; assembly: GCF_964252035.2. NCBI lineage: Eukaryota > Metazoa > Chordata > Lepidosauria > Squamata > Lacertidae > Podarcis > Podarcis erhardii. Next base: position 54,320,230 of record NC_138508.1, on the reverse strand, counting down.
TGAACTCGGGGACTTCGTCTGTCTTCTGCTGGATGAGGGCTGCTCCGTTCAGCTGGCAGCTACAGAATCGAATGTAAGGCTGCATGTGTGGAAGCTGTGCTGTCAGGATATCACCAATCATTTTGACAGGCATCCTCTCTCCTGACATTTTCTTACGAACACGCAGTGCCCTGAACGCAAAACAGAAAACGGGGAGAGATGTTGATACATGTTCAGTTTAATATAGTTGTACTATGTCTCCTGCCAACCTAGCAGTTCGAAAGCACATCAAAGTGGAAGTAGATAAATAGGTACCGCTCCGGCGGGAAGGTAAACGGCATTTCCATGCGCTGCTCTGGTACGCTAGAAGTGGCTTAGTCATGCTGGCCACATGACCTGGAAGCTGTACGCCAGCTCCCTTGGCCAATAAAGCAAGATGAGCGCCGCAACCCCAGAGTCATTCATGACTGGACCTAATGGTCAGGGGTCCCTTTACCTTTACTATGTTTCCATATAAAAGCAGCAGAGATCTATTATGGTAATGAAACAATGCTGTCTTATTGTAAATTGCTTTGAGGTTTTTTGCTTTGAGTGATATTGAAGTCAGATCAATCAAACCATAACAGGTTAGCCATAATTTATGCATTAATATAGAGCAGGGGTAGGAAACTTCTTTGGCCTAGCAGGTTAACTCTGGCAGGTGGGTGCAACAGCACACTTGTCAAGCTCCTGACACCAGATGATTGACATGTGGCTTGTCCCACCTACCTCTCCCTTGCGTAGTGTGTTTCCTAAGCACCTAACAGCCAGCCGGTTATAGAGGATTATGTGAGTAGTGATCTCCCATTGCTTGTTTGGAAATGGCCTGTTAAAAATTTCCACCACTTACAAACCCAAGATCTGTTCAAAAAGAAGAGACTGCTTAAAAAAGGAGAAAATAAATTGCACAGTAGGATTCATAAGTCGCTGGAGTGTAATGTGTCTCACTAGAAACATGCCCATTAAAAACTTGACTTTGACTTCAAAATTATATCTGGTGGGAAATTTTGTAAATGCACATTGCTTCTTTACTGCACCATCATATTTTGCAACTACGTTCAACCTATGTTAAGATTTATATACACCCCCTTTGCACAAACCATATTCAGCCATCATCATGAAAGAAAAAACCAGACTTAATGCATTATTTCAATCCCTACAATATTTTTTTCTTTCCATGTGCTGCTGAAAAATGAGGACAATGAAGGAGAAAGCATCCAAATATGTAATTGGCAATAAAACATTTTCAAAAGCAACTTACTTCAGTAGTTTGATATTGCACATAATCAGCTCTTTCCAATTTACAAAAATCATAGCAACCTCTTTTTCTGTCAACAGCTCGGAGTCCATCAGTGGCTTCTGGAAGATCTGCAGATTCAAAGGAACAATTTAGAACACACAATAAGCCTATTCACTGTGATTCATCTGTAGCCACTGCTTTGAATTAAAGCTCTGCAGATCTCACTTCCTGCCTCATTCTGATCATTTGATGGAGTGAAATGCAGTCAAAGATAAGCACTTTTAATTCCTTTGGTTTCAGCGGAAGATACTTAACTCTCCCATTCAAAGCAATCAGAGCTCAATAGCCTTAACTGCAGCGGGATCATATCCACACCTATTAGAATAGGTGGTGGTGGGGGACTACATGCTGGCTTCTCCTACAGGAAACTGCAATAAACTGTTAGATTTTAGACTGTATTTTTTTAGTCCCTTCCAAAAACACTGCCTTCAGAAAAACAGTGAACAAAAATGCCTTTTATTTTCCTATTCGTTTGCACTCTCCTTCAGGGAAGCTATTGATCATGGGATAACTGGGACACACAGTTTTGATTTCCAAAGTTCTCAAGTTGCACAATTCCCATTCAATCCTGCAAAGGTCTCCGGAGCTCCGGGTTTCAAAAATTTCATGTTTGACCCCTTTTACGATGAGGCCAGGGTGAGAAAACACACCAGGAGAAGTTGTTGTTAAAATGTGTACAGTCAGCCTCACCTCTGTTACCAGCTGCAAGTCATTCACATAGTTCTCTTCTGTTACTATGAGTTCATGGATGTAGCCCTGCCGTTTCCTTTCAGTAGGTGTCAACATGTCTAGGAGGTGCAGATCAGCACACCCTGGAAAACACAAGGAAAGGAACAGCATTCACTCTTTGGAACACTAACCCAGTTCCTCATAAAAGGCAAGTTACAGTGCTGAGTTAACCATTCTTGTTAAGAATGGAATGTGTGGGATGTCTGGCTTGTTTGAAAAGAGTATTAAAACTGCGCCCAAGGCATAATTCTCTTGGAGATGGTAAACCTGTGTTTGAATTCAACCACTTCAGAGTGCAGGCTGAGGCTTAACATGTGTCTGAAGTGACAACGACTTGCAATGTCAGCCAGAACTAGGTCTATTGTGCTAACCTATTTAAAGCTGACAAACTAAGCTTTCAGACACAGCAAAAGGTAAATTATAAGGCATTGGTTGGAACCACCTCCCTTGCATTGTGTTACTGAGACAGAACACTCTTATGTTTCTACACCTAGGAAGGAATATTCTCTCAAGCAATTGTACACTGGATTCAGTTTTCAGTTGATAGCACTTTGGAAAGCATCTTTGAACTGGCGATATTAACTGTATAATACTTTCACTAAATTTCGGACTGAATTTTTACACAGGTGCCCCGTTTTGCTTATCTAAATTGAGTTTTATAATTTACACTGAGATTTTATCATTCTTTATCTTACGCTACCTAGGATGCTTAACTGAAGCCCAATCTAGAAAACTGCTAAATTAAAAAATAAAAATAAAGCTTACATTAAGACTTCAGGGTGATCTCTTCTTTCTGATGTGACAAGCAACTCATTTCCACCAGGATCTGAGTGTCATGCTTTTAGATGCCAAAGTTGAGAGCCTACTCTGGTATACAGACTTTAACAACTAGACAAATGGCCAACACCATTTGAGGAGAGGCAGTAACTCAGTGGTAGAGCACACTTTTTACATGCTGAAGGTCCCAAGTTGAATCCCTGGCACCCCTAGCTAATTCTGGGAAAGGGCCTGTTTGACACCCTGGAGAGTCACTGTAGATAAAAATGAGCTAGAAGATCCAGTGATCAGACTCAATAGAAGGCAGCTTTGTATGTTCCCAAGATCCAAATCTGAAGCCTGACAAACCCACAAATGCAGATCTTTCTGGAGAGGTGCCCTATAGCTAGGGAAAAATTATATTGAGCAATTGTTCACCTTGGAGCCCCATGTGCAAGATGAAGAGAGGCATAATATATTATTAAAATCTGTACTCATAGCAATATGAGGCAAGTCTCAAGCTTATGCTGATTGCTGAATAAGGAGGTTTGTTCTTGTACCATAAAAATCATGATAAAACATATTTTGATTCGAAATATTCCTCAGAGGCATTCCGATTCAATGCTCTTCTTTTTAAATTAAGATTTCTTTAGGTAGCCTTTCTTTGATAGCCAGCTCTAACAATATGCGGGTAGCTGACTTTAGCCAAAAATATTTTTTTAGAAATAGCTCATCCAAGTTGTTTCTTTCACAGAACAGAAGTCATAGTCTCACGTCAGTTTGCAGCCCCAATAACACACTGCTAATTTTAGGCAGTTTAAGTGGGGTATTTTTTGCTCAAGTTGGTTGCCAGGGTATCAGTGAAATTACAGTATTTTTCGCTCTATAACACGCACCAGACCATAACACGCACGTAGTTTTTAGAGGAGGAAAAGAAGAAAAAAAATATTCTAAACAAAATAGTGGATATATGATTTTTGTGGTTCATGCTGTGGCCACAGACATGTGATCTGACAGTGAGTTTGGAGTAGCCCAATGCAAAAATCCTGAGGATCCATGTGGATCCATACTTTGTAACCACGGAGGAGGGAAGGAAGGGGAACCATGGATCCTCTGCTCACGACTGCAGCAGATTCCCCACCACCACCACCACCCGCAGGCATTCGCTCCATAACACGCACAGACATTTCCCCTTACTTTCTAGGAGGAAAAAAGTGAGTGTTATGGTGCAAAAAATACGGTAGCTCTACAAGGTCAGGGTAGGAAGCCTGTGGTCCTCCAGACATTGAACTACATCTCTCATCATCACCATCCCTGGCTGTTGGCCATGCCAGCTTGGGCTGATTGCAGATGGAGCCAAATAACAAATATGGGGGCACTATTCTCTCTGAAGAAACACAGTATCAGATTCATCCTGGAGGAAGACTTTAGCTGAAATGTATCGTATTATTACTATTTCAGTTCTTCATCAATAAACCCATTCTGTTCAGTGGGATTTGGTTTGTATCTTTTCACATGCCGTTCCCTTTCTGATGCTGCCTCCTGCCTTTTGATCTGTCAGTAAGGAAGAAACGGCAGCCCAATGACTGGAGTACTGCCATTAAGTAACTAAAAGTACTTACATCAGGTAATACACCAGTATGTCTCTTCTATACTATTGACCTAATCATATACTATACTAATTATTAATATCACTTTTCAGAAGTTTTCATCATTTTTTAAAGCAGCGTTTTCTTTTAAAAATAATAATGACAACCTATAGTATTATTTCAGCATAATGAGCGACAAGTTGGCGGTAGGGGGCTTTTCAAGTCAGTTGAGAGATACTTAACTCATACTTAATAATCATGGCAATCATGTGGACAGGAGCAGATTTTAGTAATACAGTCGTAACTTGGATCCCGAACACCTTGTGAGTTAAACGTTTTGGCTCCTGAACACCACAAACCTGGAAGTGAATGTTCCGGTTTGTGAATGTTCTTTGGAACCCGAACATCCGATGCAACTCCCGCGGCTTCCGACTGGCTGCAGGAGCCTGGTTTCCGAAAATTTTGGAAATTGAACAGACTTCCAGAATGGATTCTGTTCGAGTTCCAAGGTACCATTGTATGGACCCGATTTGGTGCCCTAAATACAGTGGTACCTCGCAAGACGAATGCCTCGCAAGACGAAAAATGCGCAAGACGAAAGAGTTTTCCGTTTTTTGAGTCGTTCCGCAAGACGAATTTCGCTATGGGCTTGCTTCGCAAGACGAAACGTCTTGCGAGTTCTTGCGAGTTTGTTTCCTTTTTCTTAAAGCCGCTAAGCCGTTAATAGCTGCTAAGCCGCTAAGCCGCTAATAGCCGTGCTTCGCAAGACGAAAAAACCGCAAGACGAAGAGACTCGCGGAACGGATTAATTTCGTCTTGCGAGGCACCACTGTACATAATAATTGTGGCCACTCTATCACACATCTGATCACGGCCTAACTTTGAGTATAAAAATATTATTTTGTGCCCCCTCACTCAGCATACTGTGCTGATGTGGAGGGCAAACTGCAGCAGATGTATTTCTGTCTCAAGCCGACATGCTATCCCACCAGCCTGCACCACTGCTGGAAATTGGTGAAAACTGCTAGGCTGCCATTTTTAGGGGCAAAGACAGATCTGGTTCTCACACAGCAGGAACTAGGCTCACTGATGTCCCACAGAAGCAGTTGCTGCTCTACCGTGAATGCCTGGGTTGGGCTTTGATTTTAAGCATTCCCAGCCTTTGCAACAGCAGGTACCGTATTTTTTGCTCCATAAGACACATCTAGTTTTTAGAGGAGGAAAGGGGGAAAGCCCCGTTTTTTTTGGAATCAGCTCACAGTTGTGCAGCTTCTTTTGCAAAGAGGAAAAGCCCCAATTTTTTTGAGGATCAGCTCAAAGTTGATGAGCTTACTTTGCAAAGGGAAAAAATACTGTTTTTATGGGGTTCAACTCACAGTTCTGCAGCTTCTTTAGGAAAGGGAGCCATTTCTAAAGTTTCCAGACAGGTAATCTAATCAGCCAGTCACATGTCGCTGGGGAAACAAACAGCCTCCGTCTGCAGAACATTCAACAATGGAGGCATGGGCAAGGGGGCGGGGCCAGAAAGGGGACCAGCAATCAACCACACATTTGCTCCATAAGATGCACAGACATTTCCCCTTACTTTTTAGGAGGAAAAAAGTGCATCTTATGGAGCAAAAAATACGGCAATAGGAAATTATTATTATTATGTATTCTGTGCCATCAGTGGGCATGACTCCTTAATGAGTTTCGTAGGTAAGATAGCTATATTCTTGTTCCCAAGGAGTCTATAGTCTAACATAGGAAAGAACGGAATAACGTGGGCAGAAACTATCACATTTACTTGAAGGTCGGTTGCAATTCAGAATAAGCACGAATGCAATTGGCAGCACAGGGACGCACAGTGCTGTACTATACTAATTGACTCCCTGCTATGATGAAGAATCCATGTCACGTGTCACAGGATTGTAGGGTCAAGGGTCATTTACTCCAACCCCTTGCAATGCAGGAGTCTTTTGCCCAATGTGGGGCTCAAACTCATGACCCTGATGTTAAGAGTCTCATGTTCGACTGACAGCTGTTCCAGTGTCAGCTTGCATCTCACTAGAAGACCAATATGAACATGAGACAGGCAAGTAGATAGATGGATATTTCCTTGTTTTGCTTTCAGTTGCCAGTCAACAACACAGAAGTATCAAATACAGTTAAGATATTTTATCAAATAAAATGTTAGTAGAATGCTTGTCTTAGGGGAAGTGTCATCTTAAGTTATAGCCACTTCTTAATCAAATTGAAGATGAAGTTCAATTTCTTGTTAAGCTACTTGCTAGCCATTTCACACCCTAACATTTAAAACGACTAATTTCCCTCCATAATATTGCTGGGACAGAAGAACAAAACAGCTCTTACATTAAGAATCTTCGGGATGTGAGGAAAATAATTTAAGAAGCAAAACTCAGTTCCAACAGCAGCAGGTTTCTCTACTTTATTGTGAAAATAAGTAACACATTTCAAAAATGAAACACTGTGTCATTTGCCAATGAAAAATCACAAATCACTCGGCCACCTCCTTTTTCTCTATTTAGGAATGCATCTCTTTCCAGAACAATAACTATCTCCAAGGGAGGTTAATGATATATATCAGGGGTGATTAATGTTCTTTGGGCCAAGGGCTGCATTGACCCATGACCAACCCTCCAAGAGCTGCATAATAATATTATTATAATGATAATGATAATAATAATAATGATAACAATTTTTAATACCCTGCCCATCTGGCTGGGTTTCCCCAGCCACTCTGGGTGGCTTCCAACAAAGGATTAAAAATACATTAAAACATCAGTCATTAAAAACTTCCCTAAACAGGGCTGCATGGTAAGATGGGTGTGGCGGAGGCGGAAAAGAGAGCCTGTCCAAAGTGGAAAGTTCATATATTTCATTTTCTTTCTATGCAAAGTCAGTCTAATCCCTTCCCAAACACATTCCATTTGTATTTTCTTTTAATTTTTAGATTCAATTACAGTATATTTTTCTGAATAAAATAAAGGTTAATAAGATAACGTATTGTGTCTTCCATCCAAAGTCAGTCTGTTCTGTTCTATCAGTATTTCCTTTTCCTTTTTTAAAGTGAACAGTCTGCTAATAAGTAGCACTATTAATAACAGAAGCAGCAACAGGAAATAATCAATTAGTTTAGAAGCCCCAGCTGACTTAAAAGTGAAGAAAATAACCCAAGGACAATCAGGGAAGCCCAATGAAAGTAATTAACCACAGAAAAAGTGTATATAGGAGCAGGGGAAAGAGAAAATCACCAACAAATAAATAAAAATTAAGACACATAATTGTTGGAGATCCCTGTGGATCACCCCAAACCTCTTGACTGTATACAGCCCACAGGTCATTGGTTAGCTACCCTTGATGTATATGATTATGTCAGAATTTTAATATGGCAATTTGTAATGAATGACAAGTTCTGTATGAAGATCATTTTAATAGTATTTCAAATATGCGAAATACCTTACAATCTTTGTGGCACCCTAGAGCTCAATACACTTGACCAGCATAATTAGGGCACCATTTCAATGGAAGGCCATATTCTTAGAATGCTGCTGGATGCTACAATATTCTCTTTTTCTGGCTATCTTGCACTAATTTATCCAATTAATTTAGTAAACTTGGTGATTTGCTAGAGAAGAGACAAGTGATGGGATTCTAGAAATGGGAGAGACTCAACTTATGAAACTTTCATAAGTTTCTTATGGACATCAGAGTGAAGTTAGAATTTGAGGGGGCCAGCTCTACCTGCCTTTGGTTTTAATGGAGTTATTACCCAATGACAGTGGTGGGATGAAACCAATTGATCCATTGGTGTCAGCTCACAGATGTAAAGTATGCAAGTTACTATAATTCAGGACCTTGTAAATGGACTGCTCTGCCATTCTGGCCAACATGATAGAATAGTTAAGCAACAAATTACTGCACATAAATTCAGATTCTTCTTAAAAATGTCATAGAACCACTGTCAGACCTTTTATTTTGTGGCCTCAATTGTTCACAAAAACATTCTCTCTCGCCGTCAGGGTGTGTGTGCAGTGGCAGCACACATCTGATACTCAAAAGCACATTACCTCTGAACAGATTGGGTTCCAAAGAACTAGCCTTACAAATAGCTTTTGATCATTTGCCCTGCATTTACTTTCTTTCTTGCTCCTGTTGACGCAGAAAGCTGGAATTCCCTAATCTTGGCCCAGAAAACCAGTTCTCGTTTTCATTTTCACTGCTCTGGAGATGCAGCCAAGTGATTAAAACAAACCCAGGCCCAAAACAATCGGTCTTCTGCAATACAAATCAAGCATCTCTTGCTTCTTTGAATTCACACACTCTCTGAAGAGGAGTTGAAAGTCATGATCTGAAGTAATTGGTTAGTTTTTTACATTGAAAGTAAGGAATGCATGGGCCATTCATATTCAGGTTAAATGAGCAGCGAAGAGATTTATGTATAGGAGAGGGGAGACGAATGTTCAGTGTTCGTAATACTCTAGGGTAGAGCCACTGAAATCACACTATGTTCCTATCCCGAGGCTCACTTTCCGACTTCTGTTCTCTACTCAGCACATGCAGTTCATGGGTAACTAGTTTATCCATTCAATTTAGTTTGTTTTGATCACTGGCTTTAACAAAACATGCAACAGAACAAAAACAATAAAACAAACCAATAATTGGGCAGTAAAGAAAGGAGCACATACAAAAGGGCCCCATTGGTGTTAAAACTGCCCAATGTCAAGTGACACACAGTAGCAAACATGCTTCACATATCAGCGTAATCTAAGGTGGCTCTTACTTTTTTTGTATTAGTGAATAATTAATTTCTGGTGGTTGGACCAAAGTTTATGAACTTACAGGAGCAAATGTAGAAGTCTTCCATTGAAATAATTCCTGAAAAGGCCATATCATTGGATGAAATTTTGGTTTTGTAGAGCCAGGTCCTTTAACAAGTCCATATAAATTGATGAGACATTGTCTCTATTTTCAACGTAACAGAAGACGCTTCTAGAAAATAACATTCCAGTTCTATAGCTGTCAATATATCATATGCACTTTGGTGACTTATGGCCAAACATGATCATTTTAGCCTTATAATAATTTGTGGCCTGAAGACTTCTGGCTCAGGGCAGTGGGCAAGTGGTGTTAAGCCTATGTGAGGGTGGGAGAGAATCACTAAATACTCATAATAAAACCGAAAACGTTGCTTTGTTTAAATGATAGGGGGTTCTCACGTGTTGTTTTAAAAATACGTAAAAAAAAAAATTGGGGCACTACCTAGATGGAGATAGTTTCACTACCTAGGTAGTTGGACCACTTTTTAATCAGCAAGCCTATGGAAGATAGCACTTATTCTCCATACTGTATCTTAATTGCTGTCAATAATCTGCAGTCAACATTGCTTTCAAGAAGTTTTTATTTTGATTTCTCAATCACCTTTATCAAAGGCTGCCTTGAAGTCCACGAAGGGAGCATGCCCCGACTGACATCTGCATTAATGTATACATGAAATACAAATCCTAGCACAAGAGGTGTAGAAATACCCAGCTCTAAAGCCTGCATTTCCATCTGGAAAAAACCCTCCCTCAGATTCAGCCCACATCTGAAGTTTTAACAGCAAAATGTTGGGATGATGCTTTGCCAGAATTTTGAGATGAACAGGCCTGTAGTTTCAGGCTATATTTGTTAGTCTGTTTCATTTATTTATTAAAAGTATATACTGCCCTTCATCAGAGGATCACAGGATAGCTTACAGTATAAAAACATCAAAATATGTAACATTATAACGAATAAAGCAATAACCACCACCCTGCAGAGCTTAAAAGGCTAAATGCTTACTTAGTCAAAGGCCTGAGAGAAGAGGAATGTTTTTGCCTGGCACCTAAAGATATGAATGAAGGTGCCAAGCAAGCTTCCCTTGGGAGAGCATTCCGCAAACAGGGGGCCACCACAGAAAAGGCCCATTCTCATGTTGCCACCCTCCAGATCTCTCATGTTTGTATCAGAACAATATAAATTATAGACTGGAGGCACAAGTCCAACAGAACAATTTCCCTTGGATGAATTCTTGCTGATCCATACTGAATTTAAATATTTCACTGGATTTACCAACTTCGACAAAATATTTGTGTACTTGCTTCTGTACTTCAACTGCCTGACTGTCTTGTAAGGCTCCCAGTAAACAGATTACAGGTTAGACCAATTTATTTAGCACCATAGCTCGATGACATCTTATTAAACACAGAATAAAAATGACGCTCCCATGCCAAGTTTGAGAGGTTGGAAGTAATGGAGCGGCAGTAGCTGCAGCACCTCTCACCCACCATTCCAAGAAGTATGAGAGCAAAATCCAAACACAGATAGTTTAGTGTCTCTTCAGAAGCTCTTTTAGCTGTCACGCTTGTTTTTCTTTCTTTATTAAGAGTTCCATAATAATGAATTACATAATAAGCAAAATATTAAGAATCTCTCTCATCAATTACCTAAATAACATTGTTAGCTGCATTAGAAGCCTCTAAAACCCTGACAAATAGGGTAAGTTTTTACCAGGCATCTAAAATACATAAGGTTGGAGGCAGCAGTTCTTCAGTGAAGAGGTCATTCCACACACACTAAGCTACCACTGAGAGGACTATTTTTTAAAATAAGTAAATAAAATAAGCTGGATTTTCAATTTTATCCACTTTAAACTTTCAATTTTATGCAGCACTCAAACCTTATCTTCAGTGTACTTAAAACTGAATCAGGTGGATCAATCCTAGAAAAAGAATTAGGGCATTTAAGTTTAAGCTACCGAAAGTGTCTTTAAAATACCCCATTATCACTCTGTGCACAACTAAATGCTGGCAGAGAAATTCTCAAGGTTCACGAGTTCTGTAAATACATATGAAAACCTGTTGAATTTATCCTTAATACTCTCATCAAAGTCTTGTTCCATTTAAGGTGCTTTGTGCCTCCAAGTTCTAGATTATTACTATCTGGAGAGTGCTATTAAAGCTTACTTTTGTCTGCTGAAACTTTAAAGATCACCAGCCAATCATCACAGCTACATGGTAGCAGCTCAGTGTTAAGATAATGCTTCCATTGTAGAGATGTAGAGACAGTCCACAATGCTGGGTCCCAAGGCAAAAATAAAATGTAGTATCTCCATTTTGATCCTCAGATACCTTATCATTCAATAATCTGGTTTAATTTATAAAAGGGTCTTCACAAAGTGCATGCCTTCAGAGTTTAACATCCCTCAGGGGCCAGAAGAAATATTCCGTCTAGTTTGTTATTAGCATTTGCATTTCTACAGGATTAATTGTGCAAAGGCTTTACAGTTTTCATTTCATCAACAATTAGACAAGGTCATTTTCTTGACCAGTGAAGTACTTCTGCATGAGTGCATAAAACTATAGAGGATAAGGTTAAAGCTTCCTAAAGGAATCTTAACATGCAGTTTCCACACTCCTTCAAGGATTAGATTTCTCCTGCCCTAAAGGCCACAAGGCATTTTGAAGAAGGCCTACTCTGCACTGAGATTCTGCAGTCCAGAACATTAAATTCACTGACCACTTTGGGAAACCTCAGTGTATTAATATTCTGCAGTGAATGGAATGGATGGCAATTTAATCAAAATCAAGGGAACTCGATACCACAAAATACACTGGGGATTAGGGTGTTAATTCCATTTCAGTCTTTTGGCAGCCCTAGTTATGGTGGTAAGGTAAGTTAATTTAAAGTTGTTGCAGCTAACCCTTCACTGCCTTCCCATTGCCAATTTTCATGTTGTTGCTTATGCTGAACAAGATTACATCACAGTGCTAGCTGGGCTCCACTGTCTTCAAATGGTTGACTCTACTATGGTCTCACAAAACACATTTTAATTATCAATATATTTATTTTTTAAAAACACTGCCAGGTTCAATTGCCTTTTTGCATCTTTTTATCATCCTATATAGCCCAGAACTGTTGTTTATAATTAGACTATTATGATTATTTTAAATTGTTAATTCACTGCAACGCACATGAAATTGGCTAAATGATTGTTAGGAAGTTAAGTGGCAGGCACTCTAGATATAAAAGGTATAGAATGGTATTTTAAACATCATGCTAGATAAAATAATGTGGCCCTATTGAAGTGTACAGCAGAATCGGATCATAAGGGAATGTTCTTTTATGTAATAAAAAATATATTGACAGAGAAAGAGACCACAATCGAGAAGGAGCAAAGAAAACAAATAAGTGACCTCATATATAATGGATAAAAAGCAGCACCTTTATAGTAACAAGATGAAAACCCCACAGCAACCATTTAAAAATGGCATTACTGAAACACTGGCATTAGGGATGCATGTTGAAAAACAACCAGCTATCCTTGGGTATTTAAAAAGTAGCCACTGCTGATCATGGTCAGCAATGAAAAACCTGAAGTTTGGACTATTCTCTTGCAGTTAGTGTCACTTGCTAAATATACACAGTAACAATAAAACAGAGACATTTAGTCTAGCTTTTATATGAAGAATTTAATTATCTATACATGTAGCTAATTGTAAAGGCTGTATTACAGTTGTTAAAGCTGCAGGTTTCATATATTTATATATTTTACATTCATATCAATTAAAATACTGAAGTGCAATTGAATAAGGAACTTCACTTGTTCTTTGCACCACATGAATGAAGATAAAAGGAATTCTACATCGCCAGCATGAAATTTAGAAATAGAAGAAATACATAAACAAAAAGAAAAATGTTAAAGTTATTAGTAGAGTTGCTATATTGTGCTTGAGGCATAGGGCTTTTCTTCCTATATGCTGGCCGCACCAGGCAATAAAGAGCTCATAACTAATATTTAAAAGACAAACATAGCTTAAGAGTACAGCACAGCTACATAAAATTTGACTATAAGCTCCATTTAATGTTACTTGTATAAATTCCACAGTCTAGTTTAAAAAATGTAAACATTGGAAATTAATTGCAGGAAGGTATTTCTATACATTCTTTTTGTCAAGATAAGATAATTACTTCCTCAAGGGATGCTGTTCCATAGTTATTAACGTAACAGTGATGATAAAACGTAACTTGAAAAAAGTCATGTTAATTCTGAAGAAACAGATAAATGTACTCTTTTGATTTTATACCAAAATGCCAAAAAAATAAAAAATAAAATCTGAGACACAGAACAAAAAGGTGCTTACTATATGTAGTTACAAATAAGAGTGCAAAATATAACATAATGGGAATAACTGCATTATACATGTATATTCTTTCTTGCACATGGAAGGAAATTAATTTCTTATCCATGATGAATTACACGCACAAACATTCACTACAAGAACATGTAACAGTACAAGAAACAAAATACCTTAGTTGAACTTGTAATTGAGCACATTTTAATTTCCGTTAAACCAAACCAGACTAAATCCTGTTTTAGTAGTACACAAAAAGGGAAAAAAAGACAGACACCAACAACATTGGGACAAGTGAAAAAGCAAAAATACAAGTCTCAGATTTATGGACATTTGGAACAATTTTAATAGCACATGCAGCATTCCTTGATAGTGGGTCTTTTTGCAATAACAAAATTGCAATGACAAAATGCTTGTTTTTCTTTAAAAGGCTAAAATAGGCATTTAAAAATAGTTCTACTACTGAAAGCACCTGTGCCAAGGTGGAGAAATAGGTGGGTAACTATGAAAGCCACAAAAGGACCCACTATCCTGTGTTGTTGTTTTTTTGTCTTTTTGTAATTTTGCATCTATATCTGTAGATATTAAATAAAAACATTGCGATTACATGCAACTAATGTAAAATGAGGTAAACTGCTCTGCAGTGTGTTCTTCTACTCAGAAGGCAGTAGATGATCATGCTGGAAGTCACATGATCAAGGCTGCATCTCCCATCATCCCTCTGGACAGTGATATGGGATAGTGGGTCTCTTTGAGGACTTTCAAGCCTGAGTGGGGGATGGACAACATATGATTCCTAGAAAAAGGAGGAAAACAACACATAAGCAAAACAAAACAATGAGCAAAATTCAAGCTAGGAAAATGAGCCAGGCATGTAAACAGCATGGTGCAAAAATGATAAAGGTAACATGCTACAAGGGGGATGGAACTAAAAACCAACACAAGTTTAGGCTTGCAATATAGAAGGTCTTCAAAGAGAGTTAGGCAAATATATAGCAGTGGCCAAGCTTCTGCAAAACACAGCAGAATCACAGCAATGCTGCATGTTTCTTTAAAAAAAATACTATGTAAGCAACTACTGAGATAAAATAGTCACTTACATTGCTGGCTTGGGTCCATATCTGTTGTCAGTTTCACATAGTTGGATGGGAAGAGACCCACTTGCCCATTCACTTCTCCTTTCCACCAGTCTGGGTCTTCCTTATTCAGGACGTTAATGATCTGGCCTTTGCTGAATGCTAATTCATCATCATTCTGTGCAATGTAGTCATACATACCAATTACTTGGCACACTGTTAAGATAATAAACAACATTTGAAACTGATAATATCCATGTCTACATATTTTTGAAACAATATGCTAGTGCTCCTAAAACATCTCCCCACTTAAGTCACTATATTGTTACTACATAGAAGAAGAAGAAGAGTTTGGATTTGATATTCCACTTTACCACTACCCTAAGGAGTCTCAAAGCGGCTAACAATCTCCTTTTCCCTTCCTTTCCCACAAGAAACACTCTGTGAGGTGAGTGAGGCTGAGAGACTTCAGAGAAGTGTGACTAGCCCCAGGTGACCCAGCAGCTGCATGTGGAGGAGTAGGGAATCAAACCCAGTTCACCAGATTACGAGTCCACCACTCTTAACCACTACACCACACTGGCTCTGTGCTTTAAAAGAGGAAGCTAAGCTATCAGGTCACCAATTAAAAAGTTAATTCCACCTCTCAGCTCACGAAAGGGGGTATAAGTGCACCCACTGACCTCACTCTAGCACATCTCAGTTCTAAACTATGACAATCTCACCTAATTGCTATTTTACTAGGGGCCAAAAATAGGGATATTGTTAACCCAAGTTTTTTTGAAATGCTTAGCAAAATTGGGGAAATGTGGTGATGAATACACTAGCCAGAAGATCACCAGATCTTCTGAAGATCAGAGAAATGATGTATTACAATGTGACTAACACAGCAACTTTAAATGACCATAATGAGCAGGCTGACTTCACCAGTCAAAGAATACAACAGAGTGTGGGAATATTTCAACATGTAGAAATTCCAGAGGAAATCATCATCAAACTGGATCAATACATTAAGATACTATTAGGGGGTAAACATTCAAATTGATGGTTTCCATAGAGTGCTGTGATAAAGGGGCTTGTATTCCATGAAGAATTAAGTAAGCATCCCGCTAGCACAATGATTTCTACTTGCACAATAGGACTCCCCCCCCTCCACCCTTAAACCTCTCCTTTCTCCAACCCTCTGAAGCAGATTTGGGGAGAGAGTGCTGTGCACACAGTGGAGGACAGGGTGGGATGTCCTGTTGTTGCATAAGAATAAATCCTTTCACTGATAGGACAAAGGAGCTGGATACCACCCATAGTCTACAGCAGGGGTTGTCAACCTGGTTCCTACCACCCACTAGTGGGTGCTTCAGGATTCTAGGTGGGCGGTAGGGGGTTCTACGTAACAAGCTGAATCCTCCTTCCATCGAGCACTGGTGGGCGGTAAGGAAATTCTACCATCAAGAAAGATGCATTAGTGGGCGGTAAGTATAAAAAGGTTGACTACCCCGGTCTACAGAATGCTATCAAACAAAGTCTATATATATCTATGTACTTAAAATCACTCTGCTTTGTTTATATGTTCTCTTGACTTAAAGAAGATTCTGACCTATACTCCTGTTTTAGATGTGAGTTGTGATAATGAATCTAACAATTCTTCAAGAGCATGCAAATGATGGTGTTAGATCAGTGGATAAGATACATTCTACATCTGCACCAAAATTACCATCATATGTACATTTATTTTTAATCACTAATTATTATACTGAAGAACCATCTTACTCCCACTGTTTCACCTATCATTCTTTATGAAGAATTACAACTGGATATACAGCCCAAAATTATTACAGAAACTATTTCCATTTGGATGGATATTTCTCATCTTTCAACTAGCTTGGCTGAAAATAACACACAATAGTAGATTGTAAGCCATATGAACTTCTGCCCCCTGCAATGAATAGTACAGTGGTGCCCCGCAAGACGAATGCCTCGCAAGACGAAAAACTCGCTAGACGAAAGAGTTTTCCGTCTTTTGAGGTGCTTCGCAAGACGAATTTCCCTATGGGCTTGCTTCGCAAGACAAAATGTCTTGCGAGTTCTTGCGAGTTTTTTTCCTCCCCCCCCCCCCTTTTTCTAAGCCGCTAAGCCGCTAATAGCGCTAATCCGCTAATAGCCGTGCTTCGCAAGACGAAAAAACCGCAAGACGAAGAGACTCGCGGAACGGATTAATTTTGTCTTGTGAGGCACCACTGTATATTTATTTAGGGTATTTATGTATCACCCATCACAATACTTTTACAGGGCAGTTTCCAACATGACTTAAACCAAATAATTATAAAATATACAATAAATCCATTAAAATTAATAGATATTAGATAATGCACAAATTAAAATAGCGATTAAAACAGTGAGGTAACTCCCAGTGCAGTAAAATAAAATACAGCACCATTTTAAAAGTACAAACTTTTATAAAGCTAGCACCAGGCAAGTAGGTGTTAGGAAGGAGATGTAGGACATTATTTCATCACCATCATCAATTTAAGTGGTTTTCAATCTATGTTTGATGGACTGATAAAATAGCTTAGAAGCTTATAAAGGGCTCCTTAATGAGAAAAGTCAAGCATGGTGGACAAGCTTAACTGAAAGACAGCTTGGCTACAACTACCTATTTCAATCTGCAATGTAAGGCTGCAGGGGAGCATTAGGTATATTCTAGGGTACACTCTCCAGTCACACAGGGAGATAGATGTCAGTATATGAGAACATCGCAGCTGCAGACAGCTAGCTTGTTGACATCACATGATGCGGCTAGCTATGGGAAAGAATTTCCCCGGAAGTTCACAGGCTTCTCAGAGCTCTGTGAAGAGTGTAATTTGAAACCTTCCGTTTGCGTATATACAGGAAGTTTGTCAGACTTGCTAGAAGAACTGAATTGATCGGACATGTTTTTCTGTAGTGCTGTAAAGGTCAGAAATAAAAGAATGTAAATAGACGTTTCTGACTGTCTCCTTTTCCCTGCTAGGGAAGCAGGAGGAGGGGGTGTGCATTTACCCACGCTGAGAAAATGTCGCCTGTCAAAATCTCCCTGGTCTGTCTGGGGTAAACAAGCTCCGAGGACAGTGTGAGGGGCCAGCCTCTCTGGAGGGGGCTTGTAAACCAACAAGTGGTAGCAGAGCTCGATGGTTGCTACAACAAGTGGTAGCACGGTGGATGGCTGAGACTGTGCAGCACTGCTAAAGACGGCTGTAGAACCAGGTGGGAGACTTTTTTTGCTGATAAGCAACGATCCACGGACCTCTGCGACTGCTGATTTATAGCTGGATGGTGAACGCGAATTGTCAGCCAGAGGAGGTTACCGGTAAACAAGCTCCGAGGACAGTGTGAGGGGCCAGCCTCTTTGGAGGGGGCTTGTAAACCAACAATAATGAGTCCCCAAAGCCTGTCCAGCAATCTTCAGCATTACCTTGGGGGTTTCACAGCTGAGATTCATGCAACCGTTAAATTTATACGAAAAAGGTCCTCTGAACATAGAAAGTTTGGAAACCTCCTGATCTAAAGCATAGGCAATAACATGTAATCAAATGCTACAGTATTACTTACCTGAAGGTAACACTACTGATTTAGATGGCTCGGTTGGTGTAGTTTTACTAGTACCAGGACTTAAGAGTTTCACATAGTTAGCAGGAAACCATCCTATCTGTCGTTTTTTCCCACGAGCCTAGTAAGAAAACAATAGCTTAGAATTTTGACTATCAAAATTATCTTGGCAGGAGCAGCTCTGTCTGAATTCTGTATTTGAAATACAAAAAAACCAGTCACTCAACAGTGCAGTGCTCTGAACTTGTTCAAGGTTTAGAGTTGGGATCCAGGATGAACAGAAGCAATATGATGTTCAATGCCTCCCTGAAGCCCTCAATATATCACATAAGAACAGCCTCATGGATCAGGTGAATGGCTCCTCTAGTCCAGCATCCTGTTCTCACAGTGGCCAGGTAAATGCCTATGGGAAAGTTGTAAGAAGCAAAAGAGCACTCTCCCATCTTGCAATTTCCAGCAACTGGTATTCAGAAGCATACAGCCTCCAACTGTGGAGATGGAGCATGCTGTTCTGGAGTTCCTACTGACCCACAGAAAAAGCTTATTGGATGTGCAAGACGCAGACTAGAAAGGGTGAGTCAGGAAAATGCCATTGCACAAATGGAACTCCACCCAGAGTTGTTTGGATCTAAGTTTATGGATGGAATTCAACTTTGGAATTCATTTCAGGCAAGCAGAAATGAACTGACAGAACCATCTTTCCACAGAGCCAATTGCCGGGGGGACAAAGGGGGGAAACCATGTTGCACTAGCAGGATCCCATTAGTGCGACTGTTTAGTTGACTTTGGCCTTAGGCCTTTGAAAATAGTATATCAGACTGTCAATACTGTGCCCTAAAGTATGGCCCTCCTAATAAAGTTGACCTGATTTTCCATTAGTTATGGCTGTAAATGTAATGACATCTGTTGCTGTGTGGTAATTGGTTAAGTAGATATAGCTGCCTCATCAATACACTTCCTTTACTGCATTGCAAAAAGTGAATTACAGATCTGATAGTTTTGACATTATCAAGAAAAAATTTGCCAAGGACCTCTAGCCCCTAGTATGGACCACAGATTTCAAAAGCAACTCTTAATAGTTGAGCTATTCATTTTGTCCTGTTTTGACATTCATTATCATCCAGGGAGAAATAATTGTTAAATCATCACTCTCTTTACCGGTATAGCTCCTTTTAAACAGGAGGTTTTTATATGCTGTTTTTATATATTTCCATTCTTTCTAAATTTTAATGCCATTAACTGTGTATGTGCAAAGCCTAATTAAGCAAAGGTATAAATACACAGCAACAGGCAAGCATGATTGCCACGGCCACAGCACCATAATCTCTTCAGTTTAAAGAGTGCTACTATCATTGCCTTCAAGGGTTTAATTCATATAGAGGGAACTGCTGTGCTGCCCTATTTAATAGTCTAAATGGGGCAGCATAGCAATTCACTCCACACCAAGTTAAAAACTACATGCCATTTTTCTCATGAGTGATGGAATTGTTACCCCAAACATAAAAAGGAAAAGAAGTGCCAGGAAGCTGTTGATGAAAAAAATGATTGGTTTGAAAAGATATCACTTTCATTTCAGACTAGGTTTAAAAATAAATAAATAACAGCACCAGATAAATATTTCCTTTTATGTCTACAGTTTTTGTAGCTTTCATTCTCTTTATACATAAGTAAAAGGTAAGAGCCAAAAATAGTCACTAACTTGAAGCTCTCCTTCCCACCATCCACCAGGATTCTTCTTCCTGATAAGTATTAGCTGACCAGGAGCAAGCGTAAGCTGTTCAGGACCTGTTGCTATGTACGAAGCAATAACTTGAGCAATTTCTGTTAATTCAAAAAGAAATTATTTTCATTAATCTGAAAATCACTTCCATTGTATTGTGTCTCCAATTGTTATAGTGTGGTTCTTGCCATTTCATCTACGGATTGCAAATAGGACAGTTTTCAATATAGCTATCAGGGAGTTTCTGTTTTTTAAACAGCAAAATTAGACCACACCAGAAACAACTGAATGATATGATGCAATGTAATCAGAACATTTTACTACACTACTTCAATTTATGCTTCCTCTTAAGCTAATCACTTGAAGGTCAGTTGTAATAGGAGCTCCAACAACGCAGTGCTGAGCTAAATGTAATGCCAGTCCTCAACACTGTGTTCTAAAAAGAAAGTCATGTGTCTCAAAGCTCATTATCAATGAGAGGATAAAGAGTCAGGCACCCCATCTTACAAAATCTTCACATTTATATTTCGTGCAGAAGTGCCTGTAAGTCATGCCACTGGTATGATATTAAAAAGCTGTAGGGCAAATGCACTTATTCTTTAAAATCCTTTGTATAGTTATATCTGTAAAATGATTCAAGAGTGGGAAAAGAATTATTTTGAAAAAGTTATTTTGTTTCTCAGAGTACAGCTTACCAGGTTTCTTGCCTAAGCTTCCTGTTTTTCCAGCTGTTCCAGGCACCTTTAAATAATAGAACAAACATAACTCACACTTCCATAGAGAACATGGCAAGCTGCTTTGGAAATAGAGAAGTTTTCAAAACTGTAATATTGTAAGGTAAGATATTCTGCTGCTGAAAGTAAGTGGCAAAAGTCTCACAGGGTTCATGCAAGCCCTTGGGCAAACTACAAGTCCTCATTCCTGGGCTAGGTATAGAGCAAGGAAAATTGATGGTTCTCATATATGGGAGCCCTTTTCTATTATTCCTATCTTAAATGACAACATTAGAGTTAGAGCTATGTATACTCTGATGAAGGAAAACAGAACCTGCGTTCTGGCAATCCGAACTGGGCACCAAGAAAGTTTGCAGCCATGAGGGCAAATCTGCTTAATTTAATTTGCATAATTTCATCTGGGTTATATTCACTTTGACTTTCAACGACAGCAATTGCACACACACGACACAGCTACTGTATTACATGCAGATATAACATGTAAAAACACAAGCAATTTTACAGGATTGTCACACATTACAGTCTACATGAATGTTTAACGTAGGCAATTTGTAAATGTGTCAAGTCATATTCAGTAATTCTGAAAGTCAAACATAATACCACCTTGTGGTATACTGAAATCTAAATCCATTCTACTTTCAACTCTGCTTTATAAAATTAGCCCTCCACATGTGGCCCACTAATTATTAGTTTTTTTTAATAAAATGCATGCATATGTGTGCATTTTACCTCAGAGTCTTTGAGTCTAACATAGTTAGATGGAAATACTCCTGATTTATCGCCCAACGTTCCTGTCCACCAGTCTCCATCCTTCTTGGTGACAAGAATTAAATCCCCTTGCTGAAATGTTAAATCTCCTTGTTCAGAACTTTCGTAAGTGTACATGGCAACATATTCTGGAGGGAGGAAATTTTTAGAAATGAGAAGGTACTTGTCAATCATATTGTCCTAATGCCCAATAGAAAAAGGGTAATGTAATACAGGATACATTCTGCTCTCAAGTGCAGTGCTACCTCGGGTTAAGAACTTAATTCATTCTGGAGGTCCGTTCTTAACCTGAAACTGTTCTTAACCTGAAGCACCACTTTAGCTAATGGGGCCTCCTGCTGCCGCTGCGCCACTGGAGCACAATTTCTGTTCTCATCCTGAAGCAAAGTTCTTAACCCGAGGTACTATTTATGGGTTAGCAGAGTCTGTAACCTGAAGCATCTGTTACCCAAGGTACCACTGTACTGAAATCCACCAGCTATTTCTGTTCTCACAAAATGACTTCAAGCCAGTGCAAGATGAAAACAAGGCCTGAGGCTCATAAGAATCAATAATAGTTTGCCATAATGTGCAAACTGTGCAATTTAGTTATCAAAACAATTGCTTTGCAGAAAATGTAACACAGGAAAGTTTGATGATACTGTTTATTTCACATAGTTTTGCTCTCAAACACCCAGGCAATAGTATCAACTACAACAACTTTATTATTTACATGCCACCCATCAGACTGGGTTGCCCTAGCCACTCTGGGCAACAAATCATGGTATTTTCAGGGCTCTCCAGTTAAAACATTCTTACCTTCCCCTGAAACTGAAGATTTTGTAACTGGTGATGTTCTCTTCAGGTTAGCAGGACTCTCTGAAGACCCAGAATCCATGCTTAAAGAAACAAGTGTAAACATTTTATTGTCTAAATTAATATGGTTACAGAATATGAAAAGAGTGCAGAGCACAATGATAAAAGTGGAAGTATTTCTTTTATAAACATTGTTCTAATTTTTATTTGCAATCTTAATAGTACTTCCACATCGTACAAAAGTAGTTAAGTCTTCATCAGTCCCCTCTAGGGATGGATAATTTGAGGGTGTGAGATGCTGCCTTGTCTGAGCATTTAACCCATCAAAGGAAGGTTCTAAGATGGGTCTCCGTTTATATGCTTTATAAATAAAAATAGTGAACTGCATGGGCCTCCAACAACACAAAGCTCTGTGTGGTGAGGCTATTTTATTGATATGTTCCAAAATGTCCCTTTGTGGAATCTACTTTATTCAGTTTTCTGGAAAAACATACTGAACTTTGTTTGTTTATTTTTTCTAAATGCAATAATGTGCTCCACACAATTCTTGTTCTTTGTTTTATTTGTGTTGTGCTTATTAAGTTTCCAAAAACAACAGTTTTTTGAAGGTACTTAATACTTCCTCTGCCTCTCTTTTGTTAAAGGCACTCGGACCACCGTCCTATACATGCACATTAAAGAGAAACATGGCAAGGGCCTAAATAAAATTTTAGTGGGATTCTTTTCAAATGTTATTACACACCAGGGCTTCTGTTCCTGCTTGCTGCACTCACCAGCTCTGCCTACTCCTGTGCCAATCGCACTTTCCCCATACCTGACCCCTCCCTTTACACCTCACCCACCCCTCTCGTCTCCCCCCCCCACAGCTTGCCCCTCTCTCTCCTTTCACAGCCCAGCTCAACCTCCACCCACTTTTAAAAGAGGGGAGTGCTTTACACAGCGCCTTGCTAAACACTCTGTGAAGCGTCTCTGCCCCCCTCCTCTCTGCAGCTGCACTTAACACAGACTCTGTGTGTGCTTCACAGCACAGCTTACTATACTGCTTTGTGAAGCATCTCTTCTTCCCACAGTAAACGCCTGCCACTAGTGCTACTTCCTCACTCTCCTGCCTGCCGATTGTCACACTGGAGTTGGTGTAGCTGCCAATGAACTGCACATGAACTGCAGAACATGATGGCAGCTTTAAACTTTTATATACAGAAAAAGAAAGGTCCCATAACGTCTGACAAAATCAAATACCTTGTTGATTTCCTTATAGGACCTGAAATAAGCTTCACATACGATTTAGGAAACCAGCCTTTTTGCCCTTGAACTTCACCAAACCACCACATGTCTTGCTGTTCTAACACTGTGATAATATCATTCTTGTTAAAATTAAGATGGTTGTCCTTTTTGGCTCTCCAAGGATACAGGGCCTGTGCTTGAAGTCCCTCCACTTTTTCACCCTGGTTAGATATAGGAAGAGAACAGTAATTTATGCAGTGTGTTTCAGGAAACAATAGTGGTTTATCATGATTTCTAAGCTCTTCCCATCTACTCCGTAAGAGTAAACTGTTTCTTGCATTTGCATGAATTGTACACCACAATTCATTCTATCTGCAGCTCTACATTTATTTGCAAGTACTTAACATGAAAAGCTGTATTGTTTGTCATCAAGTTTGTTTGTATCAAGTTTGTATCTACACTGTCTGGAAGTGGCTTTCCAGGATTTCAGGCAGGAGTTATTTCTACCCACAGCAGAGATGTCAACTGCTAGGCATGTGCTCTCCCACTGAACTACTCCTGGAAAGCACTGATTTACTGAGAAGCTTATTTATATTTAACACACATGAAAACTATTTAATAAATTTAAAGGCTGACTTTAATGCATATAGCAAATGTACAAAATTATTTTGAGTTTGTCATTGTGCCACTATGTTTACATGGTATCAGGGTAGCACTACTGTGTACACCAGAGCTTTCCAAACTTTTCATGTTGGTGACACACTTTTTAGACATGCATCATTTCGCAACACAGTAACTCAGTTTAACTAGCAAACCAAAGGTTAAACTAACCCCTTTACAGTCCCATGGAAAGTGTTCGCACGACACACCTACACACTTCAGCCAACACACTAATGTCTTGCGACACACAGTTTGGAAAGCTCTGGGGTACACTAATGACTGGAGAATCAAGAATACAGTCATACCTCTGGTTGCGAACGTGATCCGTGCGGGAGGCACATTCGCAACCCGCAGTGTTCGCAGCCTGAAGCACAGCACCTGCGCACATGCGTGATGCGATTTGGCGCTTCTGCACATGCGCGTGATGTCATTTTGCACTTCTGCGCCGTAACCCGTTCTGGTACTTCCGGGTTCGGCGCAGTCCGCAACCCGAAAACGCGCAACCCGCAGTGTTCGTAACCCGAGGTATGACTGTACCTGAAATGTTAATCACACTTATCATTCCAACTCTACAATTATATGATTCTATGTCTATATATGGAAACTTGTGCTATTTTAGCCCCCCCCCCATTTATTTGTGTGATAATCTTAGAACTAACTCATTGACATATGCAGGACACAACATTAAACTTAACTTTAGGCTTACAACCAAATAGTACTACTCTACTCCTGTTGTGAAATGACAACGCACCTGACCCAAGACAGGAGAAGGAGATGATCCAGTAACAGTGGCTGGGGTGAAGGCAGATCTTTGCCTCAACTGCCCTGTGCTTGGAACAGTAAGGGAAGGTTGTGCTGCCCAAGCATCCCAGTTATCAGTCTCTTGTTTATCACTAGTACTTGCTGGCCATCTGAAAAAGAAAAGTATGATGGGTCTGAACTGAAAACACACACAATTCTGTTCCTCTTATTTCTTGAATATTGCATACTCTTCAAATTAATGCTTATTCCTGCCCCAGACTGTAGTATCCTAAATCTCCCTCATCTACAAAATATTCACTACTGCTGTGGCAATCTTTACCCAAACCTGAGAACTCAGAAAGAGATACTGATATTCACCAGCACATTTTTGCGACAGTCAGGTATTAGCTCGGTGCTGGTGCCTCTTTCCTCAGACACTTAGGATCAGCTAAGAGGAACCAGCAATGAAAGGCTCCCAGGCAACTATGATAATATTTTGTCTCACTGCCTTTGAAGTTACATGAACGGTCTTTTTTAAAAAAACCATTTTATTTCTTTGGGTTTTTTAAAGTTTGTAATATGAGAAAAACAAGGTTTTTCCTGACAAACAAGCTTGTTTGATGTATAGGTCTTGGCTACAAAGTGTAATAATATAATGTAACTAAAATTATATATACATAAAAATTGCTACCACAAAAATGAAGCAGAATCTTAAACTGCTTCTGTGAGATGACTGGTGCTCCAGAATTGGAATTTTAAGAGAGAGAATTCTTCCTGCCACCAATAGGTGGATCTGAATTCCATCCTGATGTACTCTTACATGCACAGGAGAAAATATTTTCAATAAAGCAATTCATGACATGTGGCAGGCTAGTAATAATTTTGTTAGTATGAACTTTTGTAAGTGTATTTGCTATGATGCTGAATTGACTTCATAATGCTACCAATATGCCATAAACAACTAAGATATTAAAGGTGGCTCAAATGTTTTGCAGACTTAACTGCAAGACTACTTTAAACCATGTGGATTATTCACCTTTACAGTTATAAAGAAGAAAGAAAGGAAAATTGAACCCCAATGAAACCGTACGTTGAACTGAAGTCTGCCCAGTTGTTGGCAGTTGTACTTGAATCTGTAGGAACAGGCGGTGCCAGTGGTGTTGTGGGGGTTTCACGCAATGAAACTTTAGGTGCAGCTCCAGCATCAGTTACCGGCTTTACAGAATTTGTAATTTCATTTTCAGAAATTCTCTCTGCATAGTTTGCAGGAAACCATCCTGTTTTCCCTTTCAGTTCACCTCCAAGCCACCCAGGCTCTCCAGTTTGGCTTTCATCCACCTGTACAAATAAACCATGTATTATATAAGATACAATACACAATTAATGAATTTTCTCCAAAAAGCATGGCATCTGAAAATTAAGGAACAGTGTTATTGCTGCATGTACTAACTATTCCATGACGTTACAGCTACTTAAAAACAACAACCCCAAAGTACATTTGTAGTGATTATGGCTTTAATAAAATCCAAATGTGAAATAAAAGCAGATATTTTGCAGAAACTGCTGTTGTCTCAAAATAACCAGTTGCAATAAATCGATTACAGACTGCAAAATTTTTGCAGCAATGTAATCTAAATCTTTCTAGGGTAGGAGACACAATGAGTTGGAACAACTGTAATTGTACTGATATCTATAGATTGGTTTTTTAATGTTTTATGTTGTAAGCCGACTTCATATATTTTATGAAACTGCAGATCATAAGTACTTAAAAATGCTTCAATGAAGGTAGGAAAACACAAACAAGTGCATTCTGGGACAGCCACATCCCTCCCTCAGTTTGATTTCCTGCCTTTGACAACAAGGTGGAGCAATAGCTCATGCTGAAGACCTTTATGATCATTGGGGAAGCCTGCATTATGGGCTGCACTACTAAGACTGTGGGCAGGAAGGAACCTGATCTGGAATAAATCTCTCCCCAGTTTGGGGACGAATGATCCTTCAGATCCAAGTCTTTTTTCTCCCCAACACACTCCCTTTTTGGCCCTACTAATGGAGCATCAACTTCATTCAGGCTAGGGCGGTGACAGTGTTCCATTTCCATTGTCAGTTCTATTTCCTCTAGGCTAAGTACACTACTTTAAGAGACCACTCCATCTTAATTTGACCTTTCAGCCTCTAGGACGTTACAGTTTCACAACATGTTATCTATCATTATGATAGATACAACATTTGTGTTTTTGTGTAACACTGTATTCTTCTCTTACCATGATTATGTCTCCTGGCTGGATAGTGATTTCATCATGACTTCGGGATTCAAATGGATAAAGTGCTCGATAATAGACTATTTTTACATCTTCCGGAGCAGAAATTGTTAATGGAGCCTTTTCTATATGCACAAAAGCAAAAGCATAACAAGGTTTATTATATCTTTGAAAAAAGGGCATTTTTGCTTGCCCAAATGTTACACTATTTTTCATTATACTTCTGAACAGAATAAATGTTGTCTTCATTTTACCAAAGGAGAAACAAAGGAAAGTCAATCGTATTTGCATGTAAAACTTTTGAAACTAAGTCAGAATCTAATCTGTATGTGATTTTTTTTACTCTGTTGTATCTAAAGAATTGAGGATGCACTGCAACAAACTCATAATTGAAGTGTAATAGCCCTTATGGCATATATACTAAGGGGCTTTGTATCAGTACAATGCACACCCATGCATACAATAAAAAGTATATTCATAGGATACATAAAATCTATCAAAAATATGCCTGTTTTGGGAAAACATGTTCAAAGCATTATGAAAGATAAAGTTAACTAAGCATATAGGGAAAGCTAACCTCTGGAACACCAAGCACTCCCACTCTTTACTTACACTAGGAGGGAGGGAGAGTGTGGCTGCCATCATTGATGCTGAGGGGAGCACTATAAAAGGGGTATAAATTTATCATTCGTGTGGAGAAATTCATGAGACAAGTCTCTCTCTTTTTCATAATGCTATAACCATGGCTATTCAACAACCCCAAGGTGTGGGCAATTCAGGACAGACAAAAGGAAGTACTTCTACACAGAACACTGCTGAACAATGGATTTTGCTCCAACAAGATGGAGTAATTGCCACCAACCTGGATGGCTTTAAAAGAGGGCCAAGGATGGAGGATAAGACTATCAATGGATACTAGCCATGATGGCTATTATTACTTTGGTATCATAAGCCCTATGCCTCTGAACACCAGTTGCTGGGAAAGAGGGGAGCCAATTTGGGCCCCAGGTTATGCCCAGTGTGTGCGACATCATAACATCATGCCCCCCGCCCGCCTGGCCTTGGAACCTGACTTCTGGTGCCACCGGAAGTCGGGTTCCAAGGTCTCGCAAGCCCTTGGACAGCATCTCTGAGGTCTCACGAGGCCTGCAACGTGACTTCCGGTGCTTTGCCGCATTCGCAAGCCGAAAAGACGCAACATGAACCAAACGCAACATGAGGTATGACTGTACATTTTTCTCAGAGGTCCAAGACTGGAAACAATGTGTCCTGGTATCATCTAACATTGACTTCTCCCAGTGATGGAGAATCTTTATGGAACTTACATTCCAAGTAATGCCATTTACCTATCCTGCAGGTCTATATAAGTTTGGGGTGGGAAGAATGAATAGATTTTCACCACAAGAGGCAAACTCTGAACCCAGTAACTAGAATGTATTTTCAGTTCTGTTCTAGTTTGGGTTTAGAGACTTTCAAGAAATGGTGCAGATTCATTTGGAACTGGGTTAAATAAAATACAGATTCAGACTTGCTTCTGTTTTGGATTAAGTTTTCCTCCCTGACAAAACCTGAATATTTTATTTTAAAAAGATACACATCTGTACATAATAATATGACGGGAATAACACTTCTCATGTACATAACAGGATTTGTACCTGCAGTTGACCAGGGAGCTTGCAAAGCTGGTTTTGTTGCATCTTTAAATGGATGAAAAAGTTTATCTAATTTTTCTTGCACTTCTTGTTTGCTCTTCTCATCATTCTCCTTCTTTTTGCTTAATTCCTCCCATTTTTGCTTTTCTTCTTCTTGAATTTTTCTTGGCCGTGGGAGTTCTTCCTCCTGTTGTATTCTGTCTAGCCACTGTCTCTCTCGGGTTCTTCTAATTGGTGCAGAAGAATAAAACAGGCATGATATAGGCACGTTGCCTGAATAGATCAGTGGGAGAGATCCAATGTAGTGTGAGTGGGTGTTTCTTCATGTAATGGTCCTTCTTTTCCCTGCCCCTCCCTGAAGCCCCCTGCACACCCAAAATCTGCTCTTGAGGATTGGAAGTATCTGCAGACCAGATGTTGGGGGTGCATGGAGGGCGGGAGGGAGAAGAAGAGAAACGTGAATTCCTGTAGTTTATGTGGACGTCTGTTGATTTAAAGGTGTATTATATTATATTGTTAAAATTGCTATAACCTTCCCTGGAGCCTTATGGTAAATGGTGGATAATAAAATTATTTTTATTTATTTCATAAAATATATACACCACTTGACTGAGAGGAAAAACACATCAAAGTGGTTTACAAAAAGATAATAAAATCAAGAAAAATTTACACCCCTACTTTAAAACATAAAAAACTTAAAATATTAAGAGATTAAAATTACTTCAAATTTCTAAGCATCAGGGTAGGCTTGTCTAAACAAGAATAGAGTGAAACTGCCTGCTTGATCTCAATAGGCAGGAAGTTCCAAAATGTAGGCGATGCCACACTAAACAATCAAGTTATTACAAAAGCAGAACAGGCACCTCTAGTATTAATCATAACAACAATTCTGTTTTCTGTAGGGCTGAGGCCTCTGCGTTCCTTGCATGAAATTCCCTTGCTCATCCAAATCAAGCAGCACTGAGCAGCCTGCACACAGTTCAGTTCTGTTTTGGGCAGGGATTAGTTGCACATGCTAGTTCTTCATGGGCAGAACTGAACTGTGCAGTCATACCAAGGACTGAATCATCCACCCATCAACTGATAGGTGGAAGATTCACACCTGCTTTCTACAGGGATCAACTGTGTGTGCCAGGGAACTAGCATACGTAGTCAAGCTAAACAGGACTGGATCCCAACCAATCAGGTGACATCACCTGACAGGTTGGTGTGATTCACAGAAAATGGCCTTGTGTGTCAAATCAGAAACCCTGCCAGGCCAAGACTGGACCAGAAGTTCTCTACACCCTATGCAGCCTTTCCTATATTTGTAGGCAATGTGTTCTTCTCTAGAATGCCAAATATCTTGATGCACAAAGTTCTGATTGTATCCTTTTCACAGAGAATGTGAAAAGTACATTTTTAATAAATTTTACTTACCTCTGACTATCTTTTTGATTTTCCATTTCTGATTTCCTCTCTTGCTCCTTCTGCTTTAGCCTGTCAGCTTCAATGTTCTTTTGCTTCTGCAGCTGCTGCTTGTTATGTATCTCCCTCAGCTCCTGCAAAAGGGGGTGGCATGTTTTTCAGCATAAAGAACAAACATTCATGTTTCCAACAGCCAAATGAACTATTAGGAATATTGTTAAACGTTACTTTGGTACCCAGGACTGGTTACAACATGGGTTGCTAGTTAAAGTTTGCTGTTCTGATTGATTTTAATTTTAAAATTTCTACCCTATTTCTCCGAAGAGACTCAAGATGGCTAGTGAACAGTAACAGAAACCTCAGAAATCCCTTTTTTAAAAAAATAATCCTTGACTTTTAAAAACAATATCTAGTCCATTTAACAAACAAACATCTGATCTGGCCTGCATAACAGACACCTGAGTAGATGAGCCATGCCTGTCTGGGTACTTGGTACACCACCAGTCTAAGCTCTCTCTCTCTCTCTCTCTCTCTGTGTGTGTGTGTGTGTGTGTGACAATCATCTATTAAAAGTGTGTCTTCTACACCAGGAGACCAATCCATATTGTGAGGGGCAGTTTCTGGTACTGAGTCAAAGGGACACAACAGTGGTGTTGTTAGTGTACTGCCCGCTGCAATGAACTTTCCCCGACCAAGCTGGATGTGTTAGAGGACTTCAACATTCATGCTAAGACTGCTTCAAATGGGTCAACTCAGGATTTATTGACAAGCATGGGCCTATCCCAGTACAATGGCCCAATCCATGTGCTCAGAGCCACCCTCAACTTGGTTCCCCCCAGCAAGTCAGCAGTACTTTGTTGATTGTGAAGTTTACTGTCATGGACAAATCATTCCCTGGTGAGGTTTGAATTAGGAGCAACTATCCCACTCCGCAAGGGTGGAGGACCCATTGAGATGGTCCACTCATCGAGAATTACGAAATGGTTCCTGAATACTCTGGGGGATTTTCTGGCCGATATGGCTGGTACTTCTACTGAGGGTATTGCTATGGATTTGAGACATGTATATGGTGATTGATATTATTGTTCCTGAAAGCCCTTGCCACTGTGGAGTTCACAGGTCACCTTGGTACTGTAGTGACCTGCATGTAATGAAGCAGGACAGTCAAAGGCTAGAGTGGTGTGTTAGGGTGTGAAACCTAAGACGCTGGCAAGTTAGCAATGTCATGTGACTTTAAGTAGTCAAGCTTGTTAAGTTGTTAAGTTGCTCAGTATATAAAGAGTGCTTGTTTTCTCTGCCTGTGGGGCGTGAAGCAAAAATGTCTGAAAGCTCCGGAGGTGTTTCTGTTATCTTTCTGCAATAAACCTGTCTTTGGAAAGACAGGCTTCCCTGTGTCGTTATTTCTTTGCTGCTGAGACTCTGAAGCTTGTACTCCAACAAGAATCTCTGCACTGGACTTAATTAATGCTCTGCAAAGAGAACTGTTGCTGGTTGCGCAGCGGAAGCGTTTACTGGACCAGTACACAGACTCTCTTATGGTGTACATCCCAATCTGAACCTGAAGAAACATGGATGAGAGCACTCTAACATACCTACCATGGGGTGGTAGGCATGATAAAGGGCTTTCTTTGTGGCAGCCTCCAAAATGTGGAACTCCTGTTTTATTAAGGTGCATCTTGCATCATCATTCTTGAGTTTTTATTGCCAGCTGAAGACAGCTATAAAAGTATTTTTTGTGATCTATGTAAAAACTGTTAATATGTGAATATTGTTGCATTTGTGTTTAATTTAAAATTGTATTACTTCACTTATGCTCTTGTAACCAACCCTGTTGTGGACTATTGATCCAAATTTACAACCCTTTAATAATTTCCTGAGTCTGCTCTCCCAAGCCTTAAGTTTTTAATTAGGATGTTAGAAAGGCTTACAAGGAACAAGAGTTCACAAGAGTACACAAGTTCTACTACAATCAGTACACAAGATTTGTAATCAAATTTTGCTGCTAAAAGGGATATCCTGTGGCCTCCAGAAACACTATTGCCCCAGCTATGAGGAAGGAAGTTATTTGATGAGAAACTGGGACATTCTTGGAAGACTACTGAACCTGGAAGCTGTCACTGAAAGGAAAGATACCTCTCAAACTTTGGATTCTGAATGCAAAGTTCAATTGGTCAACACCCAATGCGTACATTGCTTACTCAAGAGAGTGCTAACAGTAAAGCAGAGTATTTACTAATCACTTGGCTCAAATGTGGTGCTTATGGAAGCTCATATATGTAATTTTAATATATAACCTGAAAGCTAATTTGTATACTATAGGCAGGGATATAAGTTTGTGACAGTAATATGGGACACATTTCATGCTCAAAGTCTAATTAGGGGATACCTTCAAAGAATAAGTGGCTTAGATTCAAGGCTCTCAGTGCCTTGAAACTTCCATTGACTTTTTTATTGGGCTGGCGGAGACAGTGTCTGGGGTACAGTAGTGCTGGGTGACTTCAATTCATACAGAGGCTGCTGCTGGGCAGGCTTAAGACTTCATGGCCTCCATAACCATTTGAATCTTAATGTCTGCTTGTGATGACCGTTTGAATCTCAATGAACATTTGAATCTTATGTCTGGTTATGATGGCCACAACAGCATGTCTCGTTAATAGCGAGCACTTAAGGTGAGCTCTAATATTTCTGGCTGTTATTTAAGAACTAACTAGATTACTGGTGAGCGATTTATGTTGAAAACTTAAGTAATCTCTAAAAATCATTAATTAGATGAGTTGTTTGGTGGGTTATGAAATCTCACATCAAAAGTAAAGTCCTAATCTTGTCTGCAATGCTGAAGTGAAAAAGGCAGCTTTGGCCAGAAAGCAGCTTACAATAATGAAAGGAAAGGGTCCAATTAGCTTTAAGAGAAATCACAGAATTCACAGGATGAAAGGAAAAAAGCTTTCACTAATGCCTAAGGATATCAGTTTACTGTATGGCTACGATTATGCTACAAGTAATGGATTTGTGCTTTTAGCATCACATTCAGCGTATCTCTTTTATTCAGAGCAATTTTCATTTTAGAAAGGGTGAAATGAAGGGCAAGGATAAGGAGGAACTTGATCTTTTTTCAATGCTCTCTATCTGCACAATCAGCTCATCCTTTCTTTTGCTTTCAATTATTTCATTTTTAGTACAGAAAAGAGCATCTAACCTACTAAGAAAGTAAGTGCTACGTGTCTGTTGATATAAAAATGGATTTACAAGCTTAAATCAAATATTACCACAATTTATTCTGTGTACCATGAACTTACATAGTAAAGCAAGTAAAATTCTGTAATTTAGACGTCTGACTTTCATGGTAATTTTATTTACCGGTAATGTTTTGCCTGCCTTTTAGGCAAAGCGCTCACAATGTTTTTTGAATGGTCAAGGATATACTTCTGCTACCTTGTAGCCATAGCACTGGTAAGGCATGGCTGTCGCTCAGTAGTAGTGCATCTGCTTCACATACAGAAGATCTTGGGTTCAATCCCTAACCTCTCTAGGTAGGGCTGTCAGTCAGTGAAGACAGTACTAAGCTAGATGGGCCAATGGTCTGGCTCAGTATAAGGCGGCTTCCTAAAGTCCAAAATTCTTGGGCTTTCTGTATTTACTCAGAAAATGTCACAGCTTAGACATGATTACCTTTAGCTGATTATTGAAAATATCTATCTCTTGAAGTTTTGATCTTGTTTCTTTTTCTACTTCATCCAGCTGATCACGAAGCTGCTGGTGTGCTAACTCCTTTGCTTCTAAGGCTCTTTTGACAGTGAGAAGTGAGTCTCCTGTTTTTAAAAACGTTGACAAATAAAGATACTTTCTTACAAATACGTAGATCACACAGTTTGGCAATTTTCAAGGCAAAAAAAAACCGGTTAGTAATAAATGTATGTTTCAAACATAGAACTGTGTTTTAATTATACTTACTGTGCAAACTGTTTTGTTGAACCTGCTTCAGCTGATCATTGAGTAATTGCTTTTCTGGAATCAACCTTCCAAGCATCTGTTGAGACTCCTACAAAAATAAAAAACCAGCAAAAAATAATCAATTTTAGCTTCAACTAAAATACCATGTTGTTAATTGCTCGACTGTACTATGGCAAAAGTCAGCACCTACTACTGTCAATAAACCAGATCTGGGCGAGTTATATGTTAATATCCAAAGCAATGTCCTCACATGTCACAACCTCATCTCCCAGAGAGGTTCTGTCACTCTTTTTAAATGGATTTTTTTTTCATATTTTAGAAAATGCTACAAACGAATAGTTAAAAAAAACCCCATTCATATCATGCTTTTTGAATGGGAAAAAGTAGACAACCACTTGAAAACTGATTGTAGGGAGGGGAGAAAGACAGATGAATATGATCAACTCCAAAGCACTAATATCAAGATGTTGCGAAGGTGAGGAAAAGGTGAGGTTATGGAATCTATATAAAACTACACAAGCACCATTTATTGCTGAAATGTACAGTGGCTTTCGACAATGGTTTCATTCAGATGTAATAATAAAATGATGGTTTCTTGTTGCATGAATGAGTCTTGGACACATCAGCTCCCCTCTCTTCCTCCAGCACTGCTGCAAGGAAGAAATTAGAAGCTTTTAATTTCATTTTTAATGAACCACAGGTGAGCAATGACATGTGGTCATGTGATATGTGGTTAGCCTTAACTATGGTTACTGAAACAAGGTCACTTGATCAGGAAGCTGCCTTATTTAAGTAAACCTCAGATAGGATTAACCACAGTTTAGGGTTTAGATGGAACACTGAACTTTGGTTACTTGAAAACAGAAGTGAAAGCTTCTGATCTCTGCCCTGCAGCCAGGAGTGTTTGAACTGAAGACCTGCTCATGTAACCACCACTTGATTCCTACCTATCATACTAATCAACATTAAAAACTGGTGTTCAAGGCGTACTATTTATCTTTAGCTAGACTGGGGGTGGGCGGGGAGAGAGAGAAGAGAGCCAGTGTTCAAAAATAAGCAATTTTCCATAGGTCTAGAAGGATAAGCTGAGCAACTGGTCGGAGTATTGTACTCTATGGGGGCTTACTTTGTTCCTGGTCCAGTTAGTACAGAATGCTGCAGCACAACTGACGAGAGCCGTTTGCAAATCAAGCTCTGAAGCACCTCCCTCTCTGTTAAGCATCAATGCAGTACAGTGGTGCCTCGCAAGACGAAAAGAATCCGTTCCGCGATTCTCTTCGTCTAGCGGTTTTTTCGTCTTGCAAAGCAAGCCCATTGACGGATTAGCGGATTAGCGCTATTAGCGGCTTTTAGCGGCTTATCAGCTTAGCGGATAAGCAGATAAGCGGCTTAGAAAAAAGGGGGGGAAAGGAAAAAAAGTCGGAAAAACTCGCAAGACATTTCGTCTTGCGAAGCAAGCCCATAGGGAAATTTGTTTTGCGAAGCGCCTCCAAAACGGAAAACCCTTTCGTCTAGCGGGTTTTTCGTCTTGCGAGGCATTCGTCTTGTGGGGCACCACTGTATTGCTTAAAGGAGGGTAGGAGGCACTTCAGAGATTGGCAAACTACTCTCTGAAATGCCTCACACCCTCCTTTAAAAGGCATTGGGGGGAGCTGTGAGGGAAGGAGGGGTTTGGGCCAAGCTATGAGGGGGAGTGAAGGTTCAGAGACATGGGAGGGTACAGAGGAGGAGGTGGATGAGGTGTAAAGAGAGGGGGGGGGTCTGCTTGGGTGTAAAGGGAGGAGAGGTTGGCCAGGTGTGTGAGGAAAGGCATTGGCAAAGGGGTTGCCTGCTAGGCTGAGTTGCTGAGCAGAATGAGCAGGGATGGCAGCCCCTTATTACTTATATTTTGATAATTTTTTTAGGTTAACTTGCTTCCTATGATCCAGCTTCTGAATTCTTTTAAATGCTCATTTTATATTCTATGTAACTACTTAGAGGTTATAGATGATAAAGCAGTATTAATCCTCTTGTGTAAATTAATAAAATAAAAATCAAAGTTTAGTGTAATGTGCACAAGCAGAAATGAGATACAGAGCATCTTGAATTTGTGTGCTGCCTACTTTTCCTTCTCTTGCACAGCCAATGAGTAGCTCAAAAGATATCACTTCCACATTTAGTAAAGCACAGCTTTACCTAGAACAGTGGTTAAGATTATCTGTGGTTAGTTTAAAACAAGCTAACTTCAGAAAACATAGTTTTAATTTTGTTTGTTTAAAACTATTACAGTGGTACCTCCAGTTGCAGACGGGATCCATTCTGGAGATCCAGTCGGATCCCGAGGTTTCCGCAACCGGAAGGACTGCTTCTGCGCATGTGGCGAAACCCAAAAAAATACTTCCTGGTTTGCCACTTTCACATCCTGAAGGATACACAACTGGAGGTGTGCGTATCCAGAGGTACCACTGTAATGTTAACCACAATGTGTTGCTCCAAATAGCACAATAAAAAGCAGTTAACCAAAAAGCAGAAGCAGAAGCTTGCCAACGTCTCCTCTTGGCTGTATGGTGGCAGGGAATCCAAAGCTCACGGTGCTTGCTTATGTATGATGCAATAAACTAAGGTTTAGCGGTGCACCAATATGATAAAAGTGGGACTTCATGGCACAAGAAGTATGTAACAAAAATTAAACATGTTATTTTCTGTTATAATAAAATTTGACAACTACTAGTTTCGACCTTCATGCATTACTGCATTATGCTCTATTTTGTTTCATCAACAGCAGAACAGACAGCGTTTAGTAACTAACTATTTTCAGTAACTGCATACTCACTTGTAACTGCTGCTGCAAATGTGTTATTTCTGCAATTCTTAGCTCTCTAGATTTGTTTGTGCTCTCAATTTCTTGTCTTTGAGTAGACAATCTGCATCGGATATCCTGAAGTTTGCCCTCCAGTTGATGTTTTTTATCATTCTTCAACAAGAAAATAAAGAATTGGTTTAATCAAAATTTAAATTAGAATGCAATATTTGCTGCAAATACTTCTAGGCTGGTCTGTAAGTCGAAGAAGAAAAACAATCATTATGGAAATGATGTATTTGTATGGTTGTTTCAAATCGTTAGTTATATCCAAGGTGAAATACATTACTTTGAAAGATTCTGGCCAGTATTTCTCACTTACTAGAGCTTCTAATTCAAACTCCAATGTTTTTTTCTTAGCTTTCAGAACAACTATATCCTCTTGCTCTTTGTTCCTTTGATTCAGGAGCTCTTGCCGCCGATTGCGTTCCCACTCAAGTTGCCTTTGTCTTTCAAGTTCCCTTTTTGCAGCCTATAGAAGATTAAAATTATGTACACATAATTTGTAGACTTTTGTAATCTGTGCCACATTACAAGCCATTCAAATGCAAACTTTGCAATTTAGCAGATGTACTGCTTCCTGTCATCCCTTTATGTGTAACAAGACTGAATGGATTCTGGGCTTCTATACATTCTCTAAGTTCTCCCTTTCCCACCATGTACTAAGTATCATCTAAACCAGGAGATTCTGTGAGTACATAAACAAACACATTGCTATTCTGGAAATAGCATCAATAGAGAATGTCTGTGGAACGGACAGGTAAGAGAATTCCTGCATTCAAATGATAATATCCTGGTTCAAATGTTACTACTACCCTGGAGTAAAAGATTTACGTGGGCGGGGGAAGGGAGTTACAAAGCACTGGGGGGTGGGTTAAGAGGCTATTGAAACATTCTTCCACTTCCAAGCAGTTTCATGTTATAGAGTAGGGGTTGTCAACCTGGTCCCTACCACCCACTAGTGGGCGTTTCAGGATTCTAGGTGGGCAGTAGGGGGTTCTATGGCACAAGCTGAATCCTCCTTCCATTGAGCACTGGTGGGCGGTAAGGAAATTTTACCAACAAGAAAATTGCATTAGGTAGATATAAAAAGGGAACTTGGGTCAAATAAAACACTAGTCAACTAGTTATGCTGACTGCTCTTTATTCTATTTAAATCAATACATTTAGTCCAAACAGTCTTTCAAAGCAGCTTACAAGCTAAACCACCACGATAAATATCACAAGATGACCTTCACAGATTGGAGAACTGGGCCCAAAACTAACAAAATTAATTTGAATAGGGACAAATGTAAGGTTCTACACTTAGGCAGGAAGAACCAGCTGCACAGATATAAGGCGGGGGACACCTAGCTTGCCAATTGTACATGTGAAAAGGATCTAGGGGACTTAGTAGATCACAAGCTTAGCATGAGTCAACAGTGTGATGCAACAGCAAAAAAGGTAATGCTATTCTAGGCTGCATCAACAGAAGTCTGGTGTCCCAATCAAGGAAAGCAATAGCCTGCTCTATTTTGCCTTGGTCAGACCACACCTGGAGCACTGTGTCCAGTTTTGGACGCCACAATTTAAGGAGGATATTGACAAGCTGGAATGTGTGCAGAGGGCAGCAACCAAGATGATGAAGGGTCTGGAAACCAAGCCTTATGAGAAACGGTTAAAGGAGTTGGGTATGTTTAGCCTAGAGAAGAGGAGACTGAGAGGACACATGAGAGCCATCTTTAAATATCTAAATGGCTGTGACATGGAAGATGGAGCAAGCTTGTTTTCTCCTGCTCTGGAGGGAAGGACCCAAACCAATGGATTCAACTTACAAAGAATGAGATTCTGATTAAACATTAGGAAGAGCTTTCTGATGGTAGGAGCTATTTCGGTGTACCAGACTCCCCTTGGAAAGTGGTGGAAGCTTTTAAGCAGAGGCTGGATGACCGTCTGCCATGCATGCTTTAGTTGAGATTCCTGCATTGCAGGGGGCTGGACTAGATGAGATTCGAGGTCCCTCCAAACCCTATACTGTAGTTCTATGTTCCTAAACATGCCAGACACTACCAGAAGCCCAATAAACAAGCCTGGCAGGTCACTCATGGAAGCAAGCTCTACAGTGGAGAGAAAAATCACCTGTTTTAACTCTGAAGGAAGTGGTGGCAGGGAATTCAAAGCAGGGCCTCCTTGGATACTCATAAAATATGCAGGAGTATATACAGAAGAAGGCAGTCCTTAACGTAACATGGAACCAAGCTGTGCAGGGCTTTAAAAAGGTCAAAATCTGGAGTTTCAGTTTTCTTCCAAAGCTAAGGAATAGTCAGTATTGTACAGTGTAGCTATCAAGGGAGCATACATGAATCTATGTAGATTTAATTCAACATAGTCTCAAAACTCACATGATCATTTATCAGATCCAAGTGAAGAAATGGGTAATTACCTACACCCTTCCTGAGAAAATGTTGCACTGACATTAGATCATTTCTAATTTTATTTTAAAAATGATTTCACTTTGTACACATTTTGAAGAAAGCATAATATTCCGCAATATACCTTTTAAAATTTGTTTTTAGACAAGTAGGTATTTCTTCTGAAATTGTCCATTTACCTCACGCCTTTCTATTTCTTTCCTCCTTTCCTCTTCTCTCTGGCGTTCCAACTCTCTCTGTTTTTCTAACTGTTTTTCTAATTCCAGTTGCCTTTTCCGTTCCTGCTCCTGCCGTTCACGCTCTTTCCTCTCCTGCTCTGCCCTTTCTAATTGGGCAAGGCGCTCTTGCTCTTTTCTTTGCTGCTCCAAAAGGGCTTGTCTCCGCTTTTCAAGCTCTAGATTGCCACGTTCAAAGTTCTCACGTTTCTTATCTTCAAACGTTACTTTAAGAAAAAGAATTACAGTAAGAAATCAGTTTTGGGGAGCGCGTGAGATATATACATACATACATACACACACACACACACACACACACACAAAATACTACAATACAATACAAAACAATACAATACAAAACAAAATACAATATAATATAATAATACTATAATATCCAACTGGAATTGACTTTAAAATATTAACAATTTGAGCAAACATCCTATTTTCATTCATTTCAGTATTCCTACAGATGGTTACACAAGAGAAAAATATTCTAAAATGTTTTGAAGTTAAATGGACTTGGAGTGTGATAGGAAAACTTCTCATTTGTTAAAAATTCACCTCCATGTTGATTACAATAATTTGTGGAAGATAACGGGTTTTGCTAGTCACAACTCTTAGGCACAGACATGCAGTTCCTCTCTGTATATTATACTGGTCATTGTAAAGGTGTAAAGCAGTTAAATAGGAACCAATTCCTATGAAACATA
Source organism: Podarcis erhardii (assembly GCF_964252035.2). Classification (NCBI taxonomy): domain Eukaryota; kingdom Metazoa; phylum Chordata; class Lepidosauria; order Squamata; family Lacertidae; genus Podarcis; species Podarcis erhardii. Next base: position 54,279,937 of record NC_138508.1, on the reverse strand, counting down.
TGAGGCTATCCTTCCAGGAATGACAGCACTTCACCTGTTGACTCCAGGTGGCATTCCCCACCCCACCCCGATTCCTAAATGTTTTAGTGTCTCCCCAAAAGATGGTCAAAGTGCGCTTATTTACAACAACACTCACCTGGCAATTTCTTTTCTAATTGCTGCTGTTCTTCTTCTAACACTGGTTCTTCTGGTAACCTTTGGTCTGTGGACACCGAACTTGCAACAGATACACCACTGCCAGAGCGAACTCTTCTGTCAGGAAGAGATAGTAGGTTAAAATGTGTATATGAATAATGCTTCTGTTATTAATTCCATTACAATTTAGTTACTGAGTCAGAGTGCTGTGCAGGCTACTAACCTACTCATATAAAATTAAAATTCAGTACATTTTGGCATAAGTAAAGCCTCAACAAGGCCTGCCTTGAAAGCCACCAAGAGGCCAGTTTACATATACATTTGTTGATTCCTCACCATTTAATTCATATATAAACCAATTCCGCTTACATTGTGGTGGGTTTGAGAGATAGTATTCTGTTTGTGATGGTGCATTTAATTTGCAAGCTACCACTGGGCAAGTGAATGTGCATGTGTGAATCAATCGTATGACCAATCACAGTCAATGTAAATACTACACTATAGGAGGCAATTTCTACTGTGGCCCTAGACACACAACTACTGCACACATCTTGTTTTTTAGTTTCTTTGCCTTTGATGCAAACAGGTCATCCAGTGAATTCATTATGAGATTGCATGTCAGTGTTTCATACTGCCACAACTGTAACAGGATTTGTGATGCCATGACACACTACAATTTGCATTCATGATTAATGATTGGGACAATGCCATGAATATTTCAATCCAGGCGAAAGAAAAGCAGTCTTCAATACACACAGTCAGTGTGTGCTGGCCTAATGAAATTTTTAATTTAGCTAACTTAAAATGATACATTCACTCAAAAATACCAACTACTACCATTCTTCAGTACAATTTTGACAAAGAGAACAACCAACTTCAACATAAAGGAATATGGCTCGTTTTTTGCATAATGCACGCAGGAGATTATAACATTAACCTTTTCTTAATGCATTTTTCAGAAATCAAGCAAAAACATAAATAATCTTCTAATTAATCACGGTTCAGGATCAAAATCAAAGCTATAATAATTTTACCTAAATGAAGGAGGAATATATTCCGGAGACAAGACAGGTGGCAATGGCTGTCCTGACATAGCCATATCAATTAAGTGCATAGCCAAAATAAACTCTTCTGCTGTAAGTTTTCCATCCTGGTCAATATCTGAAAGATTCCTATTGAAAAAAGATCCAATTACATGTTTGGAGTTTTTGCCCACTATCAAAACCAAGAAAAAGCACAATCTACAACACCTGTTCCTAGAAAAATACAGTATATTGAAAACTTTCTTAGGGTGGGATAAGCTCTGTTTCTGGAAAGCCCTGCCAAGTACAGACTAAACTGTCATATTAATAACAACAAGGAAGACAGCTGAAAAAACTTAAGGATATGGAGAATTAAAGTAGCTCTGATGCTTAAAGCACAATTTTATGAAAAATATTTACCATATTGTAGCCAATTGAGCTTGTGGTAAGCTTGATTGCATAAGGATAGTTCTTGCTTGTGGACCTAAAGCATTGGAAACATAAGACCATGAAACTGACAAAATGTTCAAATTTTAGTATTTGATTTTCAAAACAGTCACTTATGTGATAAACCTTTAAGATCTTACAGTATCTATTTTCAACATAAACAGTAACACTGGGTCAATCTTTTAAATTGCAACAGAAATAAAGCCTTCCAATATCTACCTTTCTGAAAGCTACCAATCTAATTTTATGGGAAAGGTAGCTGCGCCTAATTAATTAATGAGTGAAGTTGTATATAGCATTTTACACTTTGAGTTGCCACAGAGTTTACTGTGGGGAAGCTGCACATTTGGTGGTCCTCATGAAGCAGCCCTAAGTCATAGCCAGTCACCACACCAACCCAACAATGTCCTCAACCCAACAATATTTACATAGTTATATACTCTGTTTCTTATTAATTTCAAATACTGTCCATAAACTACAAACATAAACACCCATAATACAATCTAAATAAACCAATACTGTGGTACCTCGAAAGTTGAACAGATTCCATTACGGAAGTCCGTTCGATTTCCAAAACATTCGGAAACCAAGGCGCAGCTTCCGATTGGCTGCAGGAAGCTTCTGCAGCCAATCGGAAGCTGCGTCAGACATTCAGGTTCCAAAGAACGTTTGCAAACTGGAACACTCACTTCCAGGTTTGCGGCGTTCGGGGGCCAAAACATTCGACGCGCAAGGAATTCAGGGTCCAAGGTACAACTGTGTAACATTAAAATACAGTACCACAATAACAATACAAAGGCTAGAGAAGAAAGCAGTTATTTTCAAACTAACTAACTAAAAAGTAAAACACTGTAGAAGAGGAAGTGGAGGCAAACTTGGCCTCTTCGTAGGAATTCAGAGCGGGGCCTGAATCAAAATGCTGCCAAGAGTGAAGATGGCACATACACAAGATAAGCTGTTCTCTAGATAATCAGGACCCAAACTGCGTAGGGATTTGTGACAGAAGAGTGAATGTTTGACAGCAGGGCAGTGGGACAGAATGCTGGGTGGAGTTCAAGTGAGTAACAAGGAGAATGACAGTCAAAAAATGACAGTTGAAAAGAATAGTGGCTGAAGATACAAAAAGAAAGAGGGAACGAGGTGAGAGAGATAATGAAAGCATATAATAGCACCATCATTAAAGAGATTTATGTTAGAACAGCATAACAGAACTCCGAGTATCCTGTAAAAATGATTACTTTTTCTGGATGTTATCTTCCTTAAATATTTGTTTTTGTTTTAATTATCTGTGTTCTGGCCTGGGTGGATTCTAGGGGAAGTCTGCCTCCACCCATATATGTAGTAGCAACAGGTATGTCAAGGGAAGTCTGAATACAGCGAGCAGGTGAATGACCAACCTAGTGACTTCCTGGGGACAGGGCCATAGGGGTCGGCAACCTAAGCCCTACGGGCCACAAGCGGCCCACGGGGGTCATTTTACCAGCCCATGAGCTGCCCCCGAACTGAGCCGCCCGCTCGGTGAGTCTCTGCGCGCTGCGCTAAACCAGCGCAATGCAGCGTGGGGACACACTTTCGTGGCGCTGGAAATCACGTCTGCGCAGACGCAGATGCTGGAAATTGCGCGGGTGCCCGCTCATGGGAGAGAAGCTGCACAAATACCAGCTTGCCTATATCAACCTAGATAGCTGAGAGTAGGATTTATACGTGGAATTTGGCAGCTCTGACCCTACTGAGCTTGATACGTCTTGTATCAAGCGTCTGCTTATGTCTGAGCTGCTCATATATTTTCTGCTGTGTTTTTTAAAAGCCTGACTCATTGTATGCTAAAAGAATTACCTTATTTTTCGTCCTATAGGGCGCACCGGCCCATAGGACGCACTTCTTTTTTTGGGGGGGGGAATGAATAAAAAAAATTATTCCCCCCCCAGCCGCGGCTGCCGCCCCAAGCCTCGCGCACCAGGCGGGTGGTCCCGCCGGGCGCGCAAGGCTTGCGGATAGCTTCCTGAAGCCTGGAGAGCTAGAGGCATCGGTGCGCACCGACCCCTCTCACTCTCCAGGCTTCAGCGAAAGCCTGCATTCGCCCCATAGGATGCACACACATTTCCCCTTCATTTTTGGAGGGGAAAAAGTGCGTCCTATGGGGCGAAAAATACGGTACATATATTATACACATAAATAGTATAAATGAGTCAAGCTCCATGATGTACTATTTCTGCACTTTGAAGAAGCACAAACTCAGGACAAAAAAGAGGAATGAGCTAAGATGAAGGCATGCCTGGCAAATCCTCACTGTGATCAACTCCCACCCGGAAACCTATGTCCCCACTGTGAAAGGTCATGTGAATCCAGAATTGGCCTCCACAGTCACTTACGCACACATCGTTAAGACCATGTTCATGGAAGACAATCTTACTCAGCCACGAGTGATCTCCAAAGAAAGAAACTATATCTGTAGCATAATTTTTTAAGTATATTAATACATGCACATTTTTATACAGTTATATGCACAGGTGTATGTATATTTTTATGTGCTGGTTACTTTAGAAAACTTAGAGTGTATAGGTATATAATATTATAATAACTCATAAGGTAAAAATTATTCATATTTTGAGTGTAATAGGAAGTAAGAAAGCTTGCTTCTAATTGAGATTAAGAAACAAAACAAAATTTAGAAAAAAATAATCTATGCAGATAAGCTCAACATCAAGATTTTCATAAAATGGAAGATTGGGGACTCTGAATCAGATCAAGGGCCCATCTGGTACAGTACCCTATATCCAGCAGTGGCCAACTAGATGTTGACTCACAGCAGAGCATAAAAGCCTTCCATGGCTGTTTGTTCCTCCAGCAACTGGTTGCCTCTGAATCTGGAAATTTCATCTCAGTATCATGGCCAAGAGACATTGATGGACCTGCCTCTTAACCCCTGCGCTACACAATCTCTAACACATTTAGCAGAGTCCACAAATTTTTAAAATTAAAAACGAAAGAATACCTGTTAAGTGTCCACTCATTGTTTTATCATGGCTATTGAAAAGCTGCCTATATTTCAGTCTTGATGATTGAGGAACAGCCCATTCTGCTGCTGGAGATGCACTGGAGTTATAAAACAGAGACAGTTATCCCATTATCATTCCATCACAATCAAACATGACAGAGCATCTGATTAATTTTAAACTATGAATACATCTCTGAAACCACTTATTTACAACCAATCCCCTTAAACTGAATGGGAACATTGTGTCTGAGTAGCTGCAGGACTGTCACCTGTAACAATGCTGCCAAAGTGCGTTAAAAAGAAAAAGAAAACAGTCATACTTACCCAGGTACATCAAATGATTGTGCCTTTTGCAGTTTTGCATTTAACTGAGACCCTGCACCAGATCTACTGAAGGAAGAACTCTTTGGCAATGTGGCTGAAATAGAACAATTATGTTTTCAGGTCAGGGCAATTAAATATAAAGTACAGTCAACCAGTTAATGATACATAATACATTTTGGTAAGTAAAGGACAAGCTGTTAACTTAAGGAATTGATTTTTAGGTTAGCATGCTGCCTTTTGTTTTAAAATAGGCACTAAGACAGCTTACAACAAAAGCACTTTTTAAAAACAATAAAAAACTATACGCAAGAAAAGGCAAAAATAAAAAAAGAGTCAAAAGATAAAATAATACTAAAGGAGAGAAAAAGAACACTAGAATGATACTGCAAGTAACACAGCTTACCAGGATGACCAAAAGCAGGTAGAGGTTGTATAACAGCTGGTGCTCCATTAGCAAGCGGGGGCACAGCTGCTGTAGGAACAGAAGATACTAAAGGTGGAGACATTCCCACTACTGGAATAGACGCCATTGGCACTGGAGCAACAGCCGTAAGAGGAGGCATACTGGGTAGGCCCCCAATACCTAGAAGAGAGAGATTTTCATAGTTACCATCATTTACAAGTTGAATGGCCTTGGGTTTGCCAACTACCTCTTTTGTGTCTTCTACCAACATGGCTACTAGGAAGAGGTTGGAAACTTTCACTTCCATTTTCAACTAGCTTCTGCTTATTAGTATGTTTGACAGTAACAATAACTTAACTTGGAGATATTGAAACAAGACAACTTCATAATCATTCAAAGTTAGGTCTAAACCATTGTTTGGGTTTGTATGCAAGAATGTAACTGCTTTTCATTGAAAACAAAGCAAGGTCTGCCAGTCTCTTTCTTGCTGTTGCACCAGGGGAGCAGAGTGGAGTGCAGGACTCAAGGTTCATGCATGCAATACCCAGTTTATTTCCTTGTCCTAAGCCCTGGAGTACACCAGGGAGCTAAGCGGACTCCATGAGGGCACTCAGTTCCATCAAATCAAATGCAATGCTATCAAAACCACCTCAGAATCTCCTATAGAAATTGGGTTTACTCTGTATTAGACTGAAAATAAATACTCTTAAAAGATTAAAATGTGAAGATCTTAACAGTGAGAATAAACTAATATGCTGGAAGAACTGTTTGCAGAGTGGTGGTTAAGTATGAAGTAAACTGAATTAGGCCAAAAAACTAGTTTATTGGTGTAAATATTGTACACTATAAGGAAAAAAGGCAGGAAACTAAAAAACAAAACAAAACAAAACCCAATTCCTTGGACTGCTGAATGCAATCAAAAAGCAAAATTAGTAGTGTTTCCTCTTCTAGTAAAGGTAAAAGGTAAAGGGATCCCTGACCATTAGGTCCAGTCGCGGCCGATTCTGGGGTTGCGGTGCTCATCTCGCTTTATTGGCTGAGGGAGCCGGCGTACAGCTTCTGGGTCATGTGGCCAGCATGACTAAGCCGCTTCTGGTGAACCAGAGCAGCGCACAGAATAGCTGTTTACCTTCCCGTCAGAGTGGTAACTATTTATCCATTTGCACTTTTATGCGCTTTCAAACTGCTAGGTTGGCAGGAGCAGGGACCGAGCAACGGGAGCTCACCCCGTGGTGGGGATTCAAACCGCCGACCTTCTGATCGGCAAGTCCTAGGCTCTGTGCTTTAACCCACAGCACCATCCGTGTCCCTTCCTCTTCTAGTATCTCTGATCAATGTTGCACTTGATATTACTATGACTTTTGCAATGACTTTTGAGAGTTGACTAGAGCATCAAGAAATGGGGGAGGGAGGGCAAGTAAGATACCACATAAACATAAATGAAGTCTGCCCTTACCAAATCCTGGTGCAGTAGAAATGGCAATGGGAGGCTGTATCATAATAGGAGGCAATGCAGAAGGAAGCTGATAACCTTGAAGTTTTAGTTTGATAAGTTTCATAGCGATAGAAAACTCCAGCTGGTCCATTCTCCCATCATTGTTCATATCTGCCAGAGCCCTACATACAAATAAAGGTAATTCATGACTTGCACACCCTTCCAAAAGATGTAAAATGTTTCCTTATGTCCACCATCAGCAGTCAGTAACACTGAGCAGTGGTGGACAAAAACATTATGTTGTGACGCAGGTATACATGCCCAAACATCAAAGAGGAAGGAGGGAGGGAAAATTCAGTATCAGATTATTTTCTTTTGATGTTAGTCTCAAATTGTCCATAAAGTTATTATTCCTCATATTATTTAGGTGCAATGTTTTTACTTCATCTGCATTTCCTACCATTTCCATAAATTAATGCCCTGCAGAGAAAACAACTATTTAAGACTATGCAAACAGTACTATTGCCTAACAGAAAACACAAGTATAAAATAGTCAGCCCAACTAATCAAATCCACCTTGAATGTTTAACATAGTAAACAACCTCAAGGAAGCCTGTTTTATCACCTTCTAGACTGAGAACTTCCTCAGTCAAAGGTGAACTAGATGTCAGTGACTCTAGAGTATTGTGGCTGCAAAAGGAGAGATGGAAATACAAAGTCCAGGAAATGATCTGATGTTAAAAGTATTTAGTTTTTCCACAAATGAAGGTGGTATTAGATTTCACAGAAATTGTAAGATCATGGTTACAACAGGAATAGTGTAATACTGCCATTTAGTGATTTGTTTGTCTTCCCTCCCTCCAGTTTTCATATGTTTCAAGATGAAAGACTGACATCATTTTGACTTGAGTATAAGGACACTTCAAAGTCTGACCCTAAACCAGGCTTCCTCAACCTCTGCCCTCCAGATGTTTTGAGACTACAATTCCCATCATCCCTGACCACTGGTCCTGCTAGCTAGGGATCATGGGGGTTGTAGGCCAAAAAACATATGGAGGGCTGAAGTTGAGGAAGCCTGCCCTAAACCTAGAGTGCTATTAAGATACACATCATGTTTGTATTTAATATAACGCTACTCAACCTTTTTCCTTTTCAAAAACAACATGCTTACTCTAGGGGAGGAGCCAAAGCATAATGCTTTGAATGCAAAAGTTCCCAGGTTCAAAAGCCCTGCCCTCCTCAGCTAAAAACAGTGCAATAAAGTGTTAAAAGCAACTGTATAATCAGCAAGGAAACAAATCAATTACATAGTTGTAGGTGAATCTCACACAGACACCACAAAATGCAGCAAAACACAGACTTTCAGAGAAAATACCTTAGACAGAAAAACAGAACCTTGAAGAAAGAAAGAACCTTGAAGGCGGGGACACTGAGAGGAAAATGTAACCAAAATCCTCAACACAGAATCACTTGTACACCCAGTGACAAAGCTCACAACTCTGAACCAAAACAAAGATCGCACACTGAACCAGAACAAAAGACCAGAAGAGCATCAGTGAAAACAGGTCTGCTTCAAGTGAGGCAGGAAAAACGAACTGTCACGCCAAGGGAGGGAATGACTCAGAGATTCCCTTGAAGTGATGACATTATTTCCCGCTTAAGTGACTGAAGGATTACAAACCACTTTGTGGTGTCCTAGTGTCCACTCGAGAATAATACTGAACAAATGGACCAATGCTTTGACTCAGCTTCATGTGCAGATTTACTTAGCAGTAAGTTCCGCTGAGTTTAATCAGTTTTACTGGAGTGTTGTATTTTCCATTGTTGTGTCTCAAAACGCTTTCCTTTCCTTGGTTTCATTATCTACCCCAGAGCCTAATTTTCTAGATCTCTACTTAATATTTAAGATGTACTTCTATCACCATTTTACAACTACACACAGGTCCTGCTATCGGAGCACTTGTTATCCAAAATGACCACGTCCTTACTTCTTTCTGTTTGCAGGTTGGAAGCAGCCATTTTGGGCAGAAACCATGGAGAAAGGGAAGGGAGAGATGTGACAAATCAGAGCTAGTTGGCTGCAGCAGTTTGGGGTGGAAACCAGGGAGGGAGGGAGACTGGACAAATCATGGATTAGAAATGTTTCCATAGGATAATTGGAATGTATTTGGAATTTATTTGTATTTGTATAAATTGTACAACTGGGGTAATATTGGGGTAATATTAGAAAACTAATAAAAATTTATTTGGCAAAACAGAAAAGAAAAAAGAAATGTTTCCATAGGAAATAATTGAAATCATCAGCTAATTATGTGAACCCTCATCTAACAATCAATTTCCTGGGGACATGTTATGTTTGGATAGTAAGACCTGTGTGTAATTGAGTTATAATGTAAATGGTCATCCATCAATGCAAATAGTGCTCAGAAATCTACTTGGAAACCCCTAACTGAGGTCCCCCTTGTCTCCAAGGACAGACAGGGATGTTAAAGAGACACCAAGTTAAAACAAGACACAATACAGACCAAGTGATACCCACTACTTTCCTGATGGTGAAGAGGTTGAGTGTAGAAAAGGCCAATACACATAATGGGTTGAGCTGTGTCTCTGGAATGTAATGAGTGAATGGGCTCTGAGGAAATGCCCTAATTTCTGGCTATGCTTCTTCATGCTACTATCAGCTTTTTTTGCTCCTTCCCAGGTAACATTTTCACAAGGATAGATCATAGCCACAGTCTAGAGAAATGGTCACAGAAACCTCAGCAATCTATGGCAATAAATCCAGTAACATATTTATTACTTTATGAACTCTGCTCTGGTGAAGTCTTGTATCTACCATTTTCAATGTTTGAAATGTAGCACATTGAGCGATGTGTCTCATTTCAAACTGCAAGTGCCATAAATTACCACCTTGTTTACTATGATTAAATAAAACCTTTGCTTTCATTTGAAGTGTATGTTAACAATTCATTAGCTACTCAGGAAAGTATAACCTGCTTGGTCTCAAACAGCACTACTGAAAGTACGTGGAACTTTTGTTAATTATGCTCACCAGAGGGAAGGATACACCCAACAAGTGGTTTTCAGGGAGTACAATTATCCTAGTAAAGCAAAAATCCAGTAATCCAGATTATACCTACTTAAATGCAGTTACTGTCTTCAGAATCATTACAGTTTGATTTGAAAGCCTACATAAGACACTTCTTAATGGATTATTGGCTTGCCAACTACAAATACTGTAAGAGGCCAGTAAAAGAAGGATTCAAGTAATAGATGCTATACTGTTTGTTAGTTCTACACATTTTACAAGAATTTAAGAATGTCAACATACATTCTACAAGTCTGTACAAATGTAATTTTTTTTTTTTCATCTTAAAGCACAACCACCTTTCACATCACCATGGCTGTCAAATTTGTTTGCAGTATCTTTGATTTAAAACAAAGAGACTTTTGTGACATAGCAGTCCTTAGCAAATAAGTTATGTGCCAAGACAGAACTTTATTAAGGCTTCAACAGATATGCATATTTAAAAGGCAATTACACAGAAATCCTAAAATTCAGTAAATAAAGGCAGTTTGCAGGTCAGAGCTTATGCTTTAGGTGACTTGTTGCTCTTCCCTAGACAATAAAAAACTTGCATGTATAGAATTTCTTTCAGCTTCTAATTTTAGAATCATGCTTCTACTTATTCAGCAAGTATTTCAGGTGGTTAATTTAAGGCTGCCTACACAAAGATATCAGAATGCAGTTTCTCAACTGCTGTATTCATGTTTACCATTTATTTCATTTCTTCATTTCTATTAGTTCTTTGGACTGTTAAAAAAATGGTTTCACAAAGGCCTCAATGAGAGCCATTTTGACAAAAGTCCTTGTCTTTAAAAGTGCACTTTGAATAAAATAGATGAAATATAACTGTAGAAAGTTAATATATTACTTGTGCAATTTTTGTCTGAAATGAACTCCTAAAATTTACACTTACCATATCTGTGCTAAAACTGGTTGAGGTAACCCAGACTGGAAAAAAAAGTTTCTGGCTTGATCACCTGTCAGAAAGGAGGAAGTATTTCAAATGGAATGTCTTAAGAATGATAAGAGAACCAATGTACAATAAATAAAATTTCTAGGTTGCGCTTTTAGGGTGTTCAGTATATTGCCAGTTATCCTTACACCAGGGATGGGGAACTTGTAGCCCTCTGTTTGTCACTTGATTGACTCCAATCATCCTTGACCCAGGGTTATCCTGGCTGGGGCTAATAGAAGCCCCTGCCTTTTACCAAGCATGTATGGTAGATCAGTATTATATAAACTGGAGACAGGGGAGAATACGCCATTGAGCAATCTGCTCCCTTTTGCCTTGAAGGAGCCTCCTACCTTCAGAAAGAACCCTATGTCAAGTTCAGTCTGGCCGCACCCATCAGTCAGAGAAAGAGCAGCTGTATGGTGCCTGCTTACCTCCTCTGTGCCAGAAAGAAAACTTGGTTCCAACTACCAATTGCCCTGGGATTGCAGGACTGAAGGGGAGAACTCTCTGGCCTCAGCCTTAACAAGAGGAACAATGGCTGGATTATCAGCAGCACCTCTGTTGTCCAAGCAAAACCAACAGCAAGGGAAGAACACTGTGGCTCAACTGGATGTAGTTGTCTGATTATAGCTCTTTATTCCTTGCAATGTCAAACCAATATTCTTTTACCTCTACTTCCCTTCCCTTGCATGCTTTGTGTTTTTAGTTTGTAAGGTTGAGGGACAGGCCTATATCTCATCTTTATTTATGTGAACTCCTCTGGGATACAAAAATTATAAACAAATAAAGAGGGTCTGATTTGAACTGGGCGCTTCCAAGTCCGCAAGTAAGCCCCTTAGCTACAATGCCACACTAGTTTTTTAAAAATCCACATTACAGCCACCAAAGACTACGTTTTATTAGATGAATACTGAGATACTGTATTGAAATGTGTTAAAGGGGACGTGAACAAATTCTGAACTGCACATTACTACAAAATGAAACATCCTCACTTTAGTTACCAGGAAATTCACATTGCATTAACATCAGCTTAGATAAAAGGGAAACATATGGTTCCTGCTGTCTCTCCATTGCAGCAACTCTTCCTTTATTAGAATTACTCTTCCTTTATTAGAATTATGTGCCTTGTGAAAGTGAGAAAGCAAACACTTTATCCACAGAAACCGTTCTTAAAACATATGAATGACGATTTCTCATAAAACTTGGATATGCATTAATGTTCTTTTCATTCAAAAATGTGTGGCTAGAAGACACAGCAACACAGAAATGAGGCAAAACTGCCAACTTGTTACATTTTGGGGGATAAGATTTAACCAGCTATGGTCACTCTGTAAGTCTGATCAAAACCTCCATTCCTTCTAGTAAAAGGCAATCAAAATGATCAAGGGGGCTTGAGCGACTTCCCTATAAGGAAAGATTAAAACACTTGGGGTTATTTAGCTTAGTGGGGAAAATGTGAGTAAAGAGGAAATATAGTAAAGGTGTATAAAATTATGAATGCATACAAGAAAGGAAATTCAGACTAAACATAAAGAAAAACTCCCTGATGGTTAAGAACTGTTCAACAACGACACAGACTTCCTCGGATAGTGGTAGACTCTTTCACTAGGAGTTTTTAAGCAGAGATTGGATGGCCATTTGTCATGGATGCTTTAATTGAGATTCCTGAATTGCAGAGGGTTGGACTAGTTGACCCTCAAGCACAACATGAAGACAACATTATTCCTCTTTGGTTTATCCCTGTATATAGAATTAAGAGGTATACTACCTCTGAACATTTTACTACTGTGACTAGTAAGCAGCACTTGTATTGAAGAAGCTGGGGTGCAGCAAATAGAAGAAATATTGGCTGATAGGGCCAAGGGAAGTTGTAGTGGATCTTGCAGAACCAAATGTTTGGAGGCACCAACCATCATTTTTATATTAGCAAACTGCCTCACTTTCATACTACATCTGCTCCTCCTTTCTGCCACTTATGGAGAACCATGCAAGAGGCAAATCTGACAGACAAGAATCAAACACATTTCCCCCCATGCACAAGAGAGTCTGCTTCTCTTTTATTTAGTAATATTATAATTATTCTAGAACTTAAGATTCCAGTATGAAAAATAGGAGACAATCTATGAGCTAACTATACATATGATCAGAATCACAGAAATCACACAGCAATGAGTTTTGTATTTTTCCTAACTTCATTTTGGCAATGTATTTACAAACATTTCACTTCAACCATATATTTTTAAAGGACTGTTACTTCCTTTGCTTCTTCTTGCAGTCTTAGAAAACAAGTAGCACTGCTAAGTTGCCTCTTGGATGCTTGATCTGGGGCAGCCCAAGGAAAACCTTAAATTGCATGATGGTGGGTATTTTCGCAATGGAAATTACACATGACAGCTATGGCATTACCAGTGATAAATCCAGATATTGGTTTCAAACTGTGGAACTGTTGATCATGTTTAGCTCTCTCTTCCACAGTTACAGCCCAGATGTCCAGGTTGCCTAATTCACAAGCAAGAGATTGAGATATTGTCAGGAAAAATAGGCTTTACAAATAATGACAGCATCAGCTATTTTCTCAATGTGCTATGAAGAATCTAAACACTGCTAGACTTGCAAAAAAAAGCTCTCTACCACCGTGGCTGAAACAACTCCCATTGCCTCATGGGATGCTGAAGGAAGGAAAGCTCAGCAACTGTTATAGAGGAGACCAATAAGCATATATCCTTGCTGTGCATACAGCAAGCTGGTAACACAGGCTGCTAGCAACACAGCTACAGCTTGCTGCTGAAGATCTAGAATCTATGAATACAGTTGCCAGAACCCATTGGCAACCATAAATATCATTCTGGTGATCAAAACAGTAAAAAGATTCTTGTATTACAAGAAGATAGTGGTTTAGTCTTTTAAAATGGCATCAGGATGTATCTTATGCTAAGATGCAGCATCACTGAATGGGATGGTGGGAAGAAGTTGTTACAATGCACACATCCTCTACCCTGTAACATCCCTCTAGTCAGCAGCAGGTACAAAACAAATAGACATTTACTGTAGCCTCTGTTGAACAAGAAGCAAAAAGCCTGATCTCCATCTAACTATTGGAAAAAATAACTGGCTACCAAGGCCAGTCAAAATGTGTGAATCTCCAGCAAAGGTGGAAGAGTTGGATCAGCAGGTGGGCCCCCAACTAATTTAAGGCATAAACCCCCATCTAAATTGTCTGACACAATCTTATCAGACCCCTGGGCACAGGTTATATTTGAGCAACAACCTCTTGCTGCCTTTACCTTCAGCCATCCCCTGCATCAGCCTCCCCCACTTTCAACAACCACCCAAGAACACTCAACACATATAAGCAGTAGGGTGCTTTTTTCAACAACTGTAACTACACACTAAGTTTATTAGTGTGTTCAAGCCCAACTATCTTTTCCTCATGAAGCTGGAAAGCAAGCATGAACAAAAAGCATGGGGGGATCCTAATACTTACCAGCAAAAGGTGTTGGAAACTGAGCCATGGTTCAATCACCTTTAACTTGCTAATAGATGCCTGGGGAGTAAAGAGTGGCACATTAAGACAAGCAGGTATACAAAAACAACTCCTTACTTCAGAGGTACTTGCTTACTATCATATAATTTACTGATATACAGAAAAAGAGAACTTCTTTATAAATGCAGTAGTCATGTAAATATAATCAAGACAAAAACGGTTTCCAAATGCTATGAAATATGAACTTTTGATCCCATCCTTCCTGCCAGAGAAGCCCAGGGCAGCAAGCATAAAATGTTAAAGAAATACAATATTCATCTTTCCTCCTGCTCCCAGTTACAACATTGCTCCTTATTTCAGAACCTAGTTGTTCCTGGGCATCAAATACCCAGCCATCTGCACTTAGCTGCATCCTTAGAATGGCCTTTTATTTTTACCCTATTATTACCCTGCCTCTGTCCTCCACTGGCCCCTCTGCCAGTTACCAGTTCAGAAACCTCACTCATTACCTTTGCCTACAGCTCTGGAGAATTTCCCTTTCTGTGTGTATTATGATCAATATAGACCCCTGTCCATATACTGAAGATTGAATTTGGATCACCAAGTTTTAGAGTATCACATTATTAAGACAGAGAAACAGCAAATACAGTGAAAGCAGTGCTTTCAAATATTTTATCCATAGCCTGGAAAAAAATGAGATACAAGTTTTCCTTACTATGATAATCAGCAATTATGCTCTACAATATGTGCATGCCTGCTATGACTACAATAATTTTGCAGTCACTTTCTAAAATACTAAATATCTTTTAGCCATATTTCACTGTTTCCCAGAAAACTCCATTGGAATTATATGTGATATTTAGCAATTACAACATGAAGAATGCTAATAGCTCTTCGTTTTCCTTAAAATCTTATATCCACCCAAATAACACTAAGAATATGTACATCCCATATCTATCCAGAGGCAACCCATTTGAGGAAGACATTACCCTTGAGTAAAATAAAGTATGTGGGTTGCATTCAATGTTAGTTCTACTGGGAACAGGCTCGTTGAAAATAATGGACATGACTAACTGAGGTCCATTAATTTTAATGCAGCTGCTCTGAGAATAACTTTAATGAAATACATAGGGTTGTATTCAACCAAGTCTCAAGTGGTTTGAGGGAACTGGTGAATCACTTAGGACAAAAGGCTATGTAACCTCCTAACACACACAATAGAAAGCTTTGGAAAACACATGACTCAAAAATGTAAACCTAACAGCCATTTATTATGTTAACACTCAAGATTCACTGTTCTACAGCAGCCAAAATCTGTTGTAAAACAAGGATAGGGAACCTACTGCCCTCCTAATATTGTCAGACTTTAACTACCATAAGCTAAGTAAGCATAACTAATGGGCGCGGATGATGGGTACAACAGCCCAACAACATCTGGAGGACCACAGATTCCATAGCCCTGCTCATAAAAGTTGTCACCTATGGTTTGAAAGCATAAAATCTTTCTTAAACTTTCAGACTGGACGGAATATGAAGAGGAGGAGGAGTAGTAATACTACTACTACTACTACTACTACTACTACAACTACTACTAATTTCTTTCTTATACTCCACCCATTTGATTCCTTGTCCCAGCCACTCTGGGCAGTTTCCAGTCCTGCCTCTGCTCCTTACCTTGCACAACAGCAGAACATGCGAAAGGATCTGCCCAGGTTTCATTGTCAGCAGAGTCTGTTGACTCCAAGTAAGGAAGCCCTTCAAACTCTAACCAACATAAAATGCTTAAGTACCATACTCCAAGAAATGAATGGCACTCTCTCTCTCTCCCAAATGCTCCTTGAAGTAAAGCAAAATCTTCTCCTAATCTTTTATAGACTCTGCATAGCTCAATATGTTAAAATATGCTAGCCACATTAGATGCTCCCGTGACTGTTGATCATTGTACCCCTAAGGAAAAAGATTGAACAAGATAGACCCCATTCCAACAATAAATTAGAATGCATAGTAAATTACAGAGAGATTACCAAATTACTACCATAGAAGTACGTACAACAGAAACTTAGAACCACACCCATTTGCTTAAAAGAAAAGTATGTTTTTCTTTCACTTTAAGTAGTTAAAGTTGAAAAGATTAAAGCTTTGAAGAAATTACAGTCTGAGTGTAATTTCCAGTCTTACATCCGTATAAATCATTTTGATTCAGTTGATTAAGGAAGTTTCATGCAATATACCGGTAATTGAGAAATAAAAGCCACACACCATGGACTTCTCATAAGGTCTGGCAAAGGAAAAGATTTTTTTCAATTAGGGTTGTTACTAACATTGTCACAGTGCTAACTTTGCTTTGTAGCTTAGAAGAATCTTAAGCAAAAATCAGGGTGTTAGAAATACAGCAAAGAGGAAAAATACCAAGCATCATCCTATGAGGGGCAACTTATTTGGAATGCTAATATTCTTATTTTATACAGCATCAGTGTGCATGGTGCTTTACAAATCACAAAAGAACAGGTACAAAATAACACAGTCATCATGAGTTCTGGCCAGCAGTCCACCTGGGTGAGATCCCAAGGCTGGTAGCTGGGTCAGTGAGTTTTATCTGGGAGTCTGCATGAAGTTTACTCAAATGAGCAAACAAGACAGAGCTCAACAGCAAGAATAAATCAGTCTAGCAGGAGCGAGGAAGAAAGTACATAATGACAACCAGTACTTGGCAAGATGTCCAGGCCTGGACTGACCTACAGCGGGACGTTTCTATGGGGCTTTCATCCAACTGCAAGACTGAATGTTAATTGTATGGACAATGTTGTGACAACTGTAATGAGACCTCTGGGTACAGGGTGGTATATAAACCATTAATGAACTTCTGGGTGCAGAAAACTAGTATGCTCATCAGGAGGGCAATGAAACACAGAGATAACAGCATGATAAACCTTAATCTTGCCTTCAGATGTAGATTTCACTGGTATAAACTCCCTTGGATCCTTCAATGATGACCATATTGGTCCAAGTGCTGAAAATGGAATAGGTTTATTGGTTTGGGGAGATTATAGGCAAGATGGTCTGCGTAGGGATTTGTTTTCACTTCTAGAATTGGGGTGTTCTTGTCTATCCCCCTCCCTTTCTAAGGTTTAAAAAAGGTAAACAACTCAAGGGTGATCTTGCCCCCAAATGTTAACAACTTTGGCTAACTTCCCTCTTTGGGTGACCTCCACAAAAAAATATTGATTTCTTAATTTTGGGTTCAAAAAATTAGGGGTCATCTTAAACATGTCTTATACACAGAAAAATACGGTAATAACAACCATCTTTTCCTTAGCAAGTCTTTAACTTAGGTAAATACAACCTCAGATGAACAGCAACATATGACTTGTTACACTGAGTCATGATTTATTTAACAAAAACAAAGCCAAAATGAAGAAGCCACGTGTGAAAAACTAAGTATACCCTTACTGCTTGCACAGAAATTAAGAGGATAAGTAGCAGACTGGTACTGGTAATCAAATGCCCTTTCTTAATTGATCATCAGCAAGTGTGCCCACCTCTGTAAAATCCAAAGTTTTAGCAGTTTGCTGGTCGGGAGCATTCAGGTGTGTTTTAACACAACACTAAGGACGAAAGACATCAGCAATGCTCTTGGAGAAGCAACTGTTGCTGCCCATACAACTGGGAAGGTTTATAAGGCCATCACCACCAATTTTAAGTCAATCATTTTAGAGTGAGAAAGATTATTCAAAAGTGAAAAGGATTCAAGACAGTTGTCAATCTTCCCAGGAGTGGACGTTCCAGCAAATTCACCCCAAGGTCAAGCTCTGCAATGGTCTGCAATGGTCAAAGAAATTGCAGAAAGCCCAAGAGTTACATCTCAGGCTGTACAGAACTCAGCTGGCATGTTAAATGTTAAAGTTCATGACAGTAAAATTAGAAAAAGACAGAACAAGTATGGTTGTTTGAAAGAGTTGCCAAACCTCCTTCTCTCTAAAAAGAACATGGCAGCATGGTTTAGGTTTGCAAAATTGCATCTTAACAACCATAAGACTTCTGGAACAATGTCCTTTGGGCAGACAAGACCAAAGTGGAGATGTTTGGACATAATGCACAGCAGCACATTTGGAGAAAACCAAACAGCATATCAGCACAAACACCAAATACCAAATACCAAGCATTGTGGTGGAGGGGTGATAATTTGGCCTTGTTTTGCAGCCACAGGACCTGGGAACCTTGCAGTCATTGAGTTGACCATGAATCTTGTGTATATCAAAGTATACTACGGTCAAATGTGAGGCCATCTGCCTGACAGCTGAAGCTTGGTTGAAATTGGGTTGTGCAACAGGACAACAATCCCAAGTACACCAACAAATCTACAACAGAATGGCTGGGGGTGGGGGGAGAATCAAGGCATTGCAATGGCCCAGTCAAAGTCCAGACATCAACCTAATCAAAATGCTGTGACAGGAACTACAGAGAGCTGTGCATAAATACCACACCAAAAGGAATACAGAGACATAAATCACAAACTAGACAACTCTGTATGTGGTTCACAAAAACAGTTAACAATAATGTAGAGCATTTCCATACTGTCTATTAAATGAAATCTTAAATAATACATACAGTGCCAAGATAACAACATGCACAACTGACATTCCAAAGCCAAACAGTCCAAACAGTTCTGAAGTAAGTCCATGAGAGCAACACTCTTTGTGTATACTTGTGCTGGTGTGATCCCAACTGAACTCCGAGACACCTGGATTTCAATCCGTTTCGTGAATCTTCTTCTGGTCAGCCCAAAAAGGAACTATACAATGGCAATTCAATGCTCCACCAAATAGATCAGCTCCCAACTTAGAATGGGACTCATACACAAGATGGCTACATCAGACTCACTCTACCAGGCACCACACAAAGTGGTGGCAGTGAGTGAACTTGGGGCTTCTCCTTGCAGCTACAATAAAATGAAGGATCAGATGCAGCCTGGGCAAGTCAGAGGCTTCCACGCTGCCGCCGCCCCAGAGAAAAGCACAGGAAGGACTCAGGAAAGTGTCCTCCTCCCCCCACAGCCTGGAGGCAATGCACACACACACACACACACACCACATTGACAAAGCTGGTCATCCTGCGCCCTCCCTCTTTTTCCTTGCATGGCAGCTTGGGGACAGATGCAGGAAAGAGAGAGAGAGAGAAAGCGAGAGCGCAGAACAGGGGAGGAGCTGGCCTGAGGAGCCACTGGCAGGAAAGACGCGTCCCTCACCAAAGCAGCTGCCAGAAGGTACGCAATGGTGGTGATGGTGCTCCCTGCGGGGGAGACCTCTTCACCTGGGTGACAGGCACCCTGGTAGGTGGGTGGACAAGGAAGCATCAAGCAGGTAACTTGCCTCCACCGCCCAAACTTTGAATCAGACTATGTCCCTCCCTCATACACTGCCCCCTCCCCTTGCCTGTGCCCCCACTTCCATCTCTTAATGTGAGTACCAGCACTTTCCCCCCCTAGATAATAAGCCCTAGGAAATCCATACTGACATTCCAAGCTGTGTAAAAATCAGTGATACTTTTTTTTTTGCAACTCTGAAACCTAACTCTGGCACCATATTGAGTAACGACAGCAGATAAAAGAGGAATTCTCAATTGCTACACTATATTAAGAAAATATGGCAGTTTTACCACAGTCAAAACTGAGATTTTTAAAAACCAATGCACTTTTAAATAGTGAACACACTTGTGGGACCAAAAAGATTATCTCACTTCTGCAGATGATTCAAGGTTGAGGCATGAGTAAATATTAGCAGGAGGGTGAGTAATAAGTTATGAAAGATTGTATACCATGTTCACTGCACAACTAGCTGTAATCCAGACTTCCTGGATTAGACACAGTACAAGAATCAAGGCGTAAATAGAAATTAAATTTGCTGACAAGTAACACTAGCAGCCTCAGTGTTTAAGAGTGCATTTTAGTAGGTATGGCTGCTGCTCCAACCATTTTTGGCCAAAGCAATTCTTACATTGGTAACCTCAAGGCTTGATTACTGCAATGCACTTTATGTGGGACTACCAGCATGCCTGATCTGGAAGTTCCAGCTAGTGCAGAATATTGTGGCTAAACTGCTGATCATAGAATCATAAAATTGTGGAGTTGGAAGGGACCCTGAGGATCATGGGAACAGGCTACTGACAGCATGTAACACTGGTGCTTAAAAGCTTGAACTGGTTGCCTAAAGTTACCAGCCCAAGTTCATGATTCTTGGGGGAGTCTTTGTTGGTGGTCCTCCATGGCTCAAATGCACAGCTTGCAACTACTAGAATCTATGCATTCAGTTAAAAAAATATACATTCATTATTGTGGAACTCTAACCAGACTGAGATTAGCTAGGCATCCTCTTTGCTGAACTGCTGGCACATGCAAAGACTTTGTTATTTCACTAGATGTTTAAAGGAAGTGCTCAGGACTGAGATGAATTTTCCCTGTTCTTATTCTTTGTAAGGAATTGGGATATAATTTTATGTACATTGCTTAGAAATGTTAATGATTAAGTGATATATAAGCACCTTAAATATATAAAATGTTAAATAAATACTTTTATCCACATAAGATACCATCTTCGTGCTGAAGATGAACTTTCTGCATTTTATTAGGAATATTAGAAGTCAGTTCACTTGATAATGGGACACAGGTGGCGTTGTGGTCTAAACCACAGAGCCTAGGGCTTGCCGATCAGAAGGTCGGCGGTTTGAATCCCCGCGATGGGGTGAGCTCCCGTTGCTCAGTCCCTGCTCCTGCCAACCTAACAGTTTGAAAGCACGCCAAAGTGCAAGTAGATAAATAGGTTCCACTGTGGCGGGAAGGTAAACGGCGTTTCTGTGCGCTGCTCTAGTTCGCCAGAAGTGGCTTGGTCATGCTGGCCACATGACCTGGAAGCTGTCTGCGGACAAACGCCAGCTCCCTTGACCAGTGAAGCAAGATGAGCGCCGCAACCCCCGACTGGACTTAACGGTCAGGGGTCCCTTTACCTTTACAGTACAACTGCACAGGTCTCATATGTACGGCAAGACTCTAATTCAAGAAGCCAAAATGTTTACTTTTCAGAAAGTTGTGTGTGAATGCAACTGTGAACTTCTTGCATTTAACTTGAGAATAAAACATTTACCAACGTTTAATTTTAGAACAATAATTTGTTTTTAGATTCTATAGCAATTTTTCAAGCAAAGCCTTGATTTGCAAATTAACAGCATAATCAAGTAGTTCATTAGTTTAATTACCCTTGCATAAATCCAAAGGGAGGTCTGCTTAATGAAACACAATTCTTCAGCAAACCAATAGCTTCTAAGCTGTTTCAGGCACAGAGCCATCACATGTGCTTCTAACAACTAAGCATGAGTCTTCAGCAGCTTAAAACGATGGGTCAGCTGAACTGTGGATCAATTATAAACCGACACACAAGATCCAGATGGCAGAACAGCGCAGGGAAAGCACTAGCTCTGCCATTCCTACAGTAAGCAATACAAAGTATTGCTGTGCCCCTATTTGGAAGACAGGGACAGCCTAACTCCTGTTGTACATGCTCTGGTAATCTCTAGGTCAGAAGACGGTTCAGAAACTCCAATACAATGAAACATGCAAATGAGCCCTTATTTATACCTCAAACCAAACACACCTCAAAAGTAATACACCCTTTCTCTCCTGGCCATGCCAGAAGAGAGGTGTACAGTGGTACCAACTTCCAGATATGGTACTTCAAAAATGGTGTGATTAAAATACTGGAAGAAACATTACAGTACAGTGGTACCTCGGGTTAAGTACTTAATTCGTTCTGAAGGTCCGTACTTAACCTGAAACTGTTCTTAACCTGAAGACAACTTTAGCTAATAGGGCGTCCTGTTGCTGCCGCGCCGCCGGCGCACAATTTCTGTTCTCATCCTGAAGCAAAGTTCTTAACCTGAGGTAATATTTCTGGGTTAGCGGAGTCTGTAACCTGAAGCGTATGTAACCTGAGGCGTATGTAACCCGAGGTACCACTGTACAAGCCTTCCAGCAAAAGTAGCTCCTGCCCAGATGTGAAACACTACATGTGCATGCAAAGCAAAGCTCATCAAATCTAAACATTCAGAATATGGAGAACAGAACCAAGCTTTAAGGAGCCAGGAGCGAACATTAGCTACATATTGTGGTTAAGGCAAAATATAAGAACAGCCTACTGGATCAGGTCAAAGGCCTACCTAGTCCACCATCCTGTTCTCTTAGTAGCCAACTACTAAGCAGGATTCGAGCACAAGAGCACCCTGCCCTCCTGTGGTTTCTGGTAACTGATACACAGAAGCATTATGGACTCCAACTGTGGAGGCAGAGAATAGCCATCATGGCTAGTATCCAGCAACAGCCCTCTCCTCCATGAATTTGTCTTAACTTTTAAAGCCATCTAGGTTGGTGGCCTCACGTGGGAGCAAGTTCCGAAGTTAAGTGTATGCTGAATGAAGAAGTATTTTCTTTTATCTATGTTGAATCTTTCAACATTCCCCATCCTTCCAATCAATAAAACAGAGCAGGGAAACCACACACATTATCACTCTTTACAGCTAGACACTATAGGAGCAAATGTAGAACAAGGCTAAAGTTTTTGCATCATTCATAAGGTCTAATTCTACCTTGAGAAGCCACAAAAGTGCCATATAAATGAAGCTTTAATTCAATTACTGAAAACCATTATCTAGAGATATACTTCATCTGGTCCAAATTGGTTTCCAGCACAACTTTACTTTCAAATATTATTAACCCAAATTCTATGTTTTACATGTGAAATAAATTCAGGCACCAAAAAGATTAAAGCAGCCAGAACATAGTTCTTTTATAACCAGTTTATAATCAAATTCTGTGGTGATCTTTAGTAATTTGTGAAATATCATTCAAATGTAATTTATATTACCAGCTTTCTTCATAATATATATTCTATATAGACTATGTATTTTATATCCTATGTATACAGACACTGCATTTTTAAAATATAAATGTGAAAAAATGCATTAGCTATCTACATAGGGTATTAATTACATGGTCTATATGGGGTATTTACTACCAAGAAAGCCCATGTCTGCTGAAATAAAGGGAGCTGAACACTACAATTAAACTGTAGTTCATTCCGAGCAAGTGTCTTGCTAATTCTTCCATACTGTACACTTAGGAGTATCTATCTTAAGGCAATTATTTGTGCTATTTTCAACAATATGGACTTGGCCGAGCTATTATGCTTGCCTTCTTAAACTGATTTATCTTGTAAATGAGACATAAGCTGTTTGCCTCCTCTTTGTGGATATTTTAATTAGAGATATCAGATGTTATAGATGTATAGGAATGGTCACCTGATCTCCTTTAAACTTCAGACAACCCGACTAAGATTACATGCATTTGCAGGGTTGGGAAGTGCTTTTATTTAACTACAGCAAAATACAGAACATTTACCATCAAGAATTCATTTCTTTAGTTTGCCCATATAAGTTATATTTTAGGGAACATGAAACTGAATACAATTAAAAGAAGCTTTACATTTTAAAGATTGTTGACATGCTAGGCTGAAAGTCAGATTACATAGCATCTATTCAGCCTGACACATATGAAAAGCATTTAGAAAGCAGACAGCTGAATTCTTCCTCCTTTATGACCTTCAGCTCTTGAACCATACACTCAGAAAATATGTTGATGTCTACAGTTTTTAATCCTTGTTAGTCTTAATGCTGTTTTTTATTATTTGCATTGTTTTCTATTCTATTTTTCTGCTGATATATTGGTTAATTGTACTGAATTTTGAATGTTTTATTGTCAGAGTAAGCAGAATTATATATATGAGATCCTAACTGCTCTGTGGAGGAAGTTCCTTAAAAAGCAGGGTACAATTTTAAATAAAACAAATCTAAACGCAAGGTTGCTAACACAAACTAGCCAGTATAACAATGTATAGTTTAAATATTCAGCACTACCACTACATTGGTTTGATTTATTATACAGCTACTAATCTGATTACACAGCTACAGATTTTCAAACAACAGTATCACAGTAGTTTAAATATTCATTATGATTACCATTCTCCTTTACATAAGTAACAAAATATTTTTAAAAAAACAACAGCAATTCAGCCTCAAATAAGATGCAATACTCCTTGCAATCTCTTCAAATTTAATGTTTATAATTTATATTCTGCTCTTAAAAAGGTAAAGGTACCCCTGCCCGTACGGGCCAGTCGTGTCCGACTCTAGGGTTGTGCGCCCATCTCACTTAAGAGGCCGGGGGCCAGCGCTGTCCGCAGACACTTCCGGGTCACGTGGCCAATGTGACGAAGCTGCACTGGTGAGCCAGCACCCGTGCCGCACATGGAAACGCCGTTTACCTTCCCGCTAGAAAGCGGTACCTATTTATCTACTTGCACTTAGGGGTGCTTTCGAACTGCTAGGTGGGCAGGAGCTGGGACCGAAAAAGAGGAGCTCACCCCGCCGCAGGGATTCGAACCGCCGACCATGCGATCGGCAAGCCCTAGGCGCTGAGGTTTTACCCACAGCGCCACCCGCGTCCCTAAAAATTCTGCTCTTAAAACCCATTAAAACCATATAGTCACTATATTCTGTGGACCAAGTATTTATCCATCAGGAGCCTAACCAAAAAAACCCCCACAAAAACACATTTTCAATTAGTACCTAAAACCAAGTAAGTTAGCGCCAGCCAAATTTCTGAGGGGAATGCTACAGATGAGGTGGCTTGCTTCCTTAAGAGCCCTTGCTGATGGCACTACTGACAAAGCTGAAAGAGCAGATCTCAAGTCCTGGGTCAGTTAATATTGGGTGACAGCCTCTCAGATAAAGCCATATAGGGTTCTATATGTAAAAACTAAAACCTTGAATTGGACTTGACAGCTAATTGGCAGCCACTGCAAATGCTTCTAGGCTGATGCAATATGGTCTCTAGGTAAGAGACCCAATAAGATCTCCACAGCTGCATATTGTACTAGCTGCAGCTTCTGAACAATCTTCAAGGGCAGCCCCATGTAGAATGAACTGCAGTAGTCCATACAGAAAATTACTATAGCATAAAGCAAAGTGGCCAAGCTACCCCCTTCTAGGAAGAGCCTTAGTTGGAGAACCAGCTGGATTTGGAAACTTGTGCTTCCAGAAATAGGTGGAATCCAAGAGTACTCCCCTCAAACTAAATACCAGATCTTTCAGAGGGAGCATAATCCTGCCTAGAACAACTCTCATACCCAATTCCTAGACATGGAAGCCACTAATCCAAAGTGCAGAACTTATCCTCAGATATAGGATGAATGGTAAGTGGAATTTTCTTGAGAATTTTCTTTTTATTTATGTCTGCCCAATGCAAGGCTTTTCCTTCTGCCAACATATGCCATATAGTCAACAACTGATTAATGTGTGTCTGAATGACTCACAGTCAAACCTGGAAGTAACCCAAAAATGTCACTAAATGGGTGGAATGGGGGCAGAACAGGGCACGCTTATATGCACTCCGCTGATGGACGTAGTGGCCGGGAATGGAACCCGTAATGGTCATTCAATGTCTTTTCCAGATCAAATACAATATTCACATAACACTTGCATCTGCTCAAAATGGATGCCTTTATAGGGCACTATGAATTTTTTATGTTGAAACATTTTACATGTGCTCTTTGTATTTTTTACATTAATGAAACATTCAAAAAGGTGTGCAAGGATGCTGGCTTTTATGTCAAGAGAAGCATTTAGTGGAGAAGGATAAGTAAAAGTTGCTTACGGACTGCAGAGCTGAAAGCCAGTATACTCTGGCGACCCACACGATGTATGTGGAAGGGGGTCTGTGTAGGGGAAACAGGGATTAGCAAAAAAAGTCTCCACTTCCATCAGCAGGATCCCTCCACTGGATTCAAAAGCCATACATAGACGAAGGAATCTTTTCATCCATGGAAAATGAAATTAGAATCCAACCCAAGTCTAAAAGAAATCTGAAATTAAAAAATGTTATGCTATGCTCAGGGATGCTCCCACTCACAGGAGCGAATCAACAGCATAATAGCAATTATGATAGTCTAATATAATAGCTGTCATTCCCATTTTGAAGCTGGAATCTTCATTTATTTTCACTTTATCAAAATCAAAGTCAAAGAAAGAACAAGGATCAGAAGCTGCATACCAAGGTACTTTACTATTCAAGCAGTAGTCACTACTACTTCTAATTGAGCATGAAGGCTTTAAGTTATTTTAAGCTTTTCATAATTAGCCTTTGCCATTCAGTTGCATTGCAAAAGGTTAACATTCTTAACCAGAAGCTGCTGCAGACATAAAATTTGTATATAGGAATGGTCAGTTACAAGTCTAATGACGTCTTAGGAACCTTGCCAGATTCATCTCAAGACTCACAATTCACCTTTAGAAAGCTGTCTTAAGAACAAGGTCTTAAGAACTTATCCTCAGATAAAGGTCAGACAGATATTTGTACTATAATATAGAAGTGGAAGCCATATACATCTAATAAATATTTCATAATTAGCCTCAGATATACGCAGACAATCAAGGTATGCTTAGAGAATTTTACTGGAAAAACAGAAATGTGTAGCTAAATGCTAATAAGCAAAGTTAGAAGTGTTTGGTATGTTGCATGTCTACCAATATTGAGTTTAGGACATCATATAAGCACTATTTGGTTTAAAGTACCATCATGTTGTGAATTTTGTGCACTATACCAATAAAATTATGTCATAGATTACGATGTTATGTTATAGATCATGTTGTTATAGAAAGTATTGAAATATAACACTTAAAACACAATGTCAAAGTTTATACATTATGCTAAACCATAGTTAGTGGTCCACCACAAATGCAGAGATTGTGCCTACTCCCTTCTAGCTAAGCAATATATATCTGGCTTAGCAATATATGAAAACCAGGGATCAGAGTATATTCTGTTCAAACAAGCTATGATTGGAAAACCAAGAACAAACCTTGGCTTAACAACAAACCTTGTGGCTCGCTCGATGTAGCTTGTTTTATCACATCTGGCCTGGACCACAGTCTCAATTATTAGCTGTTTTCTAGATCTATTTACTGGCATCCCAACCCTGAGCTTTATCTCTTTACTTACAGGTATCCCCTATTGATTCCTATGAAACATAGCTCTGAGTAAATTATTACTTCTTAAAAAGCTTGCAGAAAACAGACATTTGAAGATTTATCAAGTAAACCTGGAAAAAGCTAATGTCCAACTAGAGTACAACTAAAGAGAGACTCTAAAACAATCAATTCCTTTTACTGCAGTTTTAAGCAACACTTTGTCTGTTAACTCTGAAGCAAAGATTCTGGGCTTAATACACTGGTGAAATTGTTCTCAAACAGCTCATCTGTGTGAAAACATGACTGCTGTAAAACTGCCAAAGTGAGAGCATACAAGTACTAATCATACAAGCTCGAACGGTCTGTGAGCTGCTTGAGCCTAAATGCCAATGGTTCTATGGTTTGAATTAAAGAGGCCTTTAAGTTAGACCATTTCCATCTTTTTGCCTGCCTTACTGGAAATAAGCATTTCCTCCACATGCCACTGGCAGCTTTCCCTTATATCTAGACAAAACTACAGGCCCACTTTTAGTTACACAGAAGTGTTGAGATACAGTGGTACCTCTGGATGCAAACGGGATCCGTTCTGGAGCCCAGTTCACATCCTGAAGCAAACGCAACCCGTGTCTGCGCGGGTCGCAATTCGATGCTTCCGCACATGCACATGACGTCATTTTGAGCGTCTGCGCATGCAGTGAAACCCGGAAGTAATGCGTTCCGTTACTTCCGGGTCGCCGCGGAGCGCAACCCGAAAATGCTCAACCCAAAACTACTTCAACCCGAAGTATGACTGTACTGTAATGTTTCTTCCAGTATTTTAATCACACCATCTTTGTAGTACCAGATCTGGAAGTTGGGATTTATTTAAAAAGTAATACTTAGCTATAAACCACAGAAACAACAAGCATGCATTCTCATTTATTATTCCTTAAGTTTCAGGAACTGACGAGAAATAGGCTTTCAGTAACGTATATGTCAGTGTATGCTACTATGCACATACATTATACATGCAAACTCACAAGATTTAGACACCTCCAGCAGTAATTCAGTCTATAAATCTAAACATAAATCCTAGAGACTAGGATCACAATCCTTGTCTTTACTGAATACTTAGTTTCAAATAAACATGCATAGAAATGTAAGTAAGTTAAAATAAGTTCTATCCCATTTTCCAAAAAGTTCAAACCAAATAAAAAACAGTAAAAAGATATAAGCAGTCAAAAACAAGTCAAAGAAGTTGCACACAAACACACATCTCAATTAAAAGCAGACAGTTTAATCCAGACTGTCATTTAATTCATGCCCACAGCTAACTTTTCTCACCATTTCAGTGAGCTCTAATGGCAACTGACCTCATCTAGATCTAAACTAGCAGCTACAAACATATTTTTTGAATGTAATTCAATTTCCTCATTTGATACATTTTTAATAAAAACTCTCAGACTAAATACACTCTGAAGAGTCAAATAAGAAAAAAACAGAGTTCATCAAAGCTGCTAGAGTTCAAATAACTTCCTAAGAAGTTAAGTATTCACATAATGTAAGAGGAGGCCATCAAAGAAGGGGCAAGGTAGCCACAGAAAAGGCTGTGTGGATTGTGTTGCAAGTTCCAATACATTACTTTAGAGTAATCATGTATGAATCTCAGTTATAGTGGTACCTCAGGTTAAGAACTTAATTCGTTCTGGAGGTCCATTCTTAACCTGAAACTGTTCTTAACCTGAGGTACCACTTTAGCTAATGGGGCCTCCCGCTGCTGCCGCGCCGTCACCA